>NW_027531901.1:693226-701002 GCF_008692635.1 Crocuta crocuta
TGCGAGGTGCCAGGCCGGGCCCTCCTGCTTGGAAGCAGGCCTGGGCCGCGGCTGGGAGGAGGGAGGACCCCGCCACGTTCTGCCGGGCCCGTGTCAGGCCTTAGAGCGTATGCTCGGTAGGCGGGGAGTCCAAAACCCGGGCCTTACGTTTGCATCCCAGAACGTGGCCTCGGAAGACGTGGGCTCCCCGGTGGGCGCCCTTCCCCGTGAAAGGCACCAGGACGAGTCGCAGCAGTGAGCTGGCGGTGCTCAGGGGGCCGAGGAGCCCCAAGGGACCACCGCGGAAATAACAAGCGGGAAGTCGGGGCGCCTGGGTGGCTTAGTCGGTTAAGCGTCCGACTTTCGCTCAGGTCATGATCTCGCGGTTCGNAGTCACCAAGCACTTAAACATCCGCGTTCGGTCTCGCTCCCTGGACTGCGCCCGCCCGTGCCGCCACCTGCCTCTCCAGCCCTTCTGTCACTGGGCCTCCAGCCCGGCTCAGCCCGGCGGCTCCCACGCGCAGCCTTCCGGCCCTCTCCTCCCTGGTGCGCGAGGTCTGCGGACAGGTGGACAGGCCCTGGCTCTGGGCTCAGCTCGCAGCCAGCACCGCGGCTCCTGGCCCCCAGCCCAGAGGCCCTTCACTGCCTGTTTGTGTCTTAGTTTCCTTTTTGATCCGTTCACCCAGCAGATGTTTACGTAGAGCCTGCTGTGCATCAGGCTCTGCCCCAGGCCCGGGGAGACAAAGCCCCTGCCCTCAGGAAGCTCGCCTTCCCCACATTCCCCGCTAAGGCCTGAGCCCCCAGGCGCAGACGTTCCCTGCTGGGGATACGCCTCCGCCGGGTTCACAGCTACGGGGACATTGAGGAGTTTCTGTCTCGCGTCAGCCGCCCAGCACCGCAGGCACTGCCCCTACAGGACACCCGCAGCGCCCACCTGCCCAGCGGGAAATGGCATGCTCCTGCACTCCGCCCCTCAGTGTCTCAGGGACACGCTGGGGACAGGAGGGCCTTCCCACGGGGGTGGGACTGCTGCCCGGGCCCGGAGCCCCACCCTGCAGGGTGCTGGCCCCCCGGCACCCCCAGCCTCGGGCCCTGCCTGCCTCCCTGGCCAGGTAGCCCAACTGTGGTGACTGGTCTTCGTGCTGAGGCCTGGGGTCCCCATGGCCTCAGAATCCCGTCCCTGTCACCTCCAGCCCCAGCCACTCAGTGTGGCCGTGTCCTTTAGACGTCTTTGTTTATGAAGAGTGTCCCTCAGGGGTGACCCCTGAATCTCTTACCAGTTCAGCCGGCTTTGGGACCGTCCCCCCGGCCGTGAGAGGGGGCCGAGCAGCTGGGGGCCGGGCCCACACACCCTCCCATGAGCTCGTGGGCTCTGTGGGCACCCGGTGACTCGTCAGCGGGGTGTCCTGCTCCTGGTTTTGGCACAGGTCGTGACCCCAGCGTGGTGGGAGTGAGCCCTGCATCAGTTTCTACACTGAGCGTGGACCTGCTTGAGAGCCTCTCCCCCGCCCCCACTCTCATTCTGTCTCTCTCTCTCTCTCTCAATCTCTTTCTCTCTGTTAAAAAACAAACAGGCAAATTCCTGGGCTCCAAGTAAATGGCAGTGGGTGTCGGGGTGCCGTCCGGGACAGTCGGGCTGGGCTGGCCCAGCTCCCCAGAGCACCCGTAGGAGGCAGTGTGGCCTACTGACACAGGAGCCAGATTGAAAGTCTACTCACTCACTCTTCAGTGTGCCTCGCGCCATGAGGTGGCACTGAGCAGGGTGCCAGGGACACCCTGGTGAACACGACACCGAGGCCCGCACTCTGACAGGGAGGAGAGAATACGGTGATCCCCGCGGGTGCTGAGCCCTGGGAAGGAAACCTCTGTGCGGCCCTCCTACCCGGGGCGGGGGGGGGGTGTCCAGGTGGCTCTGCGTGGGTGGTCAGGGAAGCCGAGGCCTGAAAGGCGAAGAGTCGGAAGGGGAGGTTCCTGCAGAGATCTGAGGACGGGTCGCCCCGTGCGGAGGGAGCACCGGGTGCTGAAGCCACACTGGGTGCGGAGGGAGCACTGGGTGCTGAGGGTAGGACGCCCCATGCGGAGGGAGCACCGGGTGCCGAGGGAGCGTTGGGTATAGAGATTCTGACCATGTTCAAGGCCAGTGCGGCTCGGGGGCCGCGCGGGAGCCGGGAGGTGGGGGAAACCGCGTCTCTGCGGCTGTGTGGGGTGGGGCGGGCCCGGGGCCTGCGGGCCTTACCCCAGGGGCGGTGGGCCCACAGCGGGCGTTGTGAGCAGGGGTGGCCTGTGTGACAACAGCTGGGTGCAGGGGCTGCAGTGGGGACGCCGGGAAGGCTCCCTGGGGTGGGCGCAGGCTGGGAGCCGGGCAGGCCAGCACAGGCAGACGCAGCTGGATTCAAGAGACCCTGGAGGGGGAGCCGCCAGGAGCTCCCGGTGGATGGGGTCTGAGAAGCGAGAGAGGCGGGAGAATCCAGAGTATCTTACACACGCGGAGAGGAAAGCGAGCGGGACCCTGGAACACACCGATCATCCGCCGCCGTGTCTAGGAAAGCGCTGTGGCTCTTGCGTCAGGCCCCTGGGCCCCTGCGGCCGCCCTCACCAGCCTCCTGCTTCTCAGTACGCAGACCCGGTGGCCGACCTCCTGGACCGCTGGGGCGTGTTCCGGGCCCGCCTCTTCAGGGAGTCGTGCGTCTTCCATCGCGGCAACTACGTGAAAGACCTGAGTCGCCTGGGCCGGGAGCTGAGCAAAGTGATCATCGTGGACAATTCTCCCGCCTCCTACATCTTCCATCCCGAGAACGCAGTAAGTAGCCCCGGGGGAGAGGATGGGGCCCCCCCCAGGCTCCGCCCTCACGCCCCGTGCCAGCGCTCTCGGCCTCTCCTTGGTGAAACCCCTGCTCTGCCGCTTGGTGGCCGCGTGGCGCTGACCAAGTTCTCCAACCTCACTGAGCCTTAGTTTCCCGTCCATCTAACGGGGATTCTAGGGACGCCGGCCCCTAAGACGGTCGGAGGAGCGAGGGTGCACCGGTGAAGAGCACTTAGAACGGGCCTGTGGTGGGTGAGTGCTCGGTGAGCCCGATTCTTAGCGTTGGTACCGAGAAGGGCTCGGCCGTGAACCTCCCGGAGCCGGCTCCGGACTCCCGCAGACTCAGGAGGCCCGGCTACCTCTTCAGCGGAAGTTCTTAAACAAGAACGAATGAAACACCTCAATAAAGGCCTTCACACAAGCCTGCCAGGCTTTCCCACCTCGTACTGATGTCTAGAAAGTATAGAGTAGGAACGTTTCCTACATGAGACCCCCTGGAGAGTGGCGGTCCTTCGTGCCTGCTCCCTGGGGACGGCGTGGCCGTCCAGGCAACAGACAGCTGCTCTCCCACCTCCCGTCTGCGTGTCCAGGCGAAGGCGGGCGGGCGGCCACCCCGCTGGTGACGGCCAGCCCTCGGCGGCACCGCCACACCGGCCCTCGGGGCAGGCAGCCTTCCCGAGCCCAGGCTTCTCACGCTGACCAAAGGCCCCCCGCGTCCTTTCCTTGAACCCAGAACTCTGGCTGCACGAGTTCGCGCTAGATTCAGTTACTTAGCGTGTAATGATTACTTGAGTAAACGTTCCAAATTTATTACATTTATATGCATTCATTTTAGTGAGTTAATCAAATTCACCGTAATGCATTTTGTCATGTGTCTGTTAACCGACAAGGATTACTTCCTAATAGAATCACAATTCCATTATCCCATCTGACAGCTTCTTCATACTGTCTAATATCCAGACTGTTGGTATTCTCCTTCTCATCTGAACTGCTTTCCTGCATTTGGACTGTCTGAATCAGAACCAGACGAGGTCCGTGCACTGCCTTGGTTAGAAATGCGTATAATCCTGACCGTTCCATCCCATTTACTTGCTGAGGAAAGTCTGGTTGTCTCACAGAAATGCCCTCCCTTCTGGATTTGTCTAGCTGCAGCCTCATGGTGCTGTTTTATTACGTTTCCTAACTGCCTCAGAGCAGTTAGAAGTGCCCTGGAAGTACTTCGAGCAAGTACTCCGAGCACTAGTGCTTCACTCAGTGCAGGTGCAGTTTTGTTTTTTTCAAGAATACACCCAGGTGGTGGTGTATACTCACTGTGGTATATACACCAAAAGGCGTATAAGGTCAGGTTGTCCCACTTTTACAGATTTTAAATCGATTTGTGGATTCAGGTGTCTTAGCCTGATCCACCATTTTGTAAATTCCTCGTCAGCCTTTCACCTAAAAATGTGACCAGTCCTTAATGATCATTGCCGACATCAACTATTTCATTAAGAATTGCGAAATGGTGATTTCTAAATGCTCTCTCATTCTTTCACATTTTTGGCTAGAACTCCTATTTTTTTTTAATCAGATTTGCCCTCATCAACTACTTGATTACCCTAGATTCAGTTTTGAATGTTTGAATCTGGAAGTCAGGATACTGTCTCGTTTCTTTTTTTGTTTTAAGTCTTTAATCGTTAGAGTAATGAGTCAGTGGTCTGGCAGCTTCCAAATGTACCCAGTGAATGGGGGGCGGGGAGCATTAGTATGAACTCAGGATTTCTCACTGTCATAATTGAATCCGTCTCTTACTCTTCCGTACGCTCAAATGTCTGTCCACCTTTGGACAGCGGACAGCCCTTCAAACAATAGTCTTTGAGAGCTTCCTGCTTTTCTGCCGCAACAAGATACCAGGCTCTTCTTATCCGTTACTTAACCTCAGCCCCGGCATCAGCCCCTTTCCTGTGGAGCCGTGTTCGTATCAGTGGAAGTGGTACTGAGCAACCACAGTTTGAAGGGATTCTCATTGTTGCTGGGATGGCCTTTGCTTCTGGCCTTTTATACTAGACAGAGCTAAAATATATGTTTTTAGAATTAAAACTAAATCATAAATTCATATTGGTTTTTCCAATTCAGTGTTCTAACAGTTTCTATTTAATTTCTTTGGTTTTGCTTTTGTGTTTCTATCTCCTTCTCTTGTGCTGAAATTCTTGCTTCCTAAATATGTTAACATCACTACATATTTGACTTATTCTATAGTATATATTTAATAGTTCCAAATAGCAGTACTAATGTTATTACTACCACTAAGACAATTGAATGCACGGAGGGCATCTTTGAGAAATGTACAGACAGAACACTGTATTTTAAAACCACTTGAAATAATTCTCTGTGTGGTATGTTGCCAACTGTATATACACTTAGGTTCATTTTTTTATTGCTTTTTTTCCTGAATGGTTTAATTTTATTTCAATTACATAACACATTTCCATGATTCCAGCACCAAAACTACCAACAGAGACAAATTTAGAGAAGTCTTGTGTCCACGTCTGCCTTCTCCCTCTCTCCTGCCCTTCTCCTCGGAGTAGTCATTTTTTTGTTAATCCTTACCTTGTTTATATTTTTTTATTTGAGGGGAGGTAGACACAGAGAGCATGAGTGGGGGAGAGGCAGAAAGAGGGAGAGAGAAGCCCAAGCAGCCCCCATGCTGTCAGCACAGAGCCTGACGTGGGGCTCAGTCCCGTGAACCAGGACGTCATGACCGGAGCTGAAACCAGGTTGGATGCTGGCCCGATGAGCCGCCCAAGCGCCCCTACTTGTTAGGTATACGATGAATTGTTTTGTTCTGAGCGGTCCTTAAAAGGGCCCGGTGTTACTTCTGTGGACCCCTTTGCTCTCCCCAAATTCCTTTCCACATCTCCTCTTTTGCACCACGGGCTGCTACCCATTACCACCCCCACCTCTAAACTACCGGGAAGTCCTGCGTGTGCCCATGGCTCCACGGTCCTGAAATTCTGTACCCTCCGTCTCACTGGTCACTGCCAAGGGCGGACGGAAGTTCCCCACTTTCCCCACCGGATCGCATGTGGCGGTGGCCCCCAGGGGAAGGCTTTCTGTGCCCTGTGCAGACTCAGTGCTGTCTGCCCGGCAGTACCGGTGGCACCAAGTGCCCTGGGCTGTAAGGAGCTGGTTGGACGCAGCCGAGAGAGCCTTTGAACTTGGCAGGCAGCGGCCACCATTCCTGTGCAGGGAAGCAAAGCGAGCACATGCACACTGACTGACATCTCCGTCACTTAAGAAGCAGATACACTTTGGGGCGCCTGGGGACTCAGTCGGTTGAGCGTCCGACTTCAGCTCAGGTCATGATCTCACAGTTCGTGGGTTCGAGCCCCGTGTCGGGCTCTGTGCCGACAGCTCGGAGCCTGGAGCCTGTTTCAGAGTCTGTGACTCCCTCTCTCTCTGACCCTCCCCTGCTCACGCTGTCTCTCTCTCTCTCTCTCTCTCTCAGAAATAAATAAAACATTAAAAAAAAAAAAAAGAAGAAGCAGATACACTTACCTCTGCCTCCTTCCTGCACCAGGGAGCTTAGGACCCGTCTTAGTTGGGACGGGAGAACAAAGATGACGGAGGATGCTTTTTAGACACGTGGCCTCCGTGGCAGAGAAAACGGTAACCGGGCGCGAATGTCCGGCCAGGAGCTGCCGGGTGCCGGGAGCCGTTCCGCTGCCCCTCCGCGCGCTGTCTTGCAGGTGCCCGTGCAGTCCTGGTTCGACGACATGACGGACACGGAGCTGCTGGACCTCATCCCCTTCTTCGAGGGCCTGAGCCGGGAAGACGACGTGTACAGCATGTTGCACAGACTCTGCAGTAGGTAGCGCCGGCCCCCGCCCGCCGCCGCCTCTGCCTCCAGGACCTCNCCGCCCGTGCGCCCCGGGACCTCGACCTCGGGGACCCGCCATGCGCCCCGGGGCCCCATCCAGGAGCTGAAAGTGAGGACGCCCTGTGCTCCGGGCCGCGAGGTCAATGTGGCCATACCTACCTGTTTTATTTTTTAAGAACAGAAACACTATTTTAAAATGAACTCTTTTAACAGATTTCATAAAGGGACATGCATTTTACGGGATTTGCTTTTCTTAAAACATACCAAAAAGAAAAAAATGGAAGAAAAAAAAAAGCTTGATATCTATCGGACTTCCTTTCAACTGCCCTCCCCCCCAAGCAGACAACCTGCCCCTTTCTGTCCCAGCTCCAAGCAGCTGACCCAACTCAGAATCTCTTTCCTACGGATGAAGTGCCTTTTTGAATGTTATTTTAAGCTGAGAGTTAATTTTTCTACACAACATATTTCCAGACATCTTTTAGTCTTTTATTATCTTAGATTCTCTAAGAAGACGACTATGACAATTTTCTAGAAGCTGGGGGGTGGGGTGGCTAGGGATGGAGGACAGTCACAGAAGCCTGTCTCCCAACAGGTGTGACCGCTCGGCGCCCTGTGGCGTGGAGCAGGCCAGTGACCATGGCCGTGTCCCCATTCAGCACTGACCCAGTGTGCAATGTACCTGCAGTTGTGTGGCTCAACACTTTAGAAAACAGCTTCTTTCCTATGGTCACTCGTTTCTGATGGTGACAGCTTGTCTCGAAGGCACACTGTCCCCTTGAAAAGTGGCATCGTCACTTCTGCTTCCACACTACCGCCATACTTCTGTGTGTGTTTCTGTTTTGTCGTCGTCGTTCAGGGTAGAGCAGTTACAAGAAACTCTTAAAACCCCTTGGATATTTAAAAAAAAAAATCTGCTGATTGATTTTTAAATTTTTTCCTTTCCTAAAGCTGGATACACACGGAGCTGTTTGGGAATTTTCTTTGCTGCTATTGTGCTGCCACCAAATGGAATTGACCAGCGGCTGTTACACTGTTCTTTGCCACCGTGCCTATGCTCAGAACCTGCTCACTGCTCAGCTGCAGAGCTGGACAGGGCCAGAGCCCCAGGCCCCCCCCACCCCCTGCAGAGAGCAGC
>NW_027531901.1:701076-707959 GCF_008692635.1 Crocuta crocuta
CAGCAGGCACCCCCGCCCGGCTCTGGCCTGGGGAGTTCCGGAGCGAAGGGAGGCAAGGGGCCAGCGCACCACCCGGGCGTGGCGTGGCGTTTTCAGCTGCAGCCCAGGTCACATGCTGTGACGAGCTGCCGGTTCTCTCTTGAGAACCCGTGGCCTCCAGCAGCCGCCCCACTGACGCGGCCCAAGCCCCTTCTCGGTCTTCTCTTTTGAAGCACAGCCGATTTCTGAGCCGGGGTTGGGGAAACCTGTCCAGATGCGGAACTCGTCGCCCCGGCCGGGGAGAGGACGGGTGCCCTCCCCGGCCCGGGGCTTCCTCTGCAGCCTTTCCCAGTGAGCTGTTTAAGCAAGCAGTGCCATGTTCCTTGTTTGACAAGACAGTCTATAAAGTATTGCCCTTAAAAATAATTTAGAAGAACCCTGTCGTGTCGGCACCATTGCCTTAGTCCTCTGTGGGTTGGGCCTCCGCCACAGTTCTGGTGGGAGCGGCTGGCACTAGCTAGTGTGGGAACGGGGGTCGAAGTAAAATTCTGTGCTTGCTTTCATTCACAAAATACTGAAGCCAGCTGCCAGGCGTGTCTTGCCAACGGCACTTTGAGCCGCAGACTGCCATGCGCTCAGAAGAGAAATAAGTATTCAGGGGCAACTGGGTCCCCCAGCTTTCGGAGTGTGCAGAACCCAGTAGCCCCCATGCCGGTTAAAGTAGAAACGGCCCCTGCCAGCATTAGCACACATCACCACAGTTACCCGGCGGGTCTGCACACGCTGCAAGCCCCGATCTGGAAAACTAGTCATGAAACCAACCCGCTGCCTTAAATGTCTCAAATGTTGCAGTCCAGCGTCTGTCGTGTGTTGACCTCCACACAGCAGTCAGCCCCGGTGAGAGCCCCGGACCCTCAGCCGTGCCCTCGTCTCCGCTGGCATCCTGAGCGCTCCTCTGGGGCAGGGGGCAGAGAGGATGAAGTTGTAGAGATTTCAGGGGACTCAAACCTATAGACGGTGTCTGCCTCTGCGAGACAGAGTGATGACACTGGCGAGCTTGAGCCGGACTCTGCCCCTAGTAGGTCCTGAAGCCGTGAGCACCCCTGCACGATTGTTGGGGGCGGAGTCCGGTTCCTGCCATCGCAGCCCCGGAATGCCTGGGGGGGGGCAGCAGACCCCCCAGGCTTCTGGATTCCCTGCACCTTATTTGACCACACTCCAAAATTCCATTTTTGTTTTCACCCTCGACTCTGCTTTATGTACATAATCAGGATATCGAGATCTCTCTCTATATTTTTAATCATCTACATGTAAATGAAGCAATAGCAATGACTAACATAAGGCCAAGAAATGAGATGAATGTTTGGGGTTTATGTTTTCTAAGGTAAATACGGGTATTGTTTTTAATTATTACCTTTTATTAAATTGTGGGCTTTAAAACCTAATGAACCCTATTTGCAATTTCTCTGTGCCATATGCTTCCCATGTTTCCACAATACCTCCCCCCCCAACTCTTCAACCAAAAGAGAAACCCCACCTCCTGAGTTTCCACGGCCCTTCTGGTCCCAGGTTAATATAGTCTCCTGGACAAGTATTTTTTACATTAAGATCTGGGACAACATCTCTTGGGTCTTGGACTCTGGCCCCCCGTGATGTTAGGACATCTGTGGCCGGGCCTTGAGTGGAGGTGCCCAGGCACATCCGAGGTCGTCACTGCTCTGTCTTCCATCGTTCTGGAATCTTCTGTGTTGGTCTGTGGTTTCACACATTAGCTGTTTGTAAACCATGTATCTGTATACTGAGGAGGAACACCCCTGGTCACAGCCGATGGGTGGTGGGGAAGCTCCTTTGACACAGTGCAATTGTGATGAGGTGACTTTGGAGACGGGAGGAGGCCCTGATGACACGGACTTGCCAAGGTCGCAGCATTTGAACTTCTGGTATAGAAAAAGAAATCTGTGGACCTATGACCTGGCAACATGTTGAAACCCTCCAGTTTAAAGACGGCCCTCTAATAACATCTAGAACCACACAGCCCAATAGGGTCAAACACTCGTGACGTTTGTGCCTCCGCTTTTAAAGGTGCTGTGATGTTGGCACGCCGGGGTTGGAGAGACTGCCTCTGTTCCTATTTCACTGTAAAGTCGATGCTGTCTGTTCCCTGTTCGTTCTCCAGGGAGCTTCTCTGCAGACTAACCCCCCTCCCCTCCCCCCACCCAGTGGTGGAGATTCGGTGCCTGGGTAGTCGTGGGTTTCTGTTGGACATTTGAATGTGATAAGCAAGCCAGCGTTTCTCGGGAAATAGGACACGTGGGGTGTGCACGTTTCCAGGGGCGAGCCTTGTGGGTCGAGAGGTTTGCAATGATTTCCTTCCTGCCAAAAATAAACACGTGAAACTGCGCCCTCTTGTGGATGGACTGCTTCTCCGCGCCAGCGCCTCTTCCTCTCTCCTCTCCCCCTGCACAGCGTGGTGCCCGCCCCTTGGGTCTCTGGGGGCCCCCCCCGCTTCTGCAGAGCCAGGGTGGATGGGGGGCAGGCTGCAGCAGCCACAGCCCCCCACGGCGGTACCCACACCCCGAGCCCGTGGGCGCGCTGGCTGGGATGCAAAGAGGAAGGATATGCAAGCCGGCAGGCCCGCAGTGGGACCCCCGCCAGGCCCTGCCCTCGCCCCGCCCCTCTGGACGTGAAGGTGAGGGGGCTCCGGAGTCGTGGCAGAGCCACGGGCGTGGCCACACCACTCTCGGGACCGCGTCTTCACCGTGATCCCCAGTTCACATGGAGAACACCGGCGGCAAGAGCCGCATTAGACAGGTCTTACCCATTTTGGTGGATGAGAAGACTGAGGCCAGGAAAGCAGCGCTCTGCGGTCTCTGTTCTGTCACGGGCTTCCACCAGGCACCTGCACTGGTCCCCAACGGCACAGTGCACAGTGTGGGTCAGCCTGGGAAACGCAGTGTTTACAGCACCCCAAATCCGCACAGCCAGTCTGTGCCACGCCCCCTGGTGCGGGGGGGGGGGGTGCAGCCAGAGAGGCCTCCCCAGTCCTGGGCTCCAGGCTGTCTGTCCCGCCCCTCCTTGGCTCTGCTGCCCGGCCTTCTTCCCCTTGCCTTCCCTGGCATCTCCCCCCTACCCACAGCTGCTTCCCACCCCCGTGCACAGCCGGACAGGCAGCAGAGAGGCCTGGCAGCCCCTGAGGCCGAGGTGCCCCAGGGAATGTCCGCGGGTCCTCGGGATGGGGTGGGGGGAACATCTGCCTCAAGAGCTCACTGATTTGGGACATGGGCATGCTGAGGTTTTGCCTCCCGGTGTTTTCTTGTTTGAGCATAAATCATCTGCCTGTATTCCAGGACCAGAGAACGGATGGAAGCCAAGGAGGGGAGGGGAGGGGAGGAGGAGCTGGAAAAAGCCAGCCGGAGAGACGATCTGTTGAGCTAACGAAGGGGGGATGCACTGGGGGTCCTGGCAGAGTCCTCAGACTAACTGGGACGCAACCACACGGCCGATCTCCGGTGCTGGGGATGCCCGTGGGTCAACAGGCTGCTCAAGGCCCAGAGCCACCAACTGGCATGGCCACAGCCTGATCTCCAAGGAGACCGTGGACGCTGCAGCACTCAGGAGGAGGGTATGTGGGCTCCAGAGTGTTGCACCCCAGACTGCACGACAGCCCCATCTCAGGCCAGCGAGCCTCGGCGCTGGCTGCCATTAGTCACCCGAGCCCCAAGCCCTGAGAGTGGGCATCGTATTTTCAAGTGCCCCAGGTGACTCACAGTTGCAGCAAGGCCTGAGAAAGGAAAGTCCTCCAAACTGTCTCAGGCCTGACACCCTGATCCAGCAAAGGGGTGATGGACAGGGCTTGGAGGAGGCGGCATGTACCACTTTACCGTAAAGATCAGCCATACACGTTCACTGCCTAAAGGAATGAACCAGGAAGTTAACAAGAAAGCCCCACATGGGCACTGGGAGCCTTTCCCAAGGCAGGGGTGAGGGGGGGCTCCTGACAGCCACACGTGGCTGGCAGCTCCCTGCTTTTACACTGAGGTGGGGAGCAGAGTGGGTACCCCCACGTCGCGCCGCAGCACCGGGTCACGCCGCCCCCAGCCCCCTGTCCTGGCCCAAGCGGCGCCCTGATGGGGCGGGTGCATGGCTGGACCGGGCCGCACGTGGAGGCCGCGGGAACGCAAAGCAGCAGCACCTCCTTCAGGGCAGGACCCGGGGCTTTGTTGGGCTATCCTCGGACTCCATTAGGCCGTCAGAATGGTGGCCCTGCGGGCGGGCACAGCGACAGACTCCATTTCCTCTGTCGCTAGGGGCTCCCCCCTCCTGGGCCCTGGTGACGGCGGCCTGCGCCTCCGCGACCTGTAACCAGTGTGGGCCCCCACGCGGGCCTAAGGCCGCTCTCCTGAAAGGACTGGGGTCCGCGTGTTTCCAGGCAGCGGGGTCCCTGACCCAGGCCGCCCCAGCCCACGCCCGGTCTGCGCTCCAGGGGTTCGCGCCCCCCCCCCGCAGGACCTGGTCTCCCCGGGGACACCTGCCCCGGAGGGGCCCTGACGGGACCTGGGACAGTCCCTGGAGAACCAGAGCGCGNAAGCTGGAGGCCTCGGGCCTGGTCTGCTGAGACCAGCCCGGAAGAGAGACGGGGCCCGAGGCGGCCATGCCTCCTCACGCGAGGACGCGTCCGCCCAGAAGCCCGCGCAGTGGGTCCAGAACCCCGCAGCCAGTGGGCGCCTCGGCGGGGGGGGAGCCTGGCCCCGGGGGGNCTGGGCGCCCCGGGGCAGCGCTGGGAAGCCGGGGCTGCCACGGCCCGGGGGGCCCCTCGGGGGAGTCATTTCGGTTGAGGGCAGAATGCAGAAGCTTCCGGCTGAGGTAACAGCAAGCACGAGGGTCCCGACGACAGTGAGGCTGGGGTCTGCAGGGACAGCGAGAAACCTGCAGCTTGAATGGGGACTGAACGGCCACGCAGCCAGAGGGACAGGCCACCCGGGGAAGCAGGGCAACGGTGCGACCTCGGTGGCTAGGGGACCTCTGGCTCCGTGGGAACACGGCCTAGCGGCCAGAGGGACCGGGAGGCACAGACGGAGGCTTACGCCCAACTCTGGGCCGGGGGTCCGGCCGAGTTCAGGCTCGGGGCTGACCCAGGCTGGCCAGCGGCTGCCCCGTGCAGCTGACAGGCGGAGAGGAGCCCGCGAGGCCCCGGGCACGGGCCTGAGCCGCCCGCGGTGTTCACACCCGCTCCTGGCCTGGGAGACGATGGACGTCAGTGTGAGGCCAGCGCCAGGACACTGTGAAGAGGCAGGCGGGCGGGGGAGGGGGGGCGGTGCTGAAGAGACACTAAGCTTCCCTGGCATTTACAGCCCGGGGTCGGGCCTGGATGGAAAGAGATGGAGCTAAGGCCCGAGTCGCGCGCCGCTGACATCCGAAGGTCCCAACAGAGAGGGCAGAGTGGCCAGCGAGGTGAGGAGGACGCGTCGTCTGCGTGCTCTTTCCAGAGGAAGGGGTGGCCGCGGCGTCCCTGGGCAGTAAGAGGAAGGGCGGGTGAACCAAGCACCAGCGGTGACAGGAGGGGGCCCTTTCCAGGGACTTCCGGAACTGAGGCCAAGCAGAGTGCACGGAGGGAGGGATGAGGACCCGGGATGTCGCCGAGCCCGGGCCCAGCGCAGCACACGGACACAGAAGGGAACAGAGGGTGTGACAGACACACACAGGGACCCGTTGACACCGTCTGTTAAACACTCATGTCAACTAACTAGAATTTCAATAAAAACATTGTCTAAAAGGTGGAGCTTACAAAAGAACACAACAGCCCCGCAGTCACACGCTGGCAGCCGTCCTTCGGGCACGGGCAGACCCCGTTTCCCGGAGGCGCCCCCTCTCCGGGGCAGGGGGCGGTGCGGGTGAGGACTGGACATGGGACCGCCGGGCAGCTTTCAGCAGTGCATCCTGGGAGCCGCGTCCACGGGCTGGGCCACGGCTAGGACCGAGGCCTGTGGCCTCAAGGAAGGCGCGGCCCCTGTTCCTAGAGTTTCTGGAATGCTCTGTGTCCAGCGCCTCCCCCGCCCCACAATCAGGAAGGAAAGCAGCAGCCTCCCCACGCCGGCTGTCAGGGCCCCCGGGGGCGGCCGTGCTGGACAGCAAGCCTGCACTGGGAGCAGGGGCCCCTCAGAGACGCCCCGCCTCCCGAAGTGACCCGGGTCTCACAGAGCCAGACTGCCCCCCCCTTCCTCCTAAAGTTTGTTGAGTGGCCTGGCCTTCTGGAGGGGGGGTGGAGGGGGGAATCAGGGGAAAGTCACAGGACGCTCCACACCCCACATCCTGGCCCAGCCCAGGCCTCCCTGCCCTACTGTGCCCTGGGGACCGGGTGGCTCTCAGAGAGCCGGCTCAGTCTCTGTGGACTGACGGACGGACGGACTGCCAGACTGCACTGGAGGCCGGCCCTCGGGCAGCGGTGTGTCCTGCTGGGCAGGAGCAGGGGGCAGGCTGGGGGACTGGCAGCCGCCCGGAAAGAGAGCACTTGCCAGAAGGTGGGCCAGCCAGGGAGGGGCTGCTCCGAGTCAGGGGTGTCTAGCAAGGGGCCGTGGGGCTCAGGGTGGCCCGGGGTCCCCAGAGCTTGGGAGGCAGCCAGCAACACGGGTGGGGGCAGGGTGGGGGCAGGGAGGCCCCGGCCGGGAGCCTGCTGGGGAGAGAGTGCAGGTGGGGGGCTGCCGCCCAGAGTCGCTATACCTGGAGGCCCAGGCCCTCCCTCCGTCGTCCTCCGTCCCCGCTTTCACAGGTCGCTAGGAGGAGGAAGTGGCCCAGAGGAGGGGGGCGGGGAAAGGAGGGGGCGCCTGGCGGTGAGAAGGACGCAGGGGAGAGAAGGGGAGCCAGGGGCATGGGGGAAGGGGTGTGGCAGGGGAATGGGAGCAGGGGG
>NW_027531901.1:707980-722617 GCF_008692635.1 Crocuta crocuta
GCCATGGGTCTGTCAGAAGAAGGACTAGGCAGCTGGGAGAGGAGGGGGCCCCAGGCTGGAGGGGGCAGGCCCCCAGGGAAGAACGGGGGCTTTCAGAAGGAGGGGGGGGGCAAGCAGGGCAGGTGATTCCCCAGGGGAAGAGCAGACGCTAGGGTGGGAGGGCCGGGCGGTTTAGAGGAGGTGCTCTGGGAAGGGAAGGGCCCCCTGAGGGAGAAGGCGACTGCCTGGGGGAGGGAGAGGGTGCTGGGGGGAGAGAGCAGCCCCCCAACCTGGGAGCATCCCTTCCCCCATCGCCCCAGCCCAGGCTCCGTGGGGATGAGGGCCTCGGGCCCTGGGAGCCTGAGAGGCTGCTCCCCAGGCTGGAACTGGCTGGGGGGCGCCCTCCCGGGCCCTGCGGGTGAGGCTGCCCTGCCTGGTGACACTAGCCCAGTGCAGCCTCTGGCCGCCAGTTTGACTCTCCTGCCCCCCCGGGGGCCCCTGGCGGCCCCACTGTGTCGCTGTTCCACAGCCCATAGTGTGTTCCTCTGGGCCTGGCCGCCTTCACCGTCCTTCACCGCTGAATGTCACCACGCCTGTCACTCAATGTCCCCCTGTTTTCTGGTGCTTGGGCCAACCTTGCCGCGATCAGCAGCTGCTCGTCACACCAACAGCCACGTTCGCAACCATGGTTGTGGGTGCAGTGGCCACAGGGTGACCCGCTGTCCATGCACCTGCGCTCAGTGCACAGTGCGTTTCGTCCACTCAACAGCGAGCTGAGTACACTGAGTGTCTCTCGGGCGGCTGGGGTGGCGGTCAGCCGGAGGCCACGTCCTGGGCCCTGGCGGCCCTCCGCTCTGGTGAGGGAGACCGTGCCTACAGCGTCCCGGGCTCCTGCGTCTGGCCCCGGCGGCACCGCCCCTCTGCCCGCCCTGCTCAGGGCAGCTCCCTCCCCCACTCCAGGCTTCCAGAAGCCTCCTTGGTCCTCGCTGAGAGGGTTGGGAGTTCCCCACCTCAAACTGTGAGCTCAGCGGGCCGGGGCCCCGCCCTTGGGGTCCCTGGACCAAGGTGTAAGGAACGCGGCCGCTCTGCATGAGTCACAGTGCGCCTGTCAGCTGAGCGGCCCACCTAGCTCACCCTGGTCGGGCAGGGTCAGCAGAGCCGCGAGGGGGCCCGCTGCTGCTAAGACCGGGCTGGAGTGGAGTGGGGAGCCCCTGACCCTACACTAGGGTCACTAGGAAGGAGGAATTCAGGGAGAGTGACGCGCGGGTCTTGGGCAGAGCCGCAGCAAGAAGCACGTTCGCAGCCGGCCGGATTCAGGGGGGGAAGAGAGAAGTGCAGCGCTTGCGACCCTCACACAGGAGCGTTACCAGGGCAGCCTGGGTACCTGCCGAGGTGTCACAGGCTCCAGAGCCCCGGCCTGCCCCGACACCCCTCCTTCCATGCCTCCCGCCTCGGTATGCTGGGAGCTGGCTCACCTAGCTGTTTGCAGAGCCTGCAGCTGTTTGCAGGGCCTGTTTGTACTCAGAGTTCAGCTGTGCTTCTGGCGTGTGAGAGCCCCCGTGCTTGATCCCCCCCTCCCGTCGCACGGGGCCAAGCCTGCTGCTTGCTACGGAGTCTGTCACAGTCCCCGGAGACCGTCCTGGGTTTCCAGCGACTTCGTCCCCTCGGCGTGTCTCCTGAGCCTATGTCTGGAGGCCCTTTTCAATGTATTTTGTCAGATCCCGGCTTTTCAGTCTGTCCCTAGGTCCCTGTGTCTAAGATGTGCGGTGACGGCCGACGCTGCCCTGCATGCGGGGCCCCTCCCTGCATGCAGAGTGGGCCTGGGGTCCCCGCGTGGGACACCTCTCTTCTGCCTGAAGACACTCTTCCTGTCTGCAAAGCCTCGTTTGCAGCGCCTGGCCCTCTGGCAGCCCTGTGTCCTTCGCGGTAAGCGCCCCCGCCTCTGGACCACGCCGCTGTTGCCGAGGCTTTTCCCATTTCGGAACTGGGTCTGAGCCCTGTTTGCACCACCTACGACATTCTTTAGGGCCCTGTGTGCGTGCCCGACCCGAATTTCCCCGGATAGGAACTGTACCTGCCTGCAAGCTCTGCACCTGCGAAGAGTTACCGCTATCAGAGGTCACCGAGCCTGGGGGCCCCTGGGTCTTTCCGCACAGCAGAGTCCCGTTTCCAGGGCCCGTCCTGTCTGCCTGCTCTGCTCCTAATTCCACGTGTAGCCGTTAGCAGAACGCGCCCCGGTTTACAGAGCCTTTCTCCGTTTCCAGGATTCAACTTTTTCTGTAAGGTCTGTCCCTGTTTGCAGGACCTGGGCTCTCGACAGACCCCAGTCCTGTTTCAAGATCTCGCCCGAGTCTGGGCCATCCGAGCTTGACCACGAAGCTGATTTCCCTGCCAGCTCCCTTCCGCAGACCCTGCCTCTCTGAAGAAGCCGTCGCTGTTAACAGAGCCTGTGCGTGTGCAGAGCAGGTGGAGGCTTGCAACACCTCTCCCTGCCTGCTGGTCTCTGTGTGCAGAGCCTCCGTCTGCAGAGCCTCTGCCTTTTTTACAGAGTCTGGATCTCTTTGCAGGATTCCTGATTGTTTGTCCAGCCGGGTCCCACCTCCCTGCGTGCAGGATCGGGGTCTGTCTCCCAAGGCCGTTCCTGCTCCCAGTGACCAGCCTGGAAATGCATGGTTACTCAAGAGGCTGCCTCTGTCTGGGCAGACGCTGTGCCTGTTTGCAGAGCCTTGTGTGTCTGTGCGCCTGTCCACATCTGCAGTCCGTCCCTTATGTAAGGAGCACCCCCTAAGGGTGTGTCCCCATCCACACCTACAGAGCCTTCCCCAGTCTGGAACGTTCGTCCACGCCTGCAGGATCAGGGGCTGTTCATAGGGGCCTCTCTGTGTTCTCAGCCTTCACTTGTTGGCCTGGCTTTCCCTGGGGAGAGTCTGTATCTCTTTTCAGGTGGCCCTTCGACAGACAGGTGGCCCCGACTCCAGATCTCATTTTTGTCAAGAGACCCTGTGCCCATTGCATCCCTTTCTTCAGTCTGACGAGGTTGCCCCATTTGCGTATTTATCACTTAGGGGATGTTTGGATGGCTTCCACGTTGGGGCTGTTAGGGATAACGCTGTGATTAACATTGTATGCACGGGTTTCTCCCCCGGTTTTATTGAGATATAATTGGCATACAACAGTGTACAGTCTAAGGGGTACTGAGTGATGGCTTGACTCACAAGTACCCGAAGTGATCACCCCACTGCATTTAGTTAACATCCCCTCATCTACAAGCCATTTGGGGGGACATGTTTTTCCCTCTCCCTTGGGGATATACCGAGGAGTGGATACCAATGTTATTTTGAGTTTGCCTTTACGTTACTGCGCCCACCAGAAATAGGTCTTCTGCTGCAAATTGCTTCAAAACATATTCAATTAATAAGTGCAATATCGTAAGTTAAACCATAGGAAAATGCCAACACTTGATCATTTCTGTTTCATACAGTTAAACCCCATACATGAACACATTTATACGTGCACACGCAGAAAACACACCACTCCCATGTGATGGGCCTATAGGTGGGCATGTCTACACATATACATGAATATTTGTGTCCGTGTGCGCACATACCCAAATTACATGCACTCATGTCTGTACTTATATGATACCCTTATGCCCCAACTTGTATACATGGCATACAGGTGTACATGCATGGTACACAGGTACACATACCTGCTATGCAGGTGCACATGCATGGTATACATACATGGTACGCAGGTGCACATACATGCTATGCAGGTACACATCCATGGTATGCAGGTATACATCCATGGCACGCAGGTGCACATACGTGCTATGCAGGTATACATACATGGTACACGGGTGCACATACGTGCTATGCGGGTATACATACATGGCACGAAGGTGCACATACATGCTATGCAGGTACACATCCATGGTATGCAGGTATACATACATGGCACGCAGGTGCACATACATGGTACATGGGTAACATACATGCTATGCAGGTACACATCCATGGCACGCAGGTGCACATACATGCTATGCAGGTATACATACATGGTACACAGGTACACATATATGGTATACTTACATGGTACGCAGGTACACATACATGCTATGCAGGTATACATACATGGCATGCAAGTACACATACGTGCTATGCAGGTATGCATGCATGGTATGCAGGTATACATGGTACGCAGGTGCACACATGTGCTATGCAGGTATACGTGCATGGTACGCAGGTGCACATGCATGCTATTCATGTATACATACATGGCACGCAGGTACACATACATGGTACACAGGTACACATACCTGCTATGCAAGTACACATGCATGGTATACATACACGGTACGCAGGTGCACATACGTGCTATGCAGGTATACATGCATGGCACACAGGTGCACATACGTGCTATGCAGGTATACACACATGGCACACAGGCGCACATACGTGCTATGCGGGTATACATACATGGCATACAAGTATACATACATGGCATGCAGGTATACATACATGGCACACAGGTACACATACATGCTGTGCAGGTATACATGCATGGCACACAGGTGCACATACGTGCTATGCAGGTATACACACATGGCACACAGGCGCACATACGTGCTATGCGGGTATACATACATGGCATACAAGTATACATACATGGCATGCAGGTACACATACATGCTGTGCAGGTATACATACATGGCACGCAGGCACACATACATGCTGTGCAGGTATACATGCATGGTACACAGGTACACATATATGGTATACATACATGGTACGCAGGTACACGCACATGGTACATAGGTGTGTGTGCACAGCATGTATGTATTTACATCTCTGCATGTATAAACATGCTATGCCCTGCACATACTTGCACGTGTCCCCATATCTACACGCACACTCCTGCCCCGTGTGTGTGCTCCTGTGCTTGCACTTAAAAAGGCACCTGTGTGTCCCCACCTGCTCACACCTGCACTCAGCCGTGCACGTAGCTGTGGAGGGTCTCCCATGGGACACCACCCCCTCCTCAGCCACAGGAGAAGAGGCCTGGCCTCTGCCCCCAAGCACGTGGANGCAGGTACACATACATGCTGTGCAGGTATACATGCATGGTATGCAGGTGCACAAACATGCTATGCAGGTATGCATACATGGCACGCAGGCACACATACATGCTGTGCAGGTATACATGCATGGTACACAGGTACACATATATGGTATTGCTCACACCTGCACTCAGCCGTGCACGTAGCTGTGGAGGGTCTCCCATGGGACACCACCCCCTCCTCAGCCACAGGAGAAGAGGCCTGGCCTCTGCCCCCAAGCACGTGGACACCAGCCTATACGACATCCAGTGACTGCTGCACATCCGAGGGAGGAAGCACATGTCGGTCATGTCGGTGAGGGCTGCTGGGGGGCCGCTTGGTCCTCGGGCTCAGGCCGGACCGCGTACTGAAGTACAGGGGAGTGTGGAGGGTGGAGGTGGGGCGGTTGGGGGAGGGCGCTGTCTGCATTCCCGATGGCCTGTCTTGAAGGAGGGGAGAGAAGGCAGAGCCGAGCTGCCAGCCCCACCCCTCCACGGTTCCTCTGATCCCGTTTTCTCACCCATCCCATGGGCACATTAACAACTTGGGGAGACCGGGGCGCCTGGGGGGCTCAGTCAGTTAAGCGCCCAACGTCGGCTCAGGTCATGATCTCACAGTTCGTGGGTTCAAGCCCTGCGTNCTTATCACCCACAGGCACACACACTCTCTCACAGAGTCAGTGAGCACACATCCCAGGTCACGTGGGGAGGACACGCAGCCCCAGGTTGTGCCCGCCAGATTGACATCATTATTAGGCATCCCTCCTTTTACTCCCCAGAGCGCCTCTGTTTGGATGATAACTGTCCTTATCCCTGGATAACACATTGTCCCCCATGCGGGGACACGTACATTGTCCCCATGAGCTCACATGCAGGTTAACATTTGACGTGCCCCCATATACGTACACACGAGCATGTACACACACGTGTACACGCATAGGTAAACAGTACAGCCCACGTGTGTACACACTGTGTGCACAAGCGTGCAGCACGGATGTGCGCTGAGTGAAGTGTCGTGACCCTGCACACCCCGGGAAAGCAGCATTCCCTACAGTGGTGCCTAGAGACGCACACAGCTCCATCCACAGGTGACCTTCGCAGTCTCATACAGTGACTCAGAAGCGGGCTTACACACCGTAACGCTGGTGCCACGGTCACACACACACCCAGGGCATCCAGCTTCATGCACACGGCGAGCTGTGCTCACGTGGGTGGGGACAGGCTCCACTGGGCGCTGGCCGTCTGCCGCCCTGGTTGCCGCCCTGCCCCTCTGCCTCTGGCAGGTACAGCTCTCTTGGGACAGCTTTAATAAGAGAGTCTTCCGGCTGGACCCGGGCAGGCTGACGACCCAGAGGAGCAGGCCCAGAGAGCAGCGCTACCGAGGAGGCACGGGTCAGTGTCTACCTGGGGACTGAGGGGCGCGGGGCTACCCTCCAGACGCCTCGGGAGGTGGGCTGGGTTCTCCACCACCTTAGAAGCCCCTGCTCTGTGCAAGCTGAGTCCAGCCCCTCCCCCTGACCCCAGGCTCTGGGAGCTGAGCTGCGACAGGAAGGATCTGGGGTAGACCATCAGCAGGGGGCGGGGCGGGGGGGGCGGCACCCTGGGGAAGCCCTGACTGCCAGTCCTCTCCTACAGGGCCTGGCCCTGACCTGCAGCCTCCGGGATGGGGAGCATGGTGGCCGCGCACAGATTAGGCTGCTGGATGATGAGGCCGAAGCCACTGGCCTCATGCAGATCATGGAAGCCGTGCCGGGCTGCAGAGTGGGCGGCCTGCACGCCACCGTGCCCATCCAGGGGGTTAACCAGCTGCAGAAGGCCAGTGTCTGTCTCTACCAGTGAGCAGATCTTGGGAGCTGGCAGGGCCTGCATGCCTGGGTCGGCCTGTCATTACTGCACTAACACAGGGTCTCTAGAAAGTCCTTCAGAAAAGACCCGTGGGTTTCTGGAACAAGCCATGTGGGGCTTTGGGCCCAGCCTGTAAGCCTGTACTCTTGCATGACTGCCTTTCTGAGAAACCCGTTGTACAGATAGGGCAACCGAGGCACTGGAGGGCCAGGGAGATGCCTAAAGCTCCACGGCAAGGCTGCAGTGAAGACTTCAATCCAGGCCCCCAGACCCCATGCCTTCCTTCTGCCTCTGCGAGGGCTAAAGGGGGCTGGAGTGGAGCCCGAGGGCCACGCTGCCCACATCTGGATGCCTGTCTCCCAGTGTCTGTGAGAAGGATGAGGACTTGGTGACCCAGGAGTTGGCGACCTGCCCACTAACCCAAGACCTACTGCAGGAGGAGCTGAGGCAAGCCTGGCCCCCGTCACGGCCTCCGTCCCCACCCACCCCCAACGCCAGCCCGGTCTGGGCCACCTACCGACCAGTCCCTCTCTTTGCTCCCAGGGTGCTTTCAAGATCTACATGTGGCAGGGACGCATGTCCAGCCTCCAAGAGAAAAAGGCTGGCTTCAGCCCGGCTCTGGTGAGGCTGCTGGGCCCTGTCTCAAGGGGACACGGAGCTGCGCTGGGGTCTGAGGGAAGATCCGGCAGTTCCCTGAAATCTAAACCAGGACACGTCCATTCCCGGGGCCTTTAAGGAGGGGCAGTCCCACCCTGGGGCCAGGAGATGGATCCGTCCTGCCCTAGGAGCCCGTCCAGAGGAGGACGTGGCTTTGCCCTGGGGTCTCCGCCTGGAGAGGAGGCGCCCAGGCTGAGGGTGGAGACAGTGTTCCGCCCAGGGGTCCGAGGGAGCCCCGACAGGGGTTGGGGGAGCGAGCACCCAAGAAACCGTGTGTAAAAGGGGACCGTGGATCCGCCTTGAGGTCTGAGAAGCAAATCTCACTGGGCGCCCCCTCCTTTTCGAGGAGGGGAGATAGGGCTCTGCCTGGGGCCTGGAGGGGGCTGTCATGGCCCGTCCTCCCCGGGGCCCAGACTAAAGGGACCTTGCTTGTCCTCAGGGACCTCAGAGAAGTCGGTAGGAAAGGAGCCAACTTCTTAAGCGGGTCATGAGCTCGGTTAATTAATACTGCTCAGCGCCCGGCTGAGCGGCAGGCCCTGGAGGGTGGAGCGGAGAACTGGGCCCTCGGGCCGCACGGCTGACAGAGCCCCCGCCCCAGGGCCTCATCCAGGCCAAAGGCGACCCGACAGACACCCACGTGGAGGTGGTGAACNNNNCAAGGCCTGGGGGCGGGGCCTGCAAGGGGCGGGACAAGGCCGGGGGCGGGGCCGGCGAGGGGCACCCCGGACGATGGGTCGGACGCAAGAGTAAGTAGGACCAGGTGTCGGGGATAGATGGGGCGGGCAGCGGCCGACGCGGAACGAGGTCTGCGGGGGACAGACTGGGGCGCACGAGGGGCAGCACTCAGAAAATGCCACCGGCTGGGGGAGCGTGGCCGGAGGGGGGTTTTGAGTGAGGGGCGGGCGCGGTTGGCGAGGGCGAGGACGCCGTGACACCCTGTGCCCCCCCGTCAGGTAAATCGGCTCAGGTGAGGCTGCATGTGGGCAAGCTGCCCAGCTGAGGGTGGTGGTCGACGCTTCCGGGCAGGTGGGGGTAAGGGGCATTAGCTTGGCTGGGAGTAGGTAGGTGTTAGGCGTTGTCTTCGGGTGGGTAGTATGGCCGTTAACGTGCCCCAAGTGCGCATCTACAGGGACACCGCGGCCTGTGTACATATGCACACGCCCTCCCTGCCGCTGGCTCATACACATCTCGCCTAATCAGCCTGTGCAGCTGCGGCCACTTGCTCACGTGCACTTGGCACACGGCACAGTAACACTTCAGGGTACTTAATCGTGCCCTTCAGTCAACTGTATGACATGCTATATATATACCACACATATAATTCAGACACATACACACCTAGTTGCACCGAATCAGCCAAGCTAATCAGCTGCAAACATGTAATAGTACAAACGCTGCATCACACCTCATCGCAGTCATGCACAGCACTCAGCCCACGGGAGCACACCAACACAGGACACAATCACATGCAATCAGCCACAGCCCACACAGCCACACGCTGTCAGCCACCTGTCTGGTCTCAGATCAGTGTTCCATGTTATCTGATCCCTAGTAGAGCCCTTAATTCCTCTGGGCCTCAGATGTTTTATCTATAAAATGGGGGCAAAAACTATGATCCCATCTGGCCCATGGCTGGTGTGGGGATGCTGTGAGATTCTGGGAACAGGACTTCCGGGCCTATGTGAGGGGTTCCAAGTTCTCAAGGTAGGTCAAGGTCAGAGAAAATACCATTTCTCCGAGGTCACCTCCTGTATTTGTCCTAATATGCTGTTAGTGAGAAGGGACCCAGGAGGCATGGCAGGGGAGGGGAGAGCGGGGAGAAAGGAAGACAGGGAACGAGGAGAGGGAGAGACAGAAGAGACTGAGGAAGAGAGGAGGGGGAGACAGAGTTGGGGGACTGGATGCGAGCAGGAGAGATGGGGTACGCGGGGAGAGACAGAGCGGGACAGGAAAACAGAGGGGAGAACACAGAGGGAAGGAAAGAGGTCTTGCCACTCAGGATCTAAGCACAGAGGCCGGGAGGGGACCCCTTCCAGCAGGCAGGCAGGCGGGGGAGCCCCTGACCCGGGAGGCCTCGCTGCCGAGGAGGCGCTGCCCCTGGGTAGCCTGTATGGTCGTAACAGCCTCTTCTGCGAAAGGCAGGGTTCTTGTCGCTCTGCTGGAGGACACTGGCCCAGCGGCCGCCGTCAGGCTCTGTGCGGGCACAGGATGCCCAGGCATGTTTCCTGCCACTGACACAGTGGGCGTGGCCGTGCCCGCTTTGCAGGCTGAGTCTCACTGCCGCCCGGGGCCTGCCTGGGATGTCAGGCTCCGAGCCCGCGCCCGCTACCCACAAGAACAGGAAATCACACCGTTGTTAAGTATGAGGAAGTCCTTTACTTTCAGTCTTTGAATAGGCATTGTCTTTTTAAGTGACACTTGAGGAAAGAGAGTTTCCCCCAGAGCTCAAGGGCTGGTGTCGCGCGCGGCTTCCGCAGGCTTGGCTGCAGCTGTGCCAGGACGGGGCCGCCCCTAACTTGCCGGTGGCTGCTGGGCCAGGGCGCGGGCCCGGGTCCGGCTCAGCAGCCTCTGGAGTCCTCGCTGCTTGTGTGTCCCGGGCCCGCACGCCAACTGCGTCCTGGCTGACAGCGGCGGCGCAAGCGTGCTGGGGCCCGGGCCCGCGGCGGAAGGTCACCCGCAGCCCCCTGTGCCAGCCCGCCACAGATGAGGCACGGCCGAGGCCAGGGAGAGCTTTCTGGCCGGGCGCAGACTGGGTGCGCGGGTTCAAGCGGAGGCCCACCTGAGCCGTCGGCCTCTGTTCCCAGGTGCGGTGCGCCCAGGAACCCCGCGGGCAGCCGTGGGCCCCGGCGGCTCGCACACTGTGTGCAGGCAACTGCTGCCTCGCCCTCCACACAGACCAGAAGACGGGCCGCGTCCAGTGTATCCTGTACCTGTGGCAGGTGCGCTGGCCCGAGCGGGGTGGCCGGCACCTTCGGGCCCCGGAGCTGAGGCCCCGAGAACGGGATCTAAGAGCCGCTCCAGGCCCCCACCCTCCCAGCCTGCAAGGCCGCCACGCCACCTCCCGCGACGCCGAAGGCCCGAACTGCAAAGCCGCGGAGCCCTGGTGCAGGCGCGTGTGGCCGCGGGCAGGGAGCCGCCTCGCGTCCTCGCCGTCCGGCGGCCCCGCCACGTGCCCGCAGCCCCTCACGCTCGTGCTGAGCGCGTGCTGAGCCCAGGGCCCCGTTTACACACACCCCCCCCCCGGGGTTCCTGGTGCTGATAGATGCCAGCAGCTCCAGGAGCGGCCGCTGCTTCCGTTTCTGCCCCTGGTCCCCGGAGCCGCCGCAAAGCGGAAGCACAGGACAAGGTGAGTTGAAGGGGAGTCACGGCCTTGTCTGGAGCCCCCGTTTTCTGTCCTAAGGGAAAACATGCCCTGACTCCTCGGAGCTGGGGGCGGGATCCATTGGGAAAGGCCTGGTTCCCTTGCACAGGCTGACGGGATCCCCACCCTCACACTCAGAGGGTCTAGAAAATAGTCTAGCAGGGCCCAGGGAGTTTGTCCCTCACCGGGACAGGGAGGCGGCTCCCCGGAGCCCTTGCCTCGTGCTGAGGCCCGGCCGACTTGCAGGGGCGCACGGGGCACAGTGGGGAGGAGTGGCCGGCACCTGCCACCAGGCTCTTCCACGTGCAAGACACCGACAGCTACAATGCCAGGACCGTGGAGGTGCCAGCCCGTGCCTCAGCCCTCCCCCCAGGGACGCCTCCTCGGCCCTCCCCCCTGGGACGCCTCCTCGACCCTCCCCCCTGGGACGCCTCCTCGGCCCTCCCTCCAGTGACACCTTGCTGGTCACAGCCACACCTGCTCCCTCTGGTTTGGAAAGGCACCCCTACCACCGGCCTCTCGGCTTATTCCTCGGGTGGCTGCCAGGCTAGGGACGGGTCTCCGCCCCCACGAGGGCGCAGACTTCGTGTCCAGCCTCAGCCAGGCCAGGCGCGGCTTCCTGTGGAACCTGATGGTACATCTGGGAATCTACTGGTCAGAGGCAGGCCAGGCCCTGCCTCCCCTCCTTCCGGCCTCAAGCGAGGAGCATGTCCCTTCCCAGGTCTCTCGGGCGGAAGGAAAGGGGGCCAGTGCCGTTTGCCAGCGTTCCCTCCAATGTTCATAAGCCACGGAGGACCCCGGGGCCTGGGGGCCCATCCCATTCTCTGCATCCGGAGGGGGTCCCGGGCCTGGGAGGGGGGAAGGTGACACCCCTTGCTCACGTGTGCCCTGTCATCGGCCTTGGCCTCCGGGGACTGGGGCCCAGCTCCCCAGAGTCCCCTGTGAGGGGGGAGGGCTGGAGGTGAAGACCCCCTCGGGGCCTGACCCAGCTCTCCGTGGGGTGGGCCAGGGCTGCAGTGGTGGCCAGCGTGAGATGGCGCGGGCAGTGGTCACTGCCATCCCTGCGGAGAACAAGGGAATGGTGCTGGAGAGTCGGGAGCCCCCCCACTTCTGGGGGGAGGCCCTGGGAGGCCGGGCCCCCTACCCCAGCGACAACAGGTACAGGATTGGGAGGAGGGCGATCTCCTTCCACGGAGGAGGCAACTGAGACCCAAAGAGGGCGGGTGGCCGCTGAAGGATCACGCAGAGAGCGGGAGAGGCACCCTGGGGCCGAGGTCTCTTGGTCCCCGGCTCCAGGCGGTCCGGGAGCACAGCCCAGCCCTCACTCCCAGCCCTGGCTAACCGGGAGCAGGAAGATGCCCCGAGAGCTGGGTCGTGGCGCCCTCTGCTGGTGAACGTGCTCCCTGCCTTGTCCCAGTCCTGGACCTTATCAGTGACCGAGGGCAAGACAGCAAAGCCCCATTTCCCTGCCCACAGTTCGCAGGGGCCGAGGTACCAGTGTGTGGGGTGGGCGTGGGCGTGACGTGTGGATAAACAGCGTGTGGAGTGTGTAAACGGACAAGGGGGTGTACCAGAAGTTAAGGCAGGGTGAGGCCTTCACGGGGCGGGTTGCTGGGTCAGGGCGGTGTGTGCGCAGGTCCCCTGAGCCCCCGAGTACGACTCTGCCCCTCTCTCAGCCTCTCTTCCCCTCTCCCACTTCGGGGACCANACAGGCCATGTGAGTGCTTTCCCACCGACAGATGGGCCTGGGGCCTGGGGCGTCTCGGGGGCGAATGAGGGGATGGGGGGCCGGAGGAGGCCCTGCGCCCCTGCGGGGAAGCTGCCCCTCCCCTGACGCGGGGGCCTGGCTGCCGGGAGGCGTGTTGTGTGTGCCCCTCACTGCCCGGCGTCCACGCTGCCCGGGCTCCCCGGGGACGCCTCCGGCCTCCAGCCCGACTGAGTGCTCCAGCCGCCCGGCCCTGGCAGAGAGGGTGCTCTTTCGCCAAGAGGTCCTGGACACGTGTGACCTCATGTCACCGGACACCTGGCAGGAGGTGGCGGCCACCGCTGTCCGGCCGGGCGGGGGTGGCAGGGGGGGGCCGCGCCCGCGCNGTCCCGCCGTGCGGGGCTGAGGGGGGTGTGGTGGCGTGTGACGGACACCGTGAGCGACCGTGCCCTGTTGGCCACGGGGAACCGCGGGTCAGCACGAGGCTGCAGAGACGCTGCGTCCAGGACGCATGTGCGGCTGCGACCGGCTTCGTAGCGGGGGCAGCTCCGTGTGCCTTGCGGCACATGCGTGTCCGTGGGAGGGCCTGCACGCGTCTGTGAGTCCCTCGCGTGGCTCCGATGGCTGCGGCCAAGCACTGGCTGTCCCTGGGGAAACTGAGCGCCTGGGTGACCGCAGGGAGTCACTGAGTGACTGTTTGTGGGGCTGGGTCCTGTCTCTGAGACTACACACGGCAGTTTTGGGGGCTTCCTGTGTTTTCAGGGGTGCGCGCAGCTGTGGGATGGGGCGATTGTGTTTGTGGGCGGCCACGTGACTGTGGGGGTGGCGAGTCATAGCCGTGGTCGTGTGTGTCTGCCTCAGGGAGCCTGCAACACTGTGCATGCGGCCATGAGGCTCGTGTGTTCCCATCTCCCTCAGCAAAAGCGAAGCCCTTACCACAGCCCACGGGCCCGAAGGCCCCAACCCCCAGGCCGGTGTGGCCCCCCCCTAAGGCCGCGGTGGCCTCCTTGCTGCTCCCCAAACATGCTCGGCCACCCTCAGGGCCTTTGCACTGGTACTTTCTCCTGGCTACAGCACTCGACTTGCTCCCACGCCTCCCCCAGATCGTTACTCAAGTGTCACCTTCTCAGGAAGGCTCTCCCCGAGTCTATTAAAATGACAGTGCAGGGGCGCCTGGGGGGCTCAGTTTCACATCCCACTTCAGCTCAGCTCATGCTCTTGCAGTCTGTGGGTTTGAGCCCCGCATCAGGCTCTGTGCTGACAGCTCAGATCCTGGAGCCTGTTTCACAATCTGGGTTTCCCTCCCTCTCTGCCCGCCACCCCCTGCTCATCTTGTCTCTCTCTGTTGCTCAAAAACAAAAAATGTTAATAAAAAATTAAAATGACAGTATCCCCCCTGCACCACACCCCCTGCCTTATTTTCCTGCCTCTGACATAGTACATATTTTACTTATTTACTCTCCCCACTGAAATGAAAGCTCTATGAGAGCAGGGATGTTTGCCTTTTTTTTTTTTTCCCCATTGCTGAACTCCCGGTGCCTAGAACAGCGCCTGGCACACAGCAGGTGCTCAGTAAATATCTGTGGGTTGAATGTACACGTCCATGCCATGTCATCTTCCGGCATGTTGATGGGTGTGGGGTACGGTGGCCAGCCTGCTGGCTGTGCCTGGTGTCTGGGGGGTGTGAGACCATCGAATGGACAGAAGTGGGAAGAAGTGGGCAGCCCCGGGCAGCCCCTCCACTCGCCCCAGGCCAGGCGCCCTCTGTGGGGCGGGAAGCTGCCAGTACGTGGAAGAAGGCGCTGGTGGACTGGGGCTGGGAGTGCGGCAGGGAGGAGCCCCGCCACGCCCCGTGTGCCGGTCAAGCAGAGCCATGAGCCCCCCCACCTTCGCCGGGTGGCTCCCCACCTGGGACCCCTACAAGTGGACTGTGAGTGAGGCCTCAACCTCCAGGCCCCCCCCCCCAGGGGAGTGTGACCTGAGCCTAAGCCGA
>NW_027531901.1:722735-738197 GCF_008692635.1 Crocuta crocuta
GGCCCTGTCTTGCCCTCAGGCCCCCTCCGGGCCCCAGCGGTGCCCTCCACCCGGCCCCCACCCTGACTCTTGCCCCCAGAGCAGCCAGTCCCACAAGGAGGTGCTGGAGGGCGGCCTGGGAGCGGCGCCGGCCACAGCTGAGGTGACAGCAGCGAGCACAGGGTCCTCCGGGCTCCCACCAGGGTCCGCGCTCGCTCCGCACAATCCGGATGGGCAGAACGGGCCCTGGCGGGTGGCAGGGTCTGCACTGGGGGCCCCGTGGGAGCCTCTCCACCCTGCCCCAGCCTCAGTCCCCTCTCGGAGCAGGAGCGCCACACCTTCCCTCTGTCCAGAGGGCCAAGCAAGGGCAGGGCGCATCCTCTGACCCCGCAGGCCCCCCAGGCCCCCCAGGCCGGCTCAGGGCATGGGCTGCAGCCGGGACCCAGGGCAGGGGCGCCGGCACCGGCTCCAGCGGCCACCACGGCAGCCCCCGCCCGCGGTCAGGGGAGCCCGCCCCGCGAACAGCTGCCACGTCGGGCTGCCCAGGACCCGCCGGAGGGTGTGGGCCCAGCCCGCAAGGGGGCGCCCACCGCCCCTGCCACTCACCACCCCTAAACCTGAGCCTGCACCTGAGCCAGAGGAATCCGGGCATGGCCCGCTGGGGGTGGGCTGTGGGCAGGTCACCCGGGGAGACGTGTGACGGGTGGGGAGACGTGGGAGAGGAGGCCTCGGGCCCTGTGAGGACACCACTGGGTGACAGGCCTGGGTCCTGGGCTCCGCTGACCCCGGTCCCTGCACCCTCTCCCCGCCAGCTCTACCTCTCAGATCTGACTTCCAAGAGATCTCTGGGAAGTCCAGGGAGAATTCTGTAGCCTGGCAAGTGGCGGCGGCGGCAGCAGACGCAGCTCAGCTTTTCCTGAGCCCAGGCCCCGTCCCTGTCTGTGCCGCTAATGTGGCCAGACCCCCAGGGGTGCCTTCCCTGCATGTACCTGAGCCCCCGGGGGCGCCCTGCTGGCATTCCCCGGTCACCCCCTCCACCCCAGTCAATAAAAGTCCGTGCCCCCCCCAAGTCCGTGTTGCCTGGGCTTGCAAGTCTGGGTCACCTGGTAGGTCCACCTCTGGGGCTGGAGGGAACATTCCAGAGGACTGAGCTCTGTCTTCCACGGAGGGCTTTGTTTCTTGCTGGCCCTTGCTGCCCAAAGGGACAGACAAGCCTACAGTGCGGGGGGGGGGGACAGAGAGGGGCTGTGGCCAGTGTTCCCACACGCGCACACGTGCGCACACACGCGCCCTGTGTGGGGCTTTTTCCGGCATTCAGGTAAAAAGACCACAGGACTCAGTCTTATGATTTTTATAAAAACCCTCAACCTAGGGCTGGCGGAGGGCAGAGGGCTGCAGTGTTTTTCCTAATGGCACGGAAGAGCGCGCCAGGGACCGAGCGGGCCCCTGCGACCGCAGAGGCAGCAGCTGTGACAGTGTGTCGGAGCCGGAGGCAGCTGCAGGCGCCCCTGCGAGCGGACAGAAGACCCGGCCTGCTCGCCGCCGCCAGAGGCTGCGAACCTAGTCCTGGATGGACACCTTCACAAACAGGGTGGCAGACGGGTGCTGGTCTCCATTCTTTGACAACAGGTGGACGTGGCGGTACCCTGGCAGGTGGGGGTGGGGGCAGGAAGGAACACACGGAGGGTCCCGGTCACTCGAGGACGATGCTTCGAGGGACGGCGGGCTCCGCCTCCCCGACCTGGTCTCCCCGCCTCCACCCCCACTCACCCTGCTTGAGGCTGCCCAGTGGAATGGTGCTCTGGCCAATGAAGTCGTTCTTAGAGGAGGCGTCATAATCCTCCACCACGAAGCGCACCAGGGCGAGCTCGGGCACGACCACCTCAAACTCAAACTCCGTGTCCCACCAGGGGTTGAAACCTAGGGGTACACGCACCACGTCAGCCGCGCGGACACCAGCGCCAGTGGCCGGCCCCGCCCAGGCCCGGCAAGTACCGTTATTGGTGACGACCGCGGTCTGGCGGCTCGCCATGTCCCGGCCCACACCGTGGATCTCCACCGTCACCTTGGGGTCCACAATCGAATTCTTATTCTTGTTGACTTTTGGCAACTGCTGCCCGGAGATGACCTGAAGAAAGGCAGGGGACGAGCGGGGGCTCAGGAGTGGCGGCGAGGGAGAGGGGAGGCCCCAGGCTCCCGTCCCCCCTGGGGCCGGCCATACCCTGACACGGAGCCGCTTCCGGGTCCACCAGGGCCCCTGAGCCAGAGCTCGAGAGTTAAAGGTAGAGTCCGGGTCTCGCAGGAAGGCGGGCTTCAGCACGTAACCACAGGCCCCGTTGTCCTGGAAGCGCCCCTGGTACAAATCCATCTCTGGGCCGGGCGTCTGGAAATTCAGGGCCACTGTAGGCAAGACAGGGCAGCCACACACAGGCTGAGGGCTGGTCTCGGGGCCCTAGAGCCCACCTGCGCAGGGTAGACTGAGGCCTTAGAGCCACGTGGGGAGGCAGCAGGGTCCAGCGTCACGCAATGCCTGCTTCCCTCCTGCCACTCCCTGACCCACCACACCAACCTCCCATTTTCTTTCTGGGGCCAGAATTCAAAGGACCAGTGTGCTAACGACGAGGTTTCAGACGCTGTGACTTGCTAGTGGTGGGATTCTTTCCATACTGAGACTACCAGCTCCTGAACCCACAGTGCCCTGCGTCCGGCCCCAGCCGGGTCCCCAGAAGCTCCTGGCCCCTGGCCCTCTGGACCGAAACGCTCCCCCAGGCCTCCTCGCAGCCTCCGGCAGCCCCCGGCAGCCCGTACCGATCTGGCAGCCCCCGCTCCACATCTCCACGGGGCTGTAGTTGGAGGAGTCCGTTCTCCACCCTGCAGGGTAGATCCTGCTCAGGTGAGTCACGTTGTGCCGAACAAAGCTGTTTCCTGAGAAGGGTCCCCCAGGTCAGAAGTGCAGACCTCCTGGTGAGCCCAAGACCCTCCTGCCCCCCCCACCCCCAGCTCTATCTGCTAACAGCAGAGAGGGCCGACTCTGCCAGTCCCGAGCATGGGGAGCCGGGCCTGCCCCTGACCTGACCGGTGCAAATGGTCAGACAGATGGACAGCACCCGAGGGGGCAGGGCCAGGGCTCACCTGCTTCTTGGAGCAGTCGGAGGGCACGGTTCTCGGAGAAGGACACCATCTCATAGAAAGCCTGCCCTGGGGTGCCGGGGCTGGAGAAGCCCCCAAAGCGGACACTCTTGCAGTAAATGACCATATCGGAGAGCTCCTGCACTAGCCTGAGCCTGTCCTCCTGGGGGCCACGGGGAGGCCCGGGTTAGATTCGGAGGTCGGGGCACTGAGAGAGCCAGAAACCCAGACACGGAGAGACAGAGGGAGACAGACAGAGAGAGGGGGCAGAGGGTCTGAGTGGCAGCCTCGGAGAGCTGAGACCAGGCAAACATCCCGGGACGGAGGAGGTCCCCCGCGGGCCCGCCCCCACGACTCCCCCTCGAACCCTGGGCTTGTGCTGCACTCGGCTCCTCACGGCCTCGTCCTCCATCTCAGCAGCCTCATCCTCGTCAGACACGACAGTGGCTTCGGGGCCACCCTCCCCAGCAGGGGGCAGGAGCCCCCCAAGCTTCTTCCCCTTCAGCAAGATCTTCCCCTTCAGTTGCTAAGAACGGAGAAGCAGCTGGTCAAGACCCATCCAGCTGGCCTCGCAGCCTGTGCCCCTGCCCTCTCACAGGGGGACCCCGCGCCCGCCGCGGACCTCCGGGGACGGCAGACTGGTGGTGGCCCCGTCCAGCGGCCGGTCCAACAGCATGGGGCCCAGGACGGTGCGCAGGTGTCGCGCCATCACACGCTGCTGCTCCAGGCTGCAGTGGTTCTCCAGGGACAGGATGACGGGGTAGGGGGACGCCTGGAGGCCCCAGGGCAGGTTAGGAGGGGGGGCCGCCGCTACTGCGGCCCTCCTCACCCGCCGGGAGCGCGCCCACCTTGAAGGCGTAGTCCCGGATGGCCCTGAGCACGTCGCAGAGGAGGATCTTGGAGGTGAAAGTGTAGCCGTGGTAGATGACCGGCTCCAGGTTGGGGCCGTCCCAGCAGTCGAGCTCCAGGCAGCGGCAGCCCTTGCACAGCGCCCTGCGGGTAGGCGTGGCGGCTAGGCCCTCCNGCCGTCGGCGGACAGCAGGTACATGAGGAAGCCGTCCTTGGTCATCTGCCGCTGCGCCTTGGCTGCGAGGGAGGCGGCGGCCGGTCAGGGCTCTGCCGGGCGGCCACCTCCGGTAGAGCTTCCCTGCGCCCCGTCCCGAGCTCTCCCTTGCTCGCGCTCGGAGGAGGGAAGTCCGATCAGTCATCAGACTGTGATCACCGCAGTGGGGCCGGCCCCCCCGCCCCCCACACCCGGGGCCACATCTCCGTGGAGCCTCCAGACCCGGGCGGCGCAGGGCGGGCGCAAAGAAGGACGCAGGAGGAGGGGCTGCCATTCCAGCCTCCTCGTCCCTGGAGGCTCCTCAGTCCCCTCTGGAGAAGGAACCGAGAGGGGTTGNGCCGCCTCCTCCCGCTGCTGCTGCTGCAGGAACGTCACTAACTGGTCCACGGACAGCGCCCCCCCGGAGCCCGCCGCCTCGGCGAAGGCGCGGTCAATCTCGGCCCGCTGGGTCAGCATCTTGTAGAAGGCCTCAATCTCCTCGTCCTCCAGCGAGTCTGTCTGGGAGCGGTCACATTCCTGCAAGGCCACGCGGGCCGGGCTCAGAGCGGGCACCCCACTAGGCCGGGGCCCCCCAGACCCTGCCCCTCCCCCCCCCGGCCGGGNCACCCTGAAGATCCTCCGGGCGTAGCTGTCGTCCACCTGGATGTTGAGCTCCTTCAGGAAGTTCTGCAGCTCCTTGAAGCTCATCTTGTTGTCCTTGTTTTTGTCAGCTTTTCGCAAGCAAGAGTGAATCCAGCTGGGCAAGAAGTAAGGAAAGAACCAGGAGCCCTGACACCCCCGAGGTCCCAGCTGGAGCCATGTTTCCAGCTCAGGGTTAGCTCCTGGGCCGGGGTGGACTCAGACCACCCACCAGGAAGCCCCCGCCGAGTAACTGCACACCAGCATTCCAGGGACAAGATCCGATGGCCTCTCCCGAGGAAATGTGACACCCAAGAAGGGGTCTTTTTTCAATTTGCTGGCTTTGAACCCTTTCAAATTTTTAAAACACTCATTTTCTCACTGTAAAACAGTCCACTATAGACAACTTAGAAAATGCAGAAAGTAGGGGCGCCTGGTGGCTCAGTCGGTTAAGTGACTCTTGAGTTCGGCTCAGGTCATGATCTCACAGTCATGGGGTCAAACCCTATATCGGGCTCCATGCTCAGCATGGAGCCTGCTTAAGATTCTCTCTTCCCTCTCTCTGTCCCTCTCCCCAGCCAGTACTCTCTCTCTCTCTTTCTCAAAATAAATAAACATTTAAAAAAGAAAAAAGAAAATGCAGACAGTAAAACAAACCCCCCATAGATGTATCTCCCGCAGATAATTACCATTAACATTTCAAGGCATGTCCTGGTTTTCAATACATCACTGTCAGCCCGCCTGACGGAAGCCCTTGAGGCTTATTTTACAGGAGGCACCAAAACTTTAATCCACAGATCAGACGGTGAGGCTACCACGGGCAAAATCCAGAGCCTGGCTCGTGCTCACGATGGGGGCACTCCGGCCCCTACTTCTCCCTTACCTCTGTCCCCTCTCCCAGACTAGACCTGGAGAAGTCAAGAAAGACGAGATCCACAGCACATTCCACAGAAATTAGAGAACAAAGACCATGAAAACAATTCTTAAAAAAACAACAGCAGGGGCGCCTGGGAGCATCCGACTTCAGCTCAGGTCATGATCTCCCGGTTTGTGGGTTCAAGCCGGGCGGCGGGCTCTGTGCTGACAGCTCAGAGCCTGGAGCCTGTTTCGGATTCTGTGCCTCCCTCTCTCTCTGACCCTCCCCTGCTCTCGCTCTCTCTCTCTCAGAAACAAATAAAAACATTAAAAAAAACACACACAACAGCAGGTTTATAGAAGTCACAAAGGAAACAACATAACTGATGCCATATGAACTTTAAATAATTCTGAGAGTCAAATAAAGAAAAAATAAAGTGATCCTGAAAACGTTATGATGACCCTAATAACTAAATGAGAAAAGGACATAAACTGACCTTTTACAAATGTTCTTGGTAATCAAAGCTATTAATGATTTGCAAATGAGCTGCAATTTCTTAAACTGGAAGATCAGCAATTTCAAAGAATGTTACTTTGAAGGCAGGCTGGGGTGAGGTGACATGGACACTCCCATCTACCACATCTACCATTCGGACAAAGGAAAGGACAAAGAAAATCAGTTCAACCCTCAGGGACCTGGTATAGAGATACAGCTAAAGCTCTAAGTGTCTACATGTTTGAATCACTTAATCCACTTTTAGGAATCTCTTGGTAAGGAAATACTCCTAAATACTGAAAGGTTTTATGAACACAGTTCTTTGCAATGTTACTTATAGTGGTGAAAGACTAAATGTCCAAAGCTAAAACAACAGAGCACTAATTTATATGGCATCTACTCAATGAAATATTACACAGTCATATTCCCCATATTACACACTGTCTATGGGGAAAGAATCATGACATGTTGCACGGAAAGTGGATATAAACATATGATCTCCACTATTTCTGGCAAATGCACTGAAATGCAGAAAAGATTGGGGGCAGAACCCAAATCAGCAGTTTCTGAAGGAGGTGGGTTTTGGGGGCCTTTACAACTTCCTTCTAACGTAGCCATATTTTATGTATAATATTTACATGAAAAAATAGGGCAGAATTTCAGAGTGGTTCAGCCAAGCATGAGGTCCCCATGCCGAATGCTAGTCAGTAGGCTGGGATGGCTTTAGGCACAAGTCTGTCCAAGCACAAGCCTATACTACGGAATTGGACTTTTAAGAAAGCCCCAAATCATGTAGGGATAGCCTTGGAAAAAACACTTAAAACTCTTTGAAATGCTGAAAAGCAGGGAGTAAGGAAACTAACAGGGCTTGAGGTGTGTCCTTCAAAGCAGCTGGATAATCAGAAACTGAGATTAAGAAGGTAGTTCCATCAAGTAGCCTCAAAATGGATTAACGTAGTTGGAATACGTTTTTTTAAATGCATAACTTAAACTCTGGAAACTACAACACAATGTTGAAAGAAACTAGGGAAGATCTAAATAAATGGAAAGATACCCATATTTACAGATTCGATGTTGTTAAGTGGGGAATACGCTCCGGACTGATCTACAGGTTCAACACAGCCCCTACCGTAATCATGGTGGCCACTTTGCAGAAACTGATCCTAAAACTCATATGGAGCATCGAGGGACCCAGAATAGTCTTAAAAAAAAAAAAAAAGGAAAGAAAGAAAAAAAAAAGAACAAATGTGGAAGACTCACATGTCCTGTTTTTAAAACTTAGCACATTAACTAACTTGGATTTAAATTATAAAAAATAAAATTAAAAAAAACCTTAGTGCAAAGTTACAGAACTATATTGTGGTGGTACTGGCGCATCGATATGTCTAGATAAGTGGAATAAAAGAATAAAAGATACCCGACATCATTAGCTATCACAGGAAATGCAAACCAAAACCACAAAGAGATACCACTTCATACCCACAAAGCTGGCTACAATAAAAAAGATAGGAACAAGCCTTAGCGAAGATGTGAAGCATTGGAACCCTCATACAGTGCTGGTGAGAATGTAAATTTCCTCACTGGAGAACAGTCTGGCAGTTCCTCAAATGGTTAATTCACCATTCATTTCCCATAAGGCGTATACACTCTAGGTGTATACCGCACAAAACTACACAAATGTTCGCAGCAGCAGTGGTTCATAAAGCTCCAAAGGGGAAAGGGAAATGTCTGCCAACTACTGAACAGCTAAATAAAATGGGGAATAACCACACCATGGAATAGGATTCAGCCGTAAGAAGGAATGAAGTACCGATTCTCACGACAGCATGGATCGCCTCAGAGACACACTGAGTGAAGGAAGCTGGTCACAAAAGACTGCATCTTGCATTTATAGATATCCAGAAAAAAGGCAAACATATAAAGCCCAAATGTAGATTAGTGGGTGTCCAGGGCCTGGGAGATTATGGGGAAACGGGGAGTGGCTGCTCATGGGTGTGGGGTTTCTTTTTAAGGTGACGAAATGTTGTAAAATCACTTGTCACTCTGTCACTATACTAGACAGCACTGACTTGTACACTTTAAGCAGGTGAATTCCATGGTATGTGAATTATATGTCAATAAAAGTGTCATTAAAAAAGGCGCCGGAGCTGGACGGCTCCACCCAAGTCCTGCGTGCCAGGAGCCTGGTCACTCTGAATCATAGGCTGGTGTGTTGTTGTGCACCCAGACTTGGACGAGAATTTGCTTTAAGCCCACAGGCTGGCCTGCACACCAGGCCCAGGGAAATTTGGCCACTGCCCCCCAAAATGGCACCAGGGTACCATGACCTCCCAAATTCCCAGAGAGAAAAGAATGTAGTAACTCCAGGAAACAGGATTAAAACACCCAAGGCCCGGCCTCCCATCGAAGCAGGCTGCTGCCATTAGCCTCACAACCCTGTGCTGGTTACTGGGGGGAGGAGAGGGGACATTGGGGGCTGCAGTGTGGACCAAACGGGGCTCCCAGAACCTGTTCTGCTTCCCTTCAGCCAAGGACTGAACTGGGTTCCCCCAAATTAATATGCCGAAGCCCTGAGCCCCAGTATGATGGCCTCCGGGGGAAGGCAGGCTCAGATGAGGTCGCGGGGTGGGGCCCCACGATGGAATCTGTGCCTGGTGAGAGGAGGCGCCAGGGATCTTGTTCTGTCTCTCTCTCTGCCACGTGAGGACACGGTGACGAGGCCGCCACCACAAGCCAGGAAGGGCGCTCACCAGCCCCCGACCGTGGACCTCCAGCCTCCAGAACTGTGAGAAAGTGAATTTCTGTTGTCTAAGCCACCAGTCGATGCTATTTTGGTGTGACGGCCCGACCTGGGTACCTTCCATGCCCAGGCCGCCCATCCACAGGCTGGGCCGGGCCCCACCGCCACCTAAAGGATACTGGCGCAGCTTCTGCCGCTGGTCCATGGAGCCTGAGTGGTGGATGATCTTGCGCAGGCCCTGCACCCAGTGCTGGGCGTCGGCGGGTGAAGGGGCGATGAGGTCTAGCGTGTTGCGCTGGTCCTTGAAGACGATGGAGAAGCAGCGCTCCTCGGGCACGTCCCGGGCATACTTCTCCAGGCCCTCCGTGCGGTGCCCCATCCGCACCTCCTGGATGTCCTCGATGGAGACTGCATGAAGGGGGCAGATGGCAGAGAGAGCTGCGAGGCCAGCCCCCGCCCCCGATGTGCCCGAGGCACAGTGTAGGGGCCACAGAGCCAGGGCTGGGGCTCAGGCCTTAGCCAGAGACAGAGAGAGGGGCGAGCGGGCAGACAAGGGGGGCAGAAGCGGGGAGGAGGCCAGGGACGGAGGTGCTGGAGGAACGTGAGCCACACCTGTGGTGGGCAGGGGAACGCACAGGGAGGGACGGGGAGAGGCTGGCCTGCGAGAAGGGCACCTGGGACCCCACGCCTCCTGGTTCTGGCCCGGGAGGGCGCAGGACCCCTGGCAGAGCCCCGGGGCCGGGCAATGGGGGGGCCTGGAGCCTGTGACAGACTGGAGGCCACAAACCGTCCTAATCGCCCTTGACTTTGGACCCCCAGGCCCTTCTCCTGACCATCCAGGAGACAGAAGCCACTGCCCTGGGGTGCAGGAGTGCAGGGAGAAGGGCTGTGTTGGAGCACAGACAGGGCCTTGCCCTGCGTGTGTGTGTGTCCTGACCTCAGAGCACCCCATGGCAGGGAGGGTGCAGGAAGGCCGCTGCCCTCTGGGACCCCACGGGGTGCCCCTGAGGAGTCTGAGGGAGTACGTCATTCTGTCCTTAGAAGCTGGGGGAGAGGCCTCCTGTCACATCGAAGCCTTCCGAGCTTCCGGGCAAGCAAGGCCCTGCCTCCCTCCCACCCTCAGTGTGTCCTCCGTGGCCTGGCCGCCCAGTCCCCCCAGCCGGGCTCGCGCTGAGCTGCCCGGCACCAAGGTCCAGGCTCTGTCCCTGCCCACCTGCGTCCTGAGCTGTCCTCATCCGTCCGTCCCGGGCGCCGGCCGCAAGGTCACCTCCTCCCAGTGCCCGCCTGCCCCCCGAGTGCCCAGACGCCTCCCGGCCACCTACGAGCCCTCCGTGTAGGGCACGGGCCCGCCCAGGCAGCAGGCTCCGAGGCCCAGACCCGTGCGCCCCAGGCCGCCTGCGGTGCTGGGGGTTATTCGTGTGTGGTGCTGGGGTATCCGCGTGTGGTGCTGGGGGTATCTGCGCGGAACCCCTCTGCCCGCGGCCTCCTGTGCCGCCAGGCCCACCCCGGCTGCAGCGGCCCCGGGCCAGGGTGACAACAGGAAACCTGAGCCGTGCAGCTGGGCCAGCACCCCCACCCGCACCAGAGAGAGATTCCAGATGGCTCCGCTGCTGATAATGCCCTGTCTGCCCCCGGGGGCCAGACTGGGGGGACTGTGGCAGTGGAGGGGTCAGGGAAACTTAGCAGGAAGCGGAGGCCAAGAGAGCTGGGGGCGCTGCCCCTCTCCTCCCTCACCTGGCCTCAGTTTCCCTGAGGACAGCACATCTGGGGCAACAGTCCCACTGCTCGCCCAGGGCAGGGAAGCAGCCACCACGCACGCCCAGCCGGGAGCTGTCTCAGCGTCTCTGTCACCCCGCAGCCCCTCTGTGCGGGCCCTCCCTCGATCCCCCCTCTGCTCTCATCTGGTCTCCTGCCTGTGTGCACAGCCCTCCCAGGAGGAGGGCCCAGGTCCCCTTCTGCCGCGTCCGCCCCCACGTGCTGGCACGTGCCGTGTGCTGGCCGCTGCGCCGGCTCCCGGGGATCCCCGGGGCTCAGGGAACAAGATGCCCCGATCCCGCCAGGCCGCCCCCCAGCAGCGTCTGACAGGAAGCCCCGTATCAGGGCAGAGGGCTACGCAGGAGACTGGCTGGTGCCACGGACAGGAAAGGTCTGGGTCACTTCCAAGCTGTGTGGCTGATGTGCCACAGGGTGGGTTTGTGAGAGCACTCAGCCTCCACCCGCTGCAGGCCTGCCCTGCCCAGAAACCCACGGCCCAGCTCCTCATCTGGCCCCGCTACGGGCCACACCTCCTCAGGTTTCTAGCTGCTTGTCCTGAGGCCAGCACACCCGCCCCCAGGCACCCTCAGTGGGCAGGCCCTGCCCTTCCTCCGGGCCCCCCTCCTCCCCGCCCGGGGCCTGATCTCACTCCCCAGGGGGCTCACCCAGTCTCTGTGCCCCCCTTCCCTACCCTGCCCCCAGCCAAAGGCGGGGACCTGGGTTCTGTGAAACCCAACTGCAGTGGTCTTTCTGCTCGGTCCGATACCACAGCCCCGCCCCCCCACATGTGCTATTTAAATATAAATTAGTTAAAATTCAGGAACATTAAGAATTCAGTTCCTTAGTCACCCTAGCCACATTTCACGTGCTCGAGGGCCAGAGGTAGCCAGTGGACCTATACTGGAGAGCACAGATCTAGAACGCGCCTATTATCAAAGAAAGTTCTTTTGGGTAGCACTGATCTACAACTTCCCCACCGTGTACAGATGCAGAGGGGACGCTCGTTTTACAGAATCTTTAGGGCTTTCTTTCTGTGTCAAAAGGTAGCTTTCTCTGTGAGGCCTTGCTGGAGGCACTCCCCATTTGCAGGCCTGAGCCTTGGGTTCCTGGGCCTTTTCCGAAGCTTCCAGAAAGCTCTCAGGCCCAACACCCTCAAGTGAGCTGCCCGGCGAAGGGCTCTCTCTGCTCTACCCCACCTCTTTGCTATGGCCTCAGTCCCAGGAAGGAAGTGCGTCCCATGGCCCCACCTCATATCCTGGCTACTGATACCAGGAAGGGCCTTATCTGCCCCCGGACTTTGGGCCTGGCTTTTGGCCTCACTACGCCTGGAGTCAAAATCCACCCGACTCCCCTCCTTCCCACATCTGTCTGGGTGGACACCCTGTGAGTTCAGACAACAATCCCGGCAGCCTCCCTACTTGTGAGCCAGACCTTCCCGTCTGGGGTCACGGTTATGTACCCCGGCCCCCAAAGGCTTTAGCCTCTCCGTCTGTGCTCCTCCATGACCGCCCTCTCCGGCCCAGATCAGGCCTCAGCTTCCCTATCGGTGATTTAACAAACTCTTCCCTCCCCGCCGCTCCCTGCTGACTGCAGCTCCCCCATCTCGGGTCCTGGTTGTGTGACCGACCTGGGCCCCACCAGGCCAGGCCTGGGGTTCCCTTCTGTGGTCCTAGTCCAGGACTCACCTCCCCCCCCGCCCCCACCAGCGTCAGTTTCCCCACGCAAGCACAGGCTCCCCGCTCGGCCCCCACCCTGCAGCCCCGGGACACTCACACAGCTGGGACTCCGGGGTCCGCATGACCTTGCGCGACTCCTGCCAGATGGTCTTGCAGTCTTCCTGCAACTTGTAGAACCGCTCTCTCCGCCATGAGCTGGACTTCACCTTCAGGAGCTGGCTGCCCTTCAGCAGTGCCTGTAGGTCCCCATCGTCCTGGAGGCCTGGGGGGCAGAGCCGGTGAGATGCCTCTGCCTCCTGGGTCCCTGCGGCCCCAGGACCCGGGCTAGCTGCTCCCACCGCCGACTCTTTCGGGGCCCACGTCTCACCAGCCTCCTCCTCAGCTCTTGGTTCCCTTCTCCCACCGTCACCCATGCTCCAACCTGATCCTGGAGCCCTGCCTCCTCCAGGAAGTCATCTCTGATTGCCAGCTGAGGCCATGTCAGCCGTAGGACACCCACCCACTCCATGCCACACTTTACAGGCTGACCTGCCACCGCAGCTGAATGGCCAAGGGGAAAGTATCTAACTCTGGAACTTCCGGTCCCTGGGGAGCTAGACACCTAGGAGATGGCCCTCCTGGTCACGCTTCGGGATCCGAGCGGTCCCAAGGAAGCTGGGGCCAAAGCGAGGCCCAGCCCCCAAGCGAGGACCCCCCCACCCAGGCTGCATGGCTCCTCCGCCCAGCTGTCTTCAGAGACACAGGCGGCCTGCGAGGCACGGGCTCCCAAAGACACGATGGCCTTTGTCCTAGCAGGTCCAAGCAGCAGGTACCGAGGGGCCAGGGCCTGGATCCCTGGATCAGACCCTGTAGCAGCAGTGAGGGGGGAGAGACCACGCCCCACCTTAGTGACTCATGAACACAATGTAGGGACAGACGCATCTAGGTCTGTGCCTCCCACCCAAACCAGATGCAGGCGGGCACCAGCTCTCTTCACAGGCGATCGGCCATCTCCCCTCACTCTGTCCCCCAAACTAAAACGAGGTGGCCCTTCAGCACCTTTACCCGTCTCCTCCAGCAGGGCGGTGACATTAGGGGCCGTGTGGGTCCAGTCTGAGGGGCCTGAAGCTAAGCCCATAAGCGGTGCTTTTCTGAGCCCAGATCCACAGCCCCTGAGAGGTTCTCCAGCTTTATCCAGGCTCCCGCTCCCCCCACCCCAGCCGGCCTGCCCCACCCACAAGACGTACAGAAGCTTCTGGACCACTTCCCCAGGCCTCAGCCACCCTCGCCCTCTCTATCCCGCCTCAATCTCGTGCCTCCACTGGGGACGGTGCGCAGTGCTAACAACCCTCTCCCCCCCACACACACACACACCCCCAGTGGCTCTGGGCAGCTCCCCTCTGTCCCTGGGCCTCTGTTCCCCGGCAGCACTGGGTCAGAACACATTAGGAAGAGGGTCTGGGGCTCCTCAGAGGTCTGTCTCATGCGCCTCCTCCCTCCTTGGTGCCAAGCCTCTCACACTTCTGGGGCCCCTCTGCCTCAGTGTGGGCGTCCTGCTGCAGCCCCGGGGAGGCTCAGCGGGGGCACACGGGGCTCCCTGCGGGGCGCCCTGCTGTTGGCTGCGTCTGTGACTGAAGGGAGAGGAAGGGGGCAGGGGGTTCCCAGACGCCCAAAGCCAGTCCCCCAGCCCCTCCGGGGCATCCCACTGCCCTTTCTGAGGCGGGGCGACGTCTGGCAGGGCACCTGCTTACCCTCTGCCTGGCCCCTGCGCCCCCGCCCGCACCGCAGACCGTAACGGCGGGGGAGGGGGGGGGTCGGAACGGGGGAGGTGAGCCCCGCCCTCTGGCTCTGGAAAACACCAGGAGGAGATGACAGCGTCCATCCTGCCCTGGAGCCAGGCTGTGGCCCTGTCTGCCGACGGGCAGAGATAAGCCCCCCGGCTGCCCACGTGGCTTCCGGAGCGCGGACCTCAGCCCCAACGTGGGCCTTGATTAGCCACTGCCTCCTGGGCCACTAGGAGACCTGGGCAGGACCCCTCCCCCTGAGCCTGTTTGCAGCCCTTTTGGCTGAGGCCCCGGGGCTGCCCCCCACCAGCCCAGCCCTACTCTCTCAGCTGTGGTACCTTCTCCTCGGGTGGGAGGGGTGAGAAGGGGCCTCTGAGCTCGGGGCCCCTGGGCGGACCCCGCAGCCCCACTGCCGCGGCCTGGCCGGCCGCGCACAGCGAGGTAGGCTCCGTGAGGACGGGGGCTGCTGCAGGTGCTGAAGGGGGGGCGGGGCGGGGTGCCGGGAATCCTGCCCCTGCACCTAGGGTGATGCATAATGCAGACAAACTGGGTCCGGGACCCACAGCAACGCACAGCTACACAATCACACACTGCCGTAGTCAGCACGGTGCCAGGATGTCATGTAACAGCGATGATAATAATAGCAGCCACCGTAACATTATTAAGGGTCAGCATCTGACTAAGATACTGATCTGAGCGCATGTATTTAATCTCCCCAACAGCCCTATGAAGAAGGCACTATCATTATTCCCATTTTACAGATGAGGAAATTGAGGTTCGAGGAAGTTACATGGTGGAGTCAGGACTCGGAAGCCTGCCCAAGGGTGAGTGCCGGGAAACCTTACGTTGTGTAACTACTACTCGGGCACACCGAGTGGTGTTACAAAGCGCGATGCCAGACACCCCCACAGCACACAGTGCGACACAGAACAGTCAGTCACCCGGGACGCCCACAGCCCCACGACCATCCCTGCCGCCCCGCGGCCCCACGAACCGCGTGAGGGGCAGGATCGCCACGAGGTCACACACTGGGCCACCCAGGGTCACGTTTGTCACACTTGCCCAGCATCGCACCGGGCCAGAGTCTCAAACCCATCTCCCTGAGGTGCAGTCATGCCAGTTCCTCACTGGGCCACAATCTCTAGCGCCTCAGAAATGTGTACCCAGGAGGGGCCGGGGCGGCGAGGCGGGGCGCTTCGGGGGGCGCCGGCCGGCCGGGGGCGCTGAGGGAGGCCNTCAAACCCATCCCTGAGGTGCAGTCATGCCAGTTCCTCACTGGGCCACAATCTCTAGCGCCTCAGAAATGTGTACCCAGGAGGGGCCGGGGGGGCGAGGCGGGGCGCTTCGGGGGGCGCCGGCCGGCCGGGGGCGCTGAGGGAGGCCCCGGG
>NW_027531901.1:739710-742759 GCF_008692635.1 Crocuta crocuta
CCAGGAAGCGGATCTGCGGCGAAGGCCTCCGCCCAGAAAGCTGTTAGGGGGCGGAGCCCCAGCCCCAGAAGTTGGGGTGGGGGGCGAAGGGAAGGCGGGTCTGGGAAGCAGCGTGGAGGCAGGGCCTCGCTCCAGGAAGCCGCCCGGGGGCGGGGCCGAGGGCCAGGAGCGGGGTTGGGGGCGGAGCCGGGGGCAGCCCCCCACGCGCGCCCAGTATTTTGCCTCAATTACTCAACGAATCCGTGTAGCTCAGCTGGCCGTTGCCTCGCGTAGGAACCTCAGGCAGGCCTGTTTCCTGGTCTCAGTTTCTCCACCAGAGTGGGGTCGTCTCCACGGTTCCGAATGCGAATGGGATTCTTGAAAAAAGGCTGATCTTCAAAACGAGTCCATCGACGCAGGCTTGCTTTGGTTCACAGATGAGAACTTCTGCAACTTTACACAAAATGTGCCGCCTGCGTGCTGGGGAACAGCGGGGCCTTCCGGGGAAGTCACAGCCCCTGCTGCGTGCAGGGGAGGCCTGACCCCCTTCTTCCCTCTGTGCCTCTGAAGCGCTCCACTCGGCCCGCTGCAACCCCAGTCCCAGCTGTGCCAGTGAGTCACCGCAAAGCCGGCCGGCACGGCAGTGCTAGCTACAAACTGAAGCGCAGTGGCTTGCCTAAGGTCACGCCGCAGAGGAAAGCGTGAACACGCGGGTTGGTGTAGATGAGCTGCAATACCGACACAAACAAGGTGTCCTTTATTCGCAGGGGGGCGGACAGAGGGAAGGTACACCTGATTTGGAGAAAACCACACAAGGGTTCTCACTCAGAGGACCAAGGACCACCCCCCACCGCAAGGACCTACGGATAGAATCACATTTCAATATAACTTGCTTCCTTTGAAACTTCATGTATTTTATTTTATGCATGTGAAAACGTGACCCTGAGGAGGGGTCCACAGGCTTCATCTGACGGCCTACGTTAAGTCCAGTGTGGCTCGGCGTGTGCCTGTGGGGCATGGGCCTGGAGCTCCAGAAACAGTTTTGAAACAAGTGAGGGGAAGAGGGAGCTGGCCACTCCAAGCCGCTGTGACGGCTCTGGAACCATTATCTCTTGAAGGTACTGGCTTTTTTTGCAGACCTAGAGTTCCTACGCCCCTGAGTGCCTTACCCTGACAGCACCCCCCTGCTAACTGATGTTGCTGTACCAGGGGTTAAAAACAGGGCCCAGAGAGGCAAAAAGACTGGCGCAGCGTCATAACAGAAACAGACGCAAAATGAGGACTGGGGCGCAGCAGCCCGCCTCCCACTTTCACGAGTGCCAGTTTAGAGCAGGGCAGGCTGGATCTGCTGTTAGGAAAAGTCAGTGGAGGTGGGTGTGCCCAGTGAGGGGAGGGCCTGGGAGGTAGTACCCTTTGGGCACATTTGGAGACCCGCTGGAGAGGCCAGTGCAGGCCTGGCCAGAATGGATACAAGCAGAGGCAGGGGAGGAGGGGGAGGAGGCACCAGAGGGAGCGCCCTCGTTCTGGAGTCCTGTTCTGGTCACATTTTTCCTCGCAAGGGACTAGCTTAGGAGGTGCCCCCTCATCTCCCAAAGAAGGCACAGGGCATGAACGCTTGGGGGCGAACGTCCCGTGGAAACACCGCCCCTGCGAGCACCAGGCACTGTGTCCACCGACTTGTGTGTATGACCGCAGTTGGCCCTCACCGCAAGCCTGCGAGGTAGGTAGTGCTCTCATCCCCTATTTTGCTGAGGCACCCGAGGCACAGAGAAATCAAGGGATCTGTCCGAGACGAAAAAGTCAAGGCTTGAACTCAGGTAGGCTGCGTCCAGAATGCATGCCTATATACTGCACTGCATCTGCATGCATCTGGGGTGAGGACCTAACGGACATCTATCGAGGGAGGCTGTGTAGCCCCCCGGGGCCAGCGGAGGGGGCCTTTCTGCAGCAGGCTACCAACCGCGCAAGCCAGATGGTGTGGTCCTACAGCGCGTGTCCAGTGCTGGGGGGCCCAAACTATGAAAGGGGTGCGGACTCTCCAGTGGGAGAGCGGAGAACCCCGAACAGCACAGGGCACCGCCCCTCCCCACCGTCACTTCTCCTTGACAGGTTCTTCCTCCTGATATGGGGTGGGGGGGACAGAGGCAATCAAGGGATGTGATTCCGGGTGACGTGCTAGAAGGGGGAGGGCCTTCAGAGGAAGAGCTTGGGATGGTGGTGCTCATGCCCACCCCCAGGAAGGGCTGGACAGACGGGCATTTGGGAGGCAGGTCTCAAACTGAACGGGCCAGTGTGGCCAAACCCAGGCCACATCCCTCCACATAGCTTCCTCTCCAGGGGACACACCAGGGACGTGGCACAAAGGCACATTTGCCTGAGGATGGAGCCCAGTCCAACATGAGCTGTGCCAGAGGCGACCAGAGGGCTCGCAGGAGAGCTGAGGGTGACACAGACGAGGAAGACGTGGCAGTCTGCAGGGCAGGGGTGACGGCACTGACCAAGGGAGGAGAGAGGAAGCAGAGGTCCCTGCTGCGGTCCTCTGAACCATCCAGTCTCCCTTCCTCAGTCTGGCGGACGCACTAACAACACCTCTGGTCTGAGGACAGAAGAGGGAGCACTGGAAAGGGGCCTGGACACGATGGCCTGGAGGAGCCCAGGCTACTGGTGTGCGGGTAACAGCTCCGGGCACTGAGCAAGGTCTTTTTGGGCCATGGAGACCAGGTGTAGGCCAACTGGGAAACACGGCAGCCTGGGGGCCGGCTGAAAAGAGCATCTATCCCCCTGAAATCCAGGGGGTCTCCAGGGGTCAGCTGGAGGGCTCTGCCTTTCTCTTTCCCATCTATTGTCTCCCTGTACGGTTTAGGGGGTAAGTGGTGGGCACTGAAATCGGCAACCCCAGGACGCCAGAGAGCAGGGAGATATGGTTGAGCTGTGACGGCGGGAGAGGCAGGGTTTGCAGAATCGGCAGATGACCTCAGGAGCCAGGAGGGCAAGGCGCCCTTAAGAGTGGGTGAGTCCCGGGGCTGGAGCAAAGAAGGCCAGACCAGGTTGGGGGGCCCGACCTGCCGGA
>NW_027531901.1:742804-743034 GCF_008692635.1 Crocuta crocuta
GCGGGCACCGCGCTGCTCCTTCCAGCTCGGGCATCGCTGACGAGACTCCCGCGCGGGGCAGCCCCGGGCGCCCGGCCCGACCTGGGCCAACCCTGCACGCCTCCTCCTGTCTCCCCCCACCCCGTCCCCGCGCCACACCCGCTCGGCCAGACGCGGCCCGGGCACGCCTGGGGTTCGGGGAGCCTCTTGGGCAGCCGGGGCAGGGCGGGGAAAACCCGGTCACTCGGGGA
>NW_027531901.1:743246-796014 GCF_008692635.1 Crocuta crocuta
CCGGGCTAGTGGGCGCGTCCCGCCCAGAAATAGCCGGATGCCTCCCGCGGGCTCCGCCGCCGCCACCCACAGGCCGCGGGCCCTGTCATTACTGCGGGCGGCCCTGCCCCACGCCCTGCTTGGACGCGCCTCGCCAGGGTTGGGGTGATGCTCCAAAGAATCGGGCGTCATTCTGCGGAAAGGATCGCGTAACTTCCGACGCCCAGCCAGGCTGCTGCGACAGGGAGCCCGGGCGTGCAGGCGGCCCGCGGAGGTCCCCCACCCCCGAGCTCCGCTTTCCCCTCTGCAGAATGGGTGCACGGGTTAGGGGGTCCTCGGAGAGGGGCCCTCCTCCTCGCCCAGTGGGAAGTTTCTAACCCCAAGAGCGCCTTTGGTGGGGGCTGGGGCTCGGCAGGGAAAGCTTACAGCAATTGGATGCAGGGGGCTCACCGTGCGCCTCCCACACCCCGGCCTCCTGGCGACCTGTGCAGTAGGGTGGAGGGACGACCTAGCGTGGGGTTCCATCTCCAGGGGCCCCTCTTTGGGGAGCCTCCCAAGGGGCTGTCTGAACAAGAGGCCCCTGCCGTCCCTGTTTCCCCTCAACTCTGGCAACCCAGACACCCTCGGGGTAGGGGACCCAGATACCCCACAGGAAGTCCAGGACTCCTGCCATCGCCCTTTGGGAGAGCTCCCAGGAGGCCCCCCAGGATGAAGGGTGCTGGGCCTACCGGTGAATGACCCGGGCTTCCGGGGCGATGTGAGAGTCTGGCAGAAGCCAGCTGGACCCCTTTGGAAGAGGAGGAGGAGGAGGCCTGGCTCACCCTAACCCTTCCTCTTTCCGGCAGCGGGCCTCTACCTCGGGCAGGGATGTAAGCAGAGGGCAGATCTCACTGTTCTGACGGTCGACACTGGGTCATAAGGTGGGACTTTGGGGAGCCCCTCCCTGCCTGTGCCTCCTCCACATAGAGAAGGCCTAGTCCTCCATCTGGCTCTGCCTGCAGTGGTCCTGTCCTTGAGTAGGACCCCCCCCCCCCCCTCCACCCCCCCGCCTGTGGAGCCCTCTGCTTTCCCTCCCAGTCAGGGACGAGCCTGGGGGCAGGGTGGGTGAGGGGCCACGCCCGCCTATCCTTGTCTCTCAGTCTGCTAGGATGTGTGTCCCCAGGCCTGCCCTCTGGGGGCTCTGCCTTTCCGGGGCCACCATACCCTCCGCTCAGCGCTCAGCGAGTCAGGCCCCCCCAGCCCCGCTCCTCTTCCCAGGCAGGGACCCGCTGACATTCCGACACCAGCAGTTGCCTTGGCCGCAGCTCAAGCGTCATTCCTATTTATTCACGTCACCTCCCGGCTCTGAGCCCCAGGCTCCAAGCGTTGTTGGGGGCCCTCGCCTCTCCCTCTGCCCCAGGTGCCCCCGGTGGGGGCTGTCGCCGGCCTCTCCCTTTACGTGCCCAGGCCGGCCCCACTCAGGCCCTCTTCCAGGCTCCTGCGGGCAGACGACCTGAAGCCCCCTCCCGAGGCTGGCGGGCAAGGCTGACTCAGAGTTGGCACACTCGACCAGGCTCTGCCAGAAAAGCGGGCCGGGCAACGCCCTGCACAGAGCAACCAGGCCGCTGCCCTGACCCGAGGGTCAGCCTCCACCCCAGTGTGTCCTCACCTCTCTGCCTGTCCCGCCCTCCCTCACAGGCACTCCGCCGGCCTCTGCCGGGTGCCAGCCTGCGCGGGCACTGTGACTATGCGCCTTTGGGGGAGTGGGCAGGGCCTAGCATGAGGCTTTGTGCCTGACCACAAACCTCTGCCCTACACAAGCAGGGCCCTCCGTGGGCCCAGACCTGGCCTGGCACCTTAATTGCCCTCCCCGAAACCCAGCTCTCCGTTTCCTCTTCAAGATGCCCCGAGACCCTGGTGGCTCACAGGACTGGCAGGCTCGTTAGCGTGCAGAGGGGCCACGCGTGCCCAGCCATGCCGCCCCGTGGCATCTCTCCGCCTCAGCTGACCGTCCTGGCTCCAGTGTGTGTGGGGGAGGGGTGCGTGCAGGAGAAGGGGCTTCTGGGATGACTGGAGACAGGGGCCCTAGTGAGCCCTAGGGTTAGGGTCGCGCCTACCTCCAGGCGCTTCCCCTGGCCCCTCCACCACTCTCCACTCGAGAGGCCTGGGGAGGGGGAGGATCAAAGCCTGAATGTCACCTTTCAGGACTGTCAGGCTCCTCTGTGTTTAGGACAGGCCCTGCCCAACCTGTCCCCCAGAAATGCAAATCTAGACAAGCTTGAGTAGGTGAGGCGGAGGAGGGTGAGTCTGTCCCTCCTGGACTTTGAAGCCCCCATCCCAGGGCTCATCCCTGGGCTCCAGACGAGGCGCTGCTTGAACGGGCTCTGTGTTTCCTGCCGTGAGGCTTTGAGCAGCCCCTTCATGTCTGTGAGCTCCGCATTCCAGAGCCGCAGTTTCCTTTGGAGTCGGCTGAAATGACAGCTGTCCCCTACGTGGTACAAGCAAGTGCCTGCTGGACAGACATACACTGGAATCCCTCCCCACCGGTGTCCCCTGCCTGGCCCCCTCCACGGAGCCCAGCCCCATCTGAGCCCCACTCTGGAGGGTCCTGGACCCACACCCGGAGCACTGGGAGGAAAAGTGAAGGCGGCCGCTCCCAAGGAAGCAGCGGTGACAAGTGCGGGCGCTCAGACTCGCCGGGAAGACAGTACTGATGGGCAGGGAGCCAGGCTGTGGGCCGGACCGCAGGTGTCAGGGCCCATGGGTAATCCTCGGATGATAGGGGGCGACCTGGGTCACTTTTCCATAATTGTGTTCGTGAGATTTTTATTGTGTATTCGTTTGTGAACATACCCGTGATGTTTATTTCACTGTGGACTAAGTTCCAACGCGTGCCCCAACCCAGTACGATCCTACAAGTGTGGGGGACACTCAGGGGACCCTCCGGTGAGGGAGGGGCACACTTTCATCTCTGAACTGGAGAAGACCCCACTCTGCTATTTTATTTGTTCAACAAATATTTATTGGGCGCCTCCTCTGTGCCCGGCACTGTTCTAGACGCTCGGGAATCTCAGTGAACAGAGTACACTCCAACCCCTGTCCTTGGGAGCTTACCTTCTCACAGAACAAAAGGAGACACTATAATAAACATAAGAAGTGAACTGTGTATTACAAAGTGTGTAGGGTGAGGGAATTCTGGAAGGGAGACAGTTACATTTTAAATGGGTTGGACCTTACAGGGAAACTGACCTTTGAGCAAAGATGTGTAAGAGAGCCATTCGGAGATATCTGGGGAAGAGGATTCTAGGCAGAAGGGACAGGCAGTGTCAAGGCCCTGAGGCAGGAGTATGGCTGGGAGAGATAACGAGAAGAGACCAGAGGTAATGGGGACCAGGTTCTGCTGGGCCTTCTAAGGGTTTTCCTTTCCACTTTTACGCTGGGAGAGATGGGGAGCACTTGGAAGATTTCAAGTCAAAGAGGGACACGATCCAACCCATGTTTTAAAGGAGTCACTCTGGCTGCAGGAAGGAGTATCATGGAGGGACCAGGGCTGACGCAGGGAGCCGGGCGGCGAGGCTCGCGCAGGAATCAGGTGAGGCAGATGGTGGCTCAGACCTTGGCGGGAGGCGTGGAGGTCATGAGAAGCGGTAGGGTTCTGGATGGAGTCTGACCGGGGAGCCGGCAGGAATTACCAGTGGGGCCTGTGTGATAAAGAGAGGAGTCCGGATGATTCCAAGCTTTCCTCGGGGCCCCAGGAAGGAGTTCCCAATAACTGAGATGGGGAAGGCCGAGTTAGCCGAGTGGCTCTATTCTGAACATACTAAGTTTGAGACATCTTCAGAGAGCCAAGGTGACCTTTCAAGTGCATGATGGATGTACAAATCTGGAGTTTTGGAGGGAGATGCTGACTGAGAATAAAATTTGGAATGTGGCTGAAAACATGTTGAAAACGCCCATCAGCTCTCATGTAACGCTGGTGGAAATCTACTCTGGGATAATGTTTCTGGAGGGCTGTGTGGCAGTATCTCAAATATTAACAAGTACACACCTTCTGGCTAAGCAATTCTAATTCCATATTATATTATTATCTAATTCTGTGACATTATCTGTATATTACATACAGAAACACTGTACAAGGTAAAGGGGGCTTGAGTGGCTCAGTCGGTTAAGCGTCCAACTCTTGATTTCGGCTCAGGTCATGACCTCACTGCTCATCAGATGGAGCCCTGCATCGGGGTCTGTGCTGACAGTGCGGAGCCTGCTTGGGATTCTCTCTCCCCTGCTCTCTCTGTTCCTCCCTCTCCTTGTGCTCTTTCTCTATCTCCTTCAAAATAAATGATACACTTCAAAACCAAAACCAAACAAAAACATTGTACAAGGTGAAGTTCTTTAGTGGGCACCTGAATAAATACTCTAAGATTTTTTTTAATGCTTTATTTCTGAGACAGACAGAGAGAGAGAGAGAGAGAAAGAGACTAACCATTCACTTAGTTCGTTCAGTCAGAGGGCAAACGGAAGCTGAATGCTGGAGGCCGAATCAGGGATGAACCCAGCTTCTCAGGCAGAGAGAGGCCAGTCGCCGAGGGACAGGATGGAGATGGAGGCAGAGGAGAGGAGGGAGAGCAAGGCCAGAGAGGACGAGGCGGCGGCAGGCAGTGCTGAAAGGCCGAGGATGACGACGACGGAGGAGTGGCCGCTGGTCCTGGAGACCGCAGCCTGGATAGGGCAGAGGGGCTGGAGCCAGAGGGTGGGAGGGGCCACGGAAAAGGGGAGAACTCTCCCAGGCTGGGGCAGAGCCCCTGGGAGATGCTCTGAGGCCGTCTGGAGGCAGCATCGAGAGGCCAAATGTGATGGCAAGAAGTCACTGTCCTGTCTCTCCCCAAGGCTGGGAAGGGGACCAGGGAGCCCCCACAAGGACTACTTCTAAGCAACAAGACTTGCTAACACCAGAGCAGTGCCCCCCCCACCCCCGACCGCTCCTCGTCCCACCCGCAGCCCTGGGGCTCTGCATGCGTGCGGGTAACTGGGTAACCGGACAAACCAGCCGGGCGCCCAGGCTCGGCCCACCTCCCACTTCCCACCAGACCTGCTCCTCGGTGCACACCCGGGTCAGCGACAGGAGGAGGCTTTCAAAAAGAAGCCTGTGGTGGCCCCTGGGTGGCTCAGTTGGTTAGCTGCTCTGATCGCTGTTCTCGATCTCAGCTCAGGTGGGGGTCGCAGGGTCGTGAGCTCCAGCCCCGCGTTGGGCTCTGTACTGGGTGTGAAGCCTACTGAAAAAAAATAATGTGTATAAAAAAAGAAAAAGAAAAGAGAGGCCTGCACCGGAGGACCTGTCAATGGGCTCAGGGTGTTTCAGCAAATAACTCTGGGGCCCCAGGTACCTGGAGGCTGGGCACGGTCTCCTCACTCTGTGCAGGATGCAGCTGGGGGAGAGACCCAGAGCAGGGCCTTCTGAGGACTGGGAAGGTACTGGAAAGGACAGATAAGGGAGCCAGGTCCACGGAAGAGAAGCAGAAGTGGCCCATGTCGTGGGCAAGTGCCCCGCGGCTCATCTCAGGGAGTGAAGGGTTTCGGCTGTGGGGCCCGCGGGCTCCCCCGGGGAGGAAGGAGCAGCCAGCTGTATCAGCAGTGAGCAGAAGCCAGCGTGCGCTGACGCCAGTCTGCGTGATGTCAAGGGCTGTCCCGGACAAGCGTGAACCCCCTCCCCATTTCAGTGGAGAGGATTCCCTGCCACCCCCGCACACACAGGTTATTGGGCGTCATTCTGGGCTCTTCTTTCTTCCTTCCTCTATCGGTCAGCAGGTCTTGTGAATTCTCCCATTTACTTGTCTCCAATCAGTTCCTCTCCCTGAACCAAACTCCTAATCCGTCTCTCTCCTAACCTCTGCGATCATTCCCTGATCCATTGTCCTGAAGCCTCTTGCTTCCCTCCAGGCTGTTCCTTCAGCAATCAGAGCGATCTCAGCAAGCCATGGAGCTCACCAGGACACCCCCCCACCCAAGGACCCCTGATGGCCCTTCTCCTGTGCTCAGAGCCAAGTTCAAATTCCCTGATGCTGCCTACAAGCCGGCGTATGGTCTGGACCTCGCCGCTCAGCTCCATTCCCCCTGCTCAGACTCTGACTCCCACTCCTGCACTTCTTCGCTTCCCCCCACATGCAGAGCTCTCGCCTGGCTTTGGTACGCTGGGTTCCCTCTGCCCGGAGTGTCCCTTTTCCTCCTCCCCTGGCTTATTCCTACTTATTCTTTTTCCTTCACTGTTTAAAAAACCGGAGCATAATTTGTCTACAGTAATATTTATCCTGTGTAGTCCTGCGAGGTTTGACAAAGCCATACAGTTGTGTGACCGCCACACAATAAGGAACAGCTCCCTCGTCCCAAGGAATTTCCTCAGGTTCCTTGGGAGACAGCGCGACTTTCCAGGACAGCTTCCGGCCACCACTGATGAGTTTTCGGGTTTGCACTCTCAAGGAGGTCCTAAAAGTGAAACCATTCTGTAAACAGCCTTTTGAGAATGCTTTCTTCTACCTGGCATAATTCGTCTGATACTCCTCTCTGCTGTTGCATCAGGAGTGTGTTTCCCCTTCAGGGCTGGGGTGTTTGCCGTATAGACGCACCGCGATGTACCTCCAGGCAGCGCACAGGACGTGGGTTTTTTCCAGGTGTGGGGGTGAAGGATAAAGCCACCGTAAACGTTTGGTACAGGGTTTTGTGTGCCGCAGTTTTCATTTCCCTCCGGAAAACACTAGGCGTGGGCCTGCCGTATCTGCAACGTGCTAAGGAACCGCCACACCGTTTTCCAGAGTCGCCGTCCGAGTTCGTACTCCACGGCAACGCGAGAATTCGGTTCCCCCGCAGCTGCACCAGTGCGCATTTGGCACATTTATTGAACTTCCTGACATTCTAAGCGTGTCGTGGTACGGCGCTGTGGTTATAGTTTCCACTTCCTTGATGACTAATGATGGTGATTTAAAAAAAAAAAAATCTCTGCCCGGTCTTCACTTCGTCCAAAAAGCCACTGTTTACGCCCCCTCTGCAGAAGGAAGTCCTGTCTTTTGTGGTTGCCCGATAACCAACGCTTATCGCCACCTTGGGCTTAACCCACTGAGACTAGCCCCGTTTTCCAGGTCGCTCCCTGCTCATCACCTCCAGGTCTGTCCGTCTGTCCGTCTGTCTCTCTCTCTCTCTCTCTCTCTCACACACACACACACACACACACACGTGCGCGCGCGACTGAGGGCAGAAGCAGCATCTTACTTCCTTTGGTATTTTCAGCTCCAACACAGACTTGAAATAGAATCTTTATACCACAAATAATAAATGAGCGAATTAATAATCGCTTAACAAACAGGAGAATGAACGGATGAAGAGGGTCTTTGGGAAGCAGGCTTCGCACCCGGGCCGCCCGGCGGTGTCTCGCGCTGGGCTCGCTCCCGCGACGCCGCCGAAGGGGGGGCAAGGCGGAAGAGGCGCGGCCGGAAGCGGAAGTGCNTGCGCTCCCAGGACATCTCGCACCTGCTCTGCGGCCTCTTCCGCGGCCTGTACGCCGGCGAGGTGATCGGCGAGCACCTGAGCGCGAACCTGATCAAGGCCCGCGGCAGCGAGCATGCGCGCCACGAGGCGTTCGTGGACGAGCTGCAGCGGGTAAGCGGCCCGGGCGCGCCTCGCCGGGGGCGCGGGGGTCCCAGCGCGCACCCCGAGAGGGGGGGTTCCCACACGACCCAGCCGCTGGACGGACGCCTGCCCCTGCCGGGCGCTGGGCCCCGGGGGTGCCGTTCACGCCCGCGGGAGGCCGTGCCTGTGGCGGCCCCTCTCCGCCCCCACGTGCACGCGCACAGTTGCGTACCGCGTCTGTGACTACAGGCACCCGGCAGGTAGCTCAGTGGCTGTTCCCTGGAGGCCATGCAGCTAAAAGTCGCCCCTGTCGGGGTGCCCGTGTTCCTATCTCAAACCACAGTGGGGACCTAGGCCTTCCGTGTCCAGACTTGAGGACGCGCCCAGGCCCTGGGGCACCACCTGCTCCTCACCTGCGCCGGGAGGAAAGCGCTGCTGAGGAAGCCCAAACAGGAGCCTCGCAGGGGCGCTTTCCAGCAGCCGCGCTCGGCTCTGAAGGGTCGTCAGCTCCGAAGGGGCAGCTCTGAAGGGTGGGCGGCTCTGAAGGGGCGGCTCTGAAGGGGCAGCTCTGAAGGGTGGGCTCTGAAGGGGCGGTGGCTCTGAAGGGGCGGCTCTGAAGGGGCGGCTCTGAAGGGGCGGCGGCTCTGAAGGGGCGGCGGCTCTGAAGGGGCGGTGGCTCTGAAGGGGCGGTGGCTCTGAAGGGGCGGCTNCTCCTCTCCTGGGCAGCGAGTCCCGCCTTGAGGGGGCGCCTGCGCGTGCAGGCCTGTCCGCCCTGGGGGCAGGGGCGGGCCTCAGGCTTGGCTCTTCTCCTGACTTTACTGTGAAACCTTTAAGGCATTTCCCTCTGTGGGTCTCAGTTCTCACACCTGCTGGGCGGGACCGATGGTCACCACAGTCCTGCGACTGCGGTTTCCCAGGAAGCCAGAGGCTGGGGGGCGGGGGGGGGTGGGGAGTTCAGCTCTGTGATCTCACCATGTTTCTGTGCATTTGATGGTCTACCTGTCAGATTCGGGAGCTCTACAAGCAGCGGCTGGATGAGATTGAAATGTTGGAGACGCATATTATTCAGGCCCGCGCCCGAGCCCTTGCGGAGAAAGAACGGACCATGCAATGGGCTGATGCACTGGGCCCGGAGACCTTCATCAGCATGCCTCCAGGTGTGTGCGAAGAACTCCCTCCCGCCCCTCACCTGATGCCCAGCTTTACTATATCACACTGTCTGCCCCATTGTCCTCTCTCTAGCCGCCGCCTCCACGTTTGGAGAGCCAATTGCAGACGTGATGGTTCAGTGCCACAGAACACTCTAGCATGCACGTCTCGCAAACAGACTGTCCTACGTCACCAGCGCACCAGCCTCCAAGCCTAGAAACCAGGCTTTGTGCAACATTAACCTCCAGTTCACAGAGCCCGTCCAGGTTTCAGCAGCCGCCCCACAGTGGCTTTTTCTCCTCTCTGGTCCAGGACTCTGTCTAGGAAGTCGTGTAGCATGAGATTGTCAAGGCTCCTTTTTAGAGTCTGTAGTTCAGAAGAATTCTTTGATCTTTTCTTGTCTTTCATGTTCTTTAAAAAAATTTTTTTTTAGTCGTAGGGCGCCTGGGTGGCTCAGTCAGTTAAGTGTCCGACTTTGGCTCAGGTCATGATCTCGTGGTTCCTGGGTTCAGGCCCCACATCAGGCTCTGTGCTGACAGCTCGGATTGAGTGCAGTTGACACACAATGTTATATTAGTTTCCCGTGTACACCTTAGTGATGGGACAATCTACGAGATGCTCTGCTCAGCACAAGTGTCACTTCGTCTGTCCCCAGTTGTTACTATTACAGCATCATTGACTTATATTCCTTATTCTGTGCCTTTTATTCCCATGACTTAAGCATTCCATTATTGTCTTTCAGGTTCTCGAGAATTGTGTTTTCCCCTCAATTTTTTATTGTAGTAAAATACACATAAAATTTACCATCTTACCTATTTCTAAGTATACAGTTCAGAGACATTAAGCACGTACACAATGCTGTATGAGCATCACCACCCTGCATCTCCAGGATTCTTTTTTTTTTTAATGTTTATTTATTTTGAGAGAGAGAGAAAGCAGGGAAGGGGCAGAGAGTAAGGGAGAGTGAGAATCGCAAGCAGGCTCCACGCTGTCAGTGCACAGCCCACTTGGGGCTTGATCTCACAAACCGTGAGATCATGACTTGAACCAAAGAGTTGGGTGCTTAACCAGCTGAGCCACCCAGATGCCCCCAGAGCTCTTTTCATAGTTGTTTTTTTTTTAAGTTTATTTAGTTATTTTGAGAGAGAAAGAGAGCATGAGCGGCAGAGAGGCAGGGCAGAAAGAGAGAGAGAATCCCAAGCAGGCTGTGCACTGTCAGTGCAGAGCCCAGCTTGGGGCTTGAACTCAGGAGCCATGACATCCTGACCTGAGCCAGAAGTCAAGAGTTGGATGCTTAACCAGCTGAGCCACTCAGGTGCCCCCCCCCTTTTTTTTACATATATAGTTGTTGTTTTATTTAAGTTAGAACTCTCTTCACTTTTCAGAACTAAAAATCTGTACCCACTAAACGAGAATCTCCCATCCCCTCACCCCAGCAACCACCGTCCTACTTGCTGTCTGTACAGCCTGGCCTACTCCAAGCACCTCATGCAAGTAGAAGCATACGATGTTTGGCTCACTTCACTCCACACAGTGTCCTCAAGGTTCACTCATGTTGTAGCATATGGCAGATTTCCTTCCCTTTTAAAACTGAATAGTATTCTGTCATGTGTATCCATCCCATCTTGCTTATCCGTCCACCCGCCGATGGTGACCCAGGTTGTTTCCACATGTTGTCTATCACGAATGAAGCTGCTATGAACAAGGGTGTACGGACAGCTCGTTGAGACCCTGCTTTCGATTCTTTGGGGTCTGTACCCAAAAGTGAAATTTCCGGGTCACATGTTAATTCTAGTTTTAAGGTTTTGAGGAACCGCCATACCGTTTCCCCGAGCAGCTCTGTCATTTTTACATTCCCCCCAGCAGTGCACCCAGCTTCCCATCTCTCTACATTCTCATCAACACTTGTAACTTTCTGGTTTTTTGATAGCAGCCATTCTAATGAGTGTGAGTCAGTATCTTATTCTAGTTTTGATATGCGTCTCCCTGCTAATTAGTGATGTTGAGTGTCTTTTCGTGTACTTATTGGCCATTTATATGTCTTCTTTGGAGAAATGCCTATTGAAGCCATTTTTAAATCATTTTTTATTAAAAAAAATTTTTAAATGTTAATTTGTGTGAGAGAGAGTGTGAGCAGGCGGGGGGGGGGGGGGTGGGGCTGTGGACAGAGAACAGAGCCTGATGCGGGGCTCAAACTCACGAATTGCGAGTTGGAGATCATGACCTGAGCTGAAGTCAGACGCTCAACCACCTGAGCCCCCCAGGCACCTCAGTCATTTTTAAAATTGTTGCCTAAGCCTTTGGTGTCCTATCCAAGACATCGTTGTCAAATCCAATGCTGTGAACTTTTTTGCCCAATATTTTCTTCTAAGAGTTTTACTGTTTTAGGTCTTACATTTAGGCCTTTGATTAAAATTTTTAATTGCAGTCTAACTAACTTACAGTGTTATATTAGCTTCAGGTGTACAATATGACTCAGAAATTCTATACATTACTCGGTGCTCATCACAATAAGTGTACTTTTCTTTAAAGTGAGTCTGTTTTATTTGCTCTAAGTAAAATTGTGTGTTTGATGTTACTACCTTCTGTAAATTATTAAGGGATCTTAATGTACAAGATACTGCAAAATGGCCAAGACTTCTATTTCATGCTTGGTAAACCCAAATGGTGCTGAGCGCCGGTGTGAACAAGATTCTCCTTATAACATTGGAAAGCCACCCACATATCCTGCCAGGAGCCAAGCACCCACCTCTCCATCTGCACCATCAGAGGTCGTTACACTGAAGCTGGGACTCCACCGTTCCCCACAGGCTTTGTTTCTTTGCACATCCTCACTCCGTAACCTTGTGGTGAGGAAATGAGGCAGGGACCTCCCCGTGTTCTCCGAGCCACGAGGAAAGGGAGAGGGCGGGGAAGCTCAGGAAGGAACTCTGCACTAGAGCTGACTCCTCTGACTTAAGTGAGCCTCCTCCCTACTTCGCAGATGAAACTGAAGTTCTGTCAGTTTAGCTAGCTTGTTCAAGGTCACCCAGCCAGAAAGTGGTGGCGGCCTTTTAGCCAAAATAGAACTTATACTCCTGGAGTGGCTCAAACACCGTCCAAATAAGGGAAGATGTAAGTCTGAGCGTTTGGAGGCAGGGAAGGGTAAACTTAACATTAGACTATCTTCTGGTTTCACGTTCAGGTCCTAACCTTGGGGCAGGGCCGTCCTCCTAGGGGTGCGCAGAAACGTTTGGAAGGATCCTTGGTGTTCCAGCGAAGAGGGTAGGTTGTGCTTCTGGCTTTTAGTACGTGGCAGGTCAGGACCGTGAAGACGCGCTGCAGTGTTTAAGATGGTTCTGCACAACCAAACTCACCCCAAGACGCAGGTGGTTTCTTGTTGGGTAACATCATAGGAGCCTCATTAAGTTCTTGAGCAAGAAGTGGTGAAATTCTGTTAACTCCCTCTGGCATGAAGTCAGACTAAGAGATGCGGTGACTCACAATACATGTATTCTTAATCCCCTTCATTTCACCCATCCCCCCGCCAGCTCCCCTTTGGCAGTTCTTCATATTTAAGAGTTTTTAATTTGTCACTTTTTTTTCTTCATGTGTTTTGTTTCTGAAATTCCATACATGAGTGAAATCATATGCTTATTGTAGCATTGTTTACAATAGCCAAGATGTGGAAGCACCCGAGTGTCCATCAGTAGATGCACAGGTAAAGAAGATGTGGTATGTACATAAAATGGAATATTACTCAGCCATAAAAAGTATGGATCTTGCCATTTGCAACAACATGGGTAGACCTAGAGGGTATAATGCTAAATGAAAGAAGTCAGAAAGAGAAAGATAAGGTCTTTAACATTTTTTAAAGTTTATTGATTTATTTTAAGAGAGAGAGAGTGCACACCTGAGCGGGCAAGGGGCAGCAGGCATACATGAGTTGGGGGGAGGGGCAGAGAGAGCAGGAGAGACTGAGAATCCTAAGCAGGTGGGACTCGAACCCACAAACTGTGAGATCATGACCCAAGCCAAAACCAAGTCGGACGGTCAACTGAGCCACCCAGCCGTCCCTGATTAACTTTGATGTGATGTTTTATATGGTGTAAGAGTCCAACTTCATTCAAAAGAATGTATAAGGATTTCTACCTTCCCAGCATCATTCGTTGAAAAGATTGTTCTTTCCTCATTAAGTGGTTTTGGCATCCTTGTTAAGAATCATTTGACCTTAGATGTGAGGGTTTATTTCTGGGCTTTTTATTCTGTTCCATTTGTTTCTATGTCTGTCTTTATGCCAGTACCATGTTATTTTGATTACTATAGCTTTGTGGTCAGTTTTAAGTGAGGAAGTGTGAATCTTCCAGTTCCGTTCATTCTTTTTCTTTTTTTTTCCCCCCGGTTCATTCTTTTTCAGGGTTGTTTTGGCTATTGGGGGTTCCTTGAAGTTCCATATGAATTTTAGGATGGGATTTTCTATTTCCACAAAAAACATCACTGGGATGTTGATTAGGATTTCACTGAATCTGTAAATCAACCTGGGTAGTATTGATATTTTAGTATTAAGTCTTCCAATCCATGAACAAGGAATGTGTTAATGTCTATTTACGTCATCTTTAATTTCTTTCAGCAGTGTTTTGTACTTTTTATTTTACAAGTCTTTCACCTTTTCAACTAACTTTTAAGTATTCTTTTTGATGCTTTTTTAAATGGAATTGTTTCTGGGGTGCCTGGGTGGCTCAGTTGGTTGAGCATCCGGCTTCAGCTCAGGTCATGATCTCACCATTCGCGGGTTTGGGCTCTGTGCTGACAGCTCAGAGCCTGGAACCTGCTTCGGATTCTGTGTCTCCCTCTCTCTCTGCCCCTCCCCTACTTGTGCTCTGTCTCTCTCAAAATAAATTTTAAAAAACCCACATTAAATAAATGCAATTGTTTCCATTATTTACTTTTCAGATCATTCATTGTTAGTGGATAGAAATGCAACTGATTTTTGCATGTTGACTTTGTGTCCCGCTACTTTGCTGAATTCATTTATTCTAACAGTATTTTTGTGGAACCTTTAGGGTTTTCTCCATATAAGGTCAGATCATCTGCAGACAGATACTTCTGCTTCTCCCTTTCCAATTAGGATGCTTTTTTTTTTTTTTTCTTGCCTTATTGCTCTCGTTAGAACTTCCAGTACTATGTTGACTAGAAATGGTGAGGGCAGGCGTCCTTGCCTTGTTCCTGAACTTAGAGGAAAAGCTTTCAATCCTTTACCATTGAGTATGATGTTTGCTACTGGTTTTCCATCTGTGGCTTTTATTATGTTGAGGTAGTTCCCTCCTACTCTTTTTAGTGTTTTTTTTAATCATGAAAGGGTGTTGAATTTTGTTCAGTGTTATTTCTGTATCAATTGAGATGATCATGTGATTTTTCCCCTTCATTTCTTTAATGTGGTGTATTACACTGATCAGTTTTTTCATATGTTAAAACACCTTTGCATCCTAGGAGTAGATCTTACTTAGTCATGGTGTATGATCCATTTAATACGCTGCTGGATTTCATTTGCTAGTATTTTGCTGAGCACTTTTTCATCGAGGTTCATAAGAGATACTGGTCTGTGGTTTTCTTGTAGTGTCTTTGTCTGGCTTTGGTATCAGGGTAATGCTGGCTTCACTGAATCAGCTAATAAGTGTTCCCTCTTACTCCATTAAAAAAAAACTTAAGAAGAATTGGTATTAGTTCTTTAAATGTTTGGTAGAATTCACCAGTGAGCCATCAGGTGCAGGGCATTTTTTGTTGGGAGATTTCTTTTTTTAATGTTTCTATATTTTTGAGAGAGAGAGACTGACGTGAGATCAGTGACCTGAGCTGAAGTCGGACGCTTAACCGACTGCGCCACCCAGGCGCCCCAATACAACTTATAATCCTTTTTTTTCCCTGTGGAATCAGCAGTAACATCTCACTGTCATGTCTGACTTTAGTCAGTTGAGTCTTCTCTTTTTCTTAGTCGATTTAGCTAAAGTTTTATCAGTCATGTTGATTTTTCTGAAGAACCCCTGAACCATGAGATCATGACCTGTATCAAAGTTGGACACTTAACTGAGTCATCCAGAAGCCCCTGAGATCTTTCTTGTTTTTTATATTTGTTTATTTTTAGAAAGAGCAAGTCAAGGAGAGGGGCAGAGAGAGAGAGAGAGAATGAATCTTAAGCAGTCTCCGTGCTCAGCACAGTTCCCACAACTCTGGGATCATGACCTGAGCTGAAATTAAGTGTGACACTTAACCAACTGAGCCACCCAGGTGCCCCAGAGCTTTCTCGTTTTTAAATGTGTTTATAGCTATACATTTTCTCCTTAGCACTACTTTCACTGTGTCCTGTAAGTTTGGGTGTGTTGTGTTTTCACTTTCATTGTTTGTCTCTAAGTGTTCTAATTCTACTGTGGTTTCTTCTTTGATCCATCGGTTGTTTAAAAATTTGTTGTTTCAGTTCCACAGTTCAATGAATTTTCCAGTTTCCTTCTGTTTCCGATTTCTGACTTCAACCCATAGTTGTTGGAGAAGTTACTTTGTGTGACATCTATCTTGTAAAATCTACTGAGATTCAGTCTGTTTCCCAGCATGTGGTCTGGGAAAGGCCGCGTGTGCCTGGAGGAGAGCGTGTGAAGGGCCGCCATTGGGGGCGTACTGTCTGTTAGGTCCTGTGGTCTCTACTTCCTCACTCATCCTCTGTCTCGTTTTGCTATCTGTTATGTAAACGGGGTACTGAAGCCTCCAACTGTTTCTCCCCTCAATTCTGTCAGTTTTTGCTTCATTATTTTGATGGCCTGTCATTAAGTGTGTAAATGTTTATAGTTGTTAGGTCTTCTTGTCATATGGAGCCTTTTATTAATATATAATGTCCTTCTTTGTGTCTTTTTTTAAAAAATGTTTCTTTAGGGGCGCCTGGGTGGCTTAGTCGGTTAAGCGTCCAACTTTCGCTTAGGTCATGATCTCGCGGTTCGTGGGTTCGAGCCCCGCGTCGGGCTCTGTTCTAACTGCCAGCTCAGAGCCTGGAGCCTATTTCGGAGTCTGTATCTCCCTCTCTTTCTGACCCTCCCCTGCTCATGCTGTCTCTCTCTCTCTCTCTCTCCTAGAGAAAAAAAAAAGTTTCTTTATTTTTGAGAGAGCACAACTGGAGGAGGGGCAGAGAGAGAGGGGGAGAGAGAGAATCCCAAGCAGGCTTCGTGCTCAGTGCAGAGCTTGAAGTGGGGTTCAACACGGGGCTTGAACCCACATCCATGAGAGGTTGACCTGAGCCGAAATCAAGAGTCGGATGCTTAACAAGCTGAGCCACCCAGGCACCCCTGTCCTACTTTGTGTCTTGTGACCTTTTGATTTAAAGCCCATTTTGTCTGATATTAGAATAACCATCCCTTTTGGTGTTTTTGCATCGAATGCTGTACTTTTGTTTACTATTTGCATGGAATCTTTTTTTTCATCTTTTCACTTACATTCTATTTGTACCTTGGATCTAAAGTGAGCCCATTATACTCAGTTGGTTGAGTGTCCGACTTCGGCTCACGTCATGATCTCACGGTTTGAGGGTTTGAGTCCCGTATCGGGCTCTGTGCTGACAGCTCAGCACCTGCTTTGGACTCTGTGTCCCCTCTCTCTCTGCCCCTCATCTGCTCACGTTTTCTCTTTCTTAAAAAATAAATTAATTAAAATATAAATAAATAAAATATATATAAATAAAAACTTAAATTATAATTAAATTATAAGTATATTATAAATATAATATAAACAAATGATATACATAATTATCATATAGAATAAAAATAAATAAAAAATAAAGTAAGTCCATTATAGACAACATGTAGTTGGATCATGTGTTTTTATTCATTCTTCCAAACTGTCTTTTGATTGGGGAGTTTAATCTATTTACATTTATTTTTTATTTTTATTTTTTTTTTNAGCCACCCAGGCGCCCCAATCTATTTACATTTAAAGTAATTACTGATAAGGAGGGATTTCCGTCATTTTGTTAATTTTTTTTCTATATGCCTTAATGATCCCCTGCCTCTTATTTCCCACATTCCTGTCTTCTTTTGGGTTGGGTCCACTTTGTGTGTATGTGTGTGTAATGTTTAAATTCCTTTCTAATTTCTTTTGTGCATATTCTACAGCTAGTTTCTTTGTGGTTACCATAGCGATTATGTTTCACAACCTAAAGTTATAACACTCTAATTTGAATTTATACCAGCTTAACTTCAATAACCTACAAAAATTCTGCTTCTTTACAGTTCTGTCCCCACCCCGTTGTCGACGTCACAAAATTATATGTTTATCCATGTGTGCCCAGGAACACAAACTAACAATGCATTAGTTTCTTGGGGTTCCTGAGGGTCTCAGTCTGTTGAGTATCTGACTCTTGATTTCAGCTCAGGTCATGGTTGCATGTTCATGAAATCGAGCCCTGCATTGGGCTGTGTTCTGACAGTGTGGAGCCTGCTTGGGATTCTGTCTCTCTCTCTCTCTCTGCCCCACCCCTCCCCTCGCTCTCTCTCTCTCTCAAAATAAGTAAATAAACTTTTATTTTTTTTTATTAAACATTTTTATTTATTTCTAGGAGAGAGAGAGACAGAATCCCAAGCAGGCTCCAGGCTCTGAGCTGGCTGTCAGCACAGAGCCCGACGCGGGGCTCGAACCCATGAACCACGAGATCATGACCTAAGCGAAAGTCGGACGCTCAACCGACTAAGCCACCCAGGCGCCCCGTAAATAAACTTTTAAAAACACATTTGTTTCTTTAAATGATGTAGAAAATAAGACTTGGAGTTATAAACTGAAGTTACTATAATACTGGCTTTTAGACTAATACTTGTTTTTCTTTTAAATAATAGTCTCTTAAATCATGTAGAAAACTTCCATGATTTCCCATGAATTTACCTTTTCTGAGATCTTTATTTCTCTACGCAGCTTCGGGCTACTGACTAGCGCCCTTCCCTTCTGCCTCGTGGAGCTCCGAGGGCATTTCTCCCGGCAGATGTAGTTGTAACAAGACCCCTCAGCTTTTGTTTATCTGCAGGTGTCTTCATTTCTTCCTTACTTTTGAAGGACAGTTTTTACTAGATATAGGATTTTTGGTTGACTGTTTTCTCCTTTTTAAAAAATGTTTTTTAATTTTTTAATGTTTTTAAATTTATTTTTGAGAGAGAGATAGAGACGGTGTGGGCAAGGGAGGGTCAGAGAGAGAGGGAGACACAGAATTGGAAGCAGGCTCCAGGCTCTGAGCTGTCAGCACAGAGCCTGATGTGGGGCTCAAACCCACAAACTGTGAGATCATGACCTGAGCCGAAGTTGGACGCTCAACCGACTGAGCCCCCCAGGCGCCCCGACAGTTTTCTTCTTTTAGCACTTTGGATACATTGGCCCACTGCCTCGGGCCTCCAAAATTCTTGGGGATCTGCCGACAGCCTTACTGAGGATCCCATATATGTGATGAGTGGCTCTCTTGGTACTGTGAAGACTCTCTGTGTCTTTCAAACGCTTGATTATAGTGTGTTTTAGTGTCTGTGTTCATCTTACTTAGAGCTCATTGAGCTGCTTGCATGGTTTTGTTTTTTGGTTTTTTTTCTAGGAGAGAGAGAGAGAGACAGCGTGAGCAGGGGAGGGTCAGAGAGAGAGGGAGTCACAGACTGAAACAGACTCCAGGCTCTGAGCTGGCAGTCAGCACAGAGCCTGACGCGGGGCTCGAACCCACGAACCATGAGATCATGACCTAAGCGAAAGTCGGACGCTTAACCGACTAAGCCACCCAGGCTCCCCGCTGCTTGCATGTTTATATTCATGTATTTCATCCCATCTGGGAGGTTTTCAGCCATTGTTTCTTCAGATATTCTCTCTGCCCCTTTCTTTCTCCTCTTCTGGGATTCCCACATGTGTGTGGGGGTCGGCTTGATGCCGCCCCTGGGACCCCTAGGCTCTGTTCACTTTTCTTCAGTCTTTCCTTCCTGTTCCTTGGACCTGATCATTGCCATTATCCTGTTTCAATGCCATTGATTCTTCTACCTGCTCAAATTTGACTTTGAATCTCTTTGATAGTGAATTTTCAAGTTATGGTACTTTTCAGCTTCAGCGTTTCTTTTTGGTTTCTTTTAAGGTTTTCATTCTTCTTATTGATATTTACATTGTGTCCATTCATCACCTTCTTGCCTTTCACCACATCTTCCTTTAGTTTTTTGAGCATCTTTAAGACCGTCGTTTTATAGTCTGTCTAGTGTGTCTGTGATCAGGTCTTTCTCAGGGACAGGTTCTGTTGATTGATTGATTTCCTTTGAATATGGGGCATGCTCTCTTGCTTCTTTGTATATCTTGTGATTTTTTTTCCTTTTAAACCAAACTCTACACTCAATTCTACCATGAGATCCAGAGTCACGTGCTCTCTGACTGAGCCACCCGGGTGCCCCCCTTGTGATTTTTTTGGGTTGTTGTTGAAAACTGGATATTTGAATCTCATAATGTGCTAACTCTAGAAACCATCTCTAGAACTTGCCAGTTTTGTTTATTGTTTTTGCTTTTTAATAAATTGCTGTGGGCTGTCTCTGCCAAGGGTCCACCTGAGGCATCAGGTTAAGGTCTTTTCAGGTCTTTTCTCAGCCTTTCCCCAGACATGTGCAGTCAAGGTCTAATTTTACCCACATCTGCAGCTGTTTTTGAATGTCCTGGTCTTTTTTATTAAAAAAATTTTTTTAATGTTTGTTTATTTCTGAGAAAGGGACAGAACGTGAGCGGGGGAAGGGCAGAGAGAGAAGGAGACACAGAATCCGAAGCAGGTTTCAAGCTCTGAGCTGTCAACACAGAGTCCGACGCGAAGCTTGAACCCACAAACCTCGAGATCATGACCTGAGCAGAAGTCGGACATTTGACCAACGGAGCCCCCCAAATGCCCCCCCTGAATGTAGTCTTTAATATCTGGTTCCCAAAAGGGGAAGAAGGAAGATGAATGGGAGGAAAAAGGGAAAAAGGCCCCGGCCCTTTAAATCGCCAAGAAGTCACTTCTGCAGGGGGAAGGCCCACAGCAGTGGCTGTGGCCTCCTGGTCTGCGCCTCCTTAGTGGGAGCAGTGATCGCAGTCGGGGCACAGACACCTGGTGTTTGCGAGGTGGAGTCCTTTTTCCCCCCCAACCCACGTGGGAGCAGGATGGCGGCTGGGCAGCTGCTACCCTGCTGAGGCTGATGTTAGCCGCCGTTTACCTCCAGGTCGTCCCAGAAGTTCCCAGCCTTCTGTAGCCTCCAGGGTTCCGGAACAGTGCCTGCTGCCTGCTTCTGCCACTGCAGCTGTCGTCTAAGTGGGAGATGACTTCTGGTCGTCTCCGAGTCCTCTCGTTCTTGGCTGGCCTTCCGTCCTATGGGCTGGTCTCGTGTTTTTGTGGCCGGAGTCACACTCCCTCGCGGCAGCACCAGCAGGCACGGATGATGGTAACCGGGGCCACCTGGTCAGGCTAGGTGACGTCCTCAAATTAAGTCACACTGACTAGCATTCGTGGAGAGGTACGGTCAGATCTCACCGATTCTCCTTCCCCCTCAAAGCTCCGTCACCAGCCACCAGCACCGCCGAGAGCGCTTCTCTCAGCCACCTTGAAGGCAGCGCCCTCTGATCCGTTTCTTTGTTTTGTTTCCCATAGACATGTCCGTAGTCCTGATTTTCCCGATTTCAGTATTGTGTCATTTAACCTGTTCTCCCAGGTCCTGTACTCCCTGCAATGGAGTCATCAGTTCTAGAGACTTCCATGAGGCTTAGGTTCGAGTATTTTATGGGGGAAGGGGCAGGACCCTTGCGTGTGCTGCCTAGAGGCACGTGCTGTCTCTCTTCATGATGCCGGAAGCCTGGGCCCATGATCTCAGTAGGGCTGCGGATGACAGCAACGCATGAGTGGTCCTGGGGCACTTCCGTAAAGGGGAACTTTTACAGCAGCTACTGTGGTTATCGTTGTTGGGCAGGATTAATTCCTTCCAGTTTTTAAAATAGCGAGTTGTCCCCCCAGCATTTCCAGGGGTGACTGAGGGGGTTTCGGTTGATTTGTAGTGTCATGAACTCGCAGGCTTCGCACCTGCAGTTGTGCTTATGGTCTTTAATGCTCACACCGTCCCGTCTTGGGCCCATTGGAGCCTCTTCAAGTTCCCTGCTAACCCTTTGGATACAATAGCAGCTGTCTTCGGGGGCTTCCTTATTTTCTGGGATGGTCAGATGTTCCAGGCTTATCTTACTGCCCCGGACCTGGAATCAGCCATCTCTCCACGGAGGCCTGGTGCCTTTTTAGTGTCCCCAAAGGCTTTGATCTACCCTTCTGCATCCCTGAAAGTCATCACTTTGCAGAGCAATAGGGAGAAGGGACTGTGCTGCCAGGCTGGGGAGACCTGGCATGTCTGGGGCCCAGAGGGAGGGAGAAGTGGGAGCTGGAGTGGCTTTGAAAGGTATTGGACTCACGGGGTCTTTCTAGGGACCAGGCGCTGTGTAGGATGCGCTGCCTGGGCTTGCCCGGCCACCCCGTGAGGTAGGCGCCCTCCCCAGTTCACAGCTGCAAGAACTAAACTGCGAGAAAGGATCAAATAACTTCCCTGAATTCCCACAACTCAGAAGCACGGGGACCCACATCTGAACTTGAGTGAGTCTGCTGTCAGAGCCCATCTTCTATCAGGACGAGGAGGGAGGGTTGCTGACCTGACCAGGCATGGTGTCACACGGGTGTAGATGACTTCCCTCAAGGCGGCCCTGGGTGTGAGGCCCTAGACGTGGGCAGGCCTGCCCCGCCTCTGAGGCCCAGCCCAGCAGAGCGTGAACGCTCGGTGCGCATCCTCTGTCTCCTCCTGTGCCCCCACCCCGGCCCCCACAGCACAGTTGTGTAGCTAAGCCCTCCTCCCTCCGCCGTGGGTTTGGCGGAGATCATTGGTAGCAGATTCTCGGGAGGCGTTATTGGTTGCCTGATGTCCCCTGAGCCCGGGAGTCCGAAACTCTTCCTGTCTTGGTAGGATTCTTCTGGCTTTGAGGGGGATGAAACGTTTGGTTGTTTTTAAATGAAAGTGAAATAAAACCTTGAGAACTGAGAAACCTCAGGGGAGTTTTTCAATGACCTTCCTTTTATTTTTTACCCAGGATAATATAGTTCTACTCAGACATTATCTGCCCTGGTTTCTCAGCCTTCTGCTGGTAATGTTTCTCTTTTTTATGTCAAAAGTAGCAGAAGTAGAGATCTTAATCCAGTTCATGGCCATTCCTCTGGTTCCTGCTTCTGGGTGGCAGGTGGGGGAGTGGCGGGGCACAGGTGACCCAAGAACGTTTTTGTTTTAGAGAGAGAGTGGGGGGTGGGGGAGGAATTGTAAGCAGGCTCCACACTCAGCACAGAGCCTGACTTGGGGCTCAGTCCCACGACCCTAGAATCATGACCTGAGCTGAAAGCAAGAGTCAGACACTCAACCAACTGAGCCACCCAGGTGCCCCAAACCTTTTTTAGAACTTAGATGATTGATGGTGATGACATTCCCCTGAAACTCTTTTTTGAGGCCCAGAAGCAGCCTTTCTCTATTTGCTAAATGTCACAAAGTGGAAAACGTAAAATTCTCCGGACCGTGGGTGGAGGATGGGAGTTGGGGGTGGGGGTGGGATCAGAATATCTTGTGCTTTCGTTCCCTTCCCTTGCTGGCAGATTGCCCTCATTACCTCTTGGGAAATGGAACAGAGCCGCTCGGGAGCATAGGGTCGGTGTAGGAAGCCCACGCTCCCCGGGTGGTGGAAGATGCTCACGAGGCCAGTGCAGGGTCTTCCAAGGCTCACCCGGTACATGTCCAGGCCAGACATGGAGAGAGACTTTCCGAAGATCTGACAAACAGACTGCCCCCTGCTTCTGCACACGTGGCACCTGACTGCCCACGGCCTGGGGGAGGCCCATGGAGAGAATGGTATCAGAAGAGAGAGGATGGATCTCCATATCACACGGTTCTGCCCTTTGTGTGGAAGTTTTGTCTGTTACTGTTTCAAATAGGCCATTACCAAAGTCCTTGGGCAGCGGGGTGGGACGGGTCACGGCGCTCCTGTTCCTCCCCCACCGCTGCGGTCTCGGCATCACACCGGAGAGGCCAGGGACCGCGATTCCCAGATGGACTTTGCCTGGTGTTTCCAGCTTAGGTCGCTCATCAGCGGCTCCTGGCGAGTTTTGAAAGGGGACGTCACTCTTGTCCAGAAGCAGTGGCAGGCAGGTAACTGAGCAGCTGTGAGTTTCATGGCAGCTTCCAGATAACTTTTTTTTTAATGTTGTTTTTTTTTTTTATTTCTAGGAGAGAGAGAGAGAGAGACAGCGTGAGCAGGGGAGGGTCAGAGAGAGAGGGAGTCACAGACTGAAACAGGCTCCAGGTTCTGAGCTGTCAGCACAGAGCCCGACGCGGGGCCCGAACCCACAAACTGTGAGATCATGACCTAAGCGAAAGTCGGACACTTAACCGACTGAGCCCCCCAGGCGCCCCGAGCTTCCAGGTAACTTCTTGAGAGCCCCTGCCTCACTGCTGTGGCCGGAGTTGGTGGCAGTAGCTTCCCTGACATCGTCTCCCACATTTAGCCTCTTTATATATGACAGACAGGAGTCGTTTCTGTTTTCCTCATGGAGCCCGGACCATAACGGTAACTAAGCAAAACCTTGAGACTCCTAATTAACAAATATTATGGGAGGAACATGTAGTTTTCACTTGTCTCACTTATATCCTGGGTTGTCGGGAACCTCCAAAGGGCAAGGCCAGTTATAGGCACCATGTAGGTTAATGCAGCAAACAATAAACTGTGAAAACTTCTGAGTCTTCCGTTCGTCTTATTCCTTATTTTTTAACCAGACTATTAACTTACATGATTTTAAAAACTCAAATAGTTTAGAGAAGCTTCAGATGAAATATTAAAAAGCTGTCGGTCATTCACATTAAAGACTTGTCCAAACCCATAGATATACAACACCAAGAGTGACTTGTAATGTAAACTAAAGACTTTATATGAAAATGATGTGACAGTGTGGGATCATCGGTTGTAACACCTGTACCACTCTAGTGCCGGGGGGAGGGGGGGGTGGTGCTGACAGTGGAGGAGGCTGTGCATGTAGGGGGCAGGGAGCAACCGTGGATATTTCTTTAAATTCAATTAATTAATTTTTACATTTATATCCAAGTTAGTTAGGATGTAGTGCAATAATGATTTCAGGAGCAGAATCCAGTGATTCTTCCCCAATGTATAACACCCAGTGCTCATCCCAACACGTGTCCCCCTCAGTGCCCCTTACCCATGCAGCCCATCCCCCCTCCTACAGCCCCTTCAGCAACCTTCAGTTTCTTCTCCGTATTTAATAGTCTCTTATGTTTGTTCCCCTCACTGTTTTTATATTATTTTTGCTTCCCTTCCTTATGTTCATCTGTTTTGTATTTTTTTTTAATGTTTTATTTCTTTTTGAGACAGAGACAAAGCATGAGCAGGGGAGGGGCAAAGAGAGAGGGAGACACAGAGTCCGAAGCAGCTCCAGGTTCGGAGCTGTCAGCACAGAGCCCGACATGGGGCTTGAACTCATGAACAGCGAGATCATGACCTGAGCCGAAGTTGGACGCTTAACAAACTGAGTCACCCAGGTGCCCCTCAGCTGTTTTGTATCTTAAATTCTATACATGAGTGAAATCATACGGTATTTGTCTTTCTCTGACTGACTTCGCTTAGCATTATTCTCTCTAGCTCCATCCATGTCATTGCAAATGGCAAGATTTCTTTCTTTTCAAAGTAATACACTGTTGTGTGTGTGTGTGTGTGTGCATGTGCGTGTGCGTGTATCTTACTTCTTTATCCATTTATCTGTCGATGGACATTTGGGGTCTTTCCATACTTTGGCTATTGTTGATAGAGCTGCTATAAACATTGAGGTGCAAGTGGCCCCTTCGAAACACCACACCTGTATCCCTTGGATAAATACCTAGTTGTGCAATTGCTGGGTTGTAGAGTAGCTCTATTTTTACCTTTCTGAGGAAACTCCATCCTGTTTTCCAGAACGGCTGCACCTGTTTGCATTCCCACCAGCAGTTCAAAAGGATTTCTCTTTCTCTGCATCTTTGCCAACATCTCTCATTGCCTGAGTTGTTAATTTTAACCACTCTGACAGGCGTGAGATGGTTTCTCACTGTGGTTTTGATTTGTAATTCACTGACGATGGGAGATGTTGAGCATTTTTTCACGTGTCTGTTAACCATCTGGATGCCTTCTCTGGAGAAGTGTTTTTGGATGTTGAATTTGATAAGTTCTTTATAGATTTTGGATACTAACCTTTTATCTGATATATCATTTGCAGATATCTTCTTCCATTCTTCTTCCATTCTGTAGGTTGCCTTTTAGTTTTACTGATTGTTTCCTTCACTGTGCAGAAGCTTTTTATCTTGATGAGGTCCCAATAGCTCATGTTTGCTTTTGTTTCTCTTGCCCCCGAGATGTTTTGAGTAAGAAGTTGCTGTGGCCGAGGTCAAAGAGGGTTTTTTGCCTGCTTTCTCCTCTCGGGTTTCATGGCTTCCTTTCTTAAGTTTAGGTCTTTCGTCCTCATTGAGTTTATTTTGGGTAAGGTGTAAGAAAGGGGTCCAGGTTCATTCTTCTGCATGTCGCCGCCCAGCTTTCCCAACACCATTTGCTGCAGAGACTACCTTTATTCCATTGGATGTTTCCTGCTTTGTCAAAGATTAGTTGCGCATACGTTTGTGGATCCATTTCTGGGTTTTCTATTCTGTTCCATTGGCCTGAGTGTCTGTTTTTGTGACAGTACCATACTGTCTTGATGATTACAGCTTTGTAATACATCTTAAAGTCCAGAATTGTGATGCCTCCAGTTTTGGCTTTCTTTTTCAGGATTTCTTTGGCTATTCAGGGTCTTTTGTGGTTCTATACAAATTTTAGAATTGTTTAGCTCTGTGAAGGATGCTGGTGTTACTTTGATAGGGATTGCATTGAATATGTAGATTGCCTTGGGTAGTGTTGACACTTTAACAATTTTGTTCTTCCAATCCATGAGCATGGAATATTTTTCCTTTTTTGTGTGTCTTCTTCAATTTCTTTCATAAGCTTTCTATAGTTTTCAGTGTATAAATTTTTCACCTCGTTGGTCAGGTTTATTCCTAGGTATTTTATGGTTTTTGGTGCAATTGTAAATGGGATCAGTTCCTTGATTTCCCTTTCTGTTGCTTCATTATTGGTGTATAGGAATGCAACTGATCTCTGTGCATTTTATATCCTGCAACTTTGCTGAACTCATGGATCACTTTGAGCAGTTTTTTGGTGAAATCTTTTAAGTTTTCCATATAGAGTATCATGTCATCTGTGAAGAGTGAAAGTTTGACTTCCTCCTTGCCAATTTGGATGCCTTTTATTTCTTTGTATTATCTGATTGCTGAGGCTAGGATTTCCAGTACTATGTTGAATAACAGTGGCAAGAGTGGACATCCCTGTCGTGTTCCTGACCTTTTGGGGGAAGCTCTCAGTTTTTCTGCATTGAGGATGATATTAGTGGTGGGTCTTTCATATATGGCTTTTAAGATCTTGAGGTATGATCCTTCTTACTTTCTTGAGGGTAAAGGATGCTGTATTTTGTCAAATGCTTTCTCTGCATCTATTGAGAGGATCGTGTGATTCTTATCCTTTCTTTTATTGATGTGATATATCATATTGATTGATTAGTGGATATTGAACCAGCTCTGCATCCCAGGAATAAATCCTACTTGGTCGTGGTGAATAATTCTTTTAATGTATTGTTAGATACAGTTGGCTAGTATCTTATTGAGGATTTTTGCACCCAAGTTCATCAGGGAAATTAGTCTGTATTTCTCCTTTTTAGTGGGGTCTTTGTCTGGTTTGGAATCAAGGTAATGCTGGCTTCATAGAATGAGTTTGGAAGTTTTCCTTCCATTTCTATTTTTTGGAACAGCTTCAAAAGAATAGGTGTTAACTCTTCTTTAAATGTTTGGTAGAATTTCCTGGGAAAGCCATCTGGCCCTGGACTCTTGTTTTTTAGGAGATTTTTTAATTACTCTTTCGATTTATTTTCTGGTTATGGGTCTATTCAAATTTGCTACTCTTGTTTCAGTTTCAGTAGTTTATATGTTTCTAAGTTTGTCCATTTCTTCCAGACTGCCTAATATATTGGCATATAATTGCTCATAATATTCTCTTATTATTGTTTCTAACTCTGCAGATTCATGATTTTATTTATTTGAGTCCTTTCCTTTTTCTTTTTGATTAAACTGGCTAGGGGTTTATCAATTTTGTTAATTCTTTCAAAGAACTAGCTCCTGGTTTCATTGATCTGTTCTATTTTTTTTTGTTTGGTTTGGTTTGGTTTGGTTTGGTTTTATTCAGTAGCATTGATTTCCTGTCTTCTGCTGGTTTGGGGTTTTATTTGCCTTTTTTTTTCCCCAGCTCTATCAGGTGTAAGGTTGGGTTGTGTATCTGAGACCTTCCTTCCTTCTTTAAGAAGGCATGGATTGCTATATATGTCCCTTTTATGACCACCCTTGCTTCATTCCAGAGGTTTTGGGCTGTGGTGTTATCATTTTCATTGGCTTCCATGTACTTCTTAATTTCCTATTTAACTTCTTGGTTAGCCCATTCATTCTTAAGTAGGATGTTCTTTAGTTTCCAAGTATTTGTTGTCTTAACAAATTTGTTCTTGTGGTTGATTTTGAATTTCAAAGCATTGTGGTCTGAAAATATGCAGAGTATAATCTTGATTTTTTTTTTTTTTTTTACTTGTTGAGGGCTGATTTGTGTCCCAGTATGTGATCTATTTGGGAGAATGTTCCATGTGCATTTGAGAAGAACATGCATTCTGCTGCTTTAGGATGAAATGTTCAGAATATATCTGTTAAGTCCATCCAGTCCAGCGTGTTATTCAAAGCCATTGTTTCCTTGTTGATTTTCTGTTTAGATGATCTGTCTGTTGCAGTAAGTGGAGGTGTTGAGGTCCCCTACTATTATGGTATTATTATCAATGAGTTTCTGTAGGTTTGTGATTAATTGATTTATATATTTGGGTGCTCTCATATTTGGGGCATAAATGTTTATAATTTTTAGATGTTCTTGGTGGATAGACCCCTTAGTTATGATATAATGCCCTTCTTCATCTCTTTTTACAGTCTTTATTTTAAAATCTAGATTGTCTGACATAAGTGTAGCTCCTTCAGCTTTCTTTTGGCAACCATTAGCATGATAGATGGTTCTCCATCCCCTTACCTTCAACCTGAGGTGTCTTTAGGTATAAAATGGGTCTCTTGTAAAAAGCATATAGATGCATCTTGTTTTCTTATCTGTTATCCTGTGTCTTTTGATTGGAGTGTTTAGTCCATGGACATTTAGAGTGAGTACAGAAAAATATGAATTTATTGCCATTGTGTTGCCTGTAGAGTTGGAGTTTCTGGTCCTGTCCTCTGGTCCGTTCTAGTCTTTGTAACTTTTTGTCTTTTTTTTTTTTTCCATCTTTTCTCCATTCAGAGAGTCCAGTTTAAAATTTCTTGTGGGACTGCTTTAGTGGTCACAAACTCCTTTAGTTTTTGTTTGGGAAACTTTTTATCTCTCCTTCTATTTTGAATACCAGTCTTGCTGGGTAAAGAATTCTTGGCTGCATATTTTTCCAATTCAGCACATTGAATATATCCTGCCACTCCTTTCTGTCCTGCCCTGTTTCTGTGGATGGCTCTGCTGTGAACCTGATCTGTCTTCCCTTGTAGGTTAAGGACTTTTTTCCCTTGCTGCTTTCATGAATCTTTCCTTATCTGTGTATTTTGTGAATTTGACTATGATATGCCTTGGTGCTGTTTGTATTTTATTGAGCCTAATGGGACATCTCTGTGCTTCCTGGATTTTTGATGTCTGTGTCTTTCCCCCAGGTTAGGAAAGTTTTCCATTGTGATTTGCTCACATAAACCTTTTCTCTTTCTTCATATTCTGGGACCCCTATGATTCAGATGTTATTCCTTTTGAATGAGTCACTGAGTTCTCTAATTCTTTTTTTTTTTTTTTTAAATATTTTTATTTATTTCTAGGAGAGAGAGAGAGAGAGAGAGAGACAGCGTGAGCAGGGGAGGGTCAGAGAGAGAGGGAGTCACAGACTGAAACAGGGTCCAGGCTCTGAGCTGGCAGTCAGCACAGAGCCCGACGCGGGGCTCGAACCCACGAACCGCGAGATCATGACCTAAGCGAAAGTCGGACGCTTAACCGACTAAGCCACCCAGGCGCCCCAAGTACTCTAATTCTTATATCATGTTCTTTTGCCTTAGTTTCCCTCTTTTTTTCTGCTTCATTATTCTCCAGAAGTTTATCCTCTATATCACTGATTCACTGTTTTGCTTCATTCATCCTTGATGCTGTGGCAGCCATTCGAGATTGCATCTCAGTTATAGCATTTTTAATTTCATCTTGACTAGATTTTACTTCTTTTATCTCTACAGAAAGGAAGTCTATGCTTTTTCAACCCCAGCTACTATTCTTATTATCATGATTCTAAATTCTGGTTCAGACGTCTTGGTTGTATCTGTATTGATTAAATCCCTGGCTGTCATATCTTCCTGTTCTTTCTTTTGGGTGAATTCCTTCATTCCATCATTTTTGGAGGAAAGAAAAAGAATTAATAAAATAAAATAAATAAAAATTAAGAAATTAAAAACAACACAAAAAATCAAATGAAGGGTGCTAGATCCTAGCTGTGTTTTGGTCTGGTTATTGAAAGAAGCTTGATACAATAGAGAAAAAAGGGAAAGAAAAGAGAAAAAAAAGAAAAAAGAAAACATTTGAAGAATTTAAAAAATGAATACAGTAAACTAGAATAAAATGAAATGATGAAAGTAAAAATAAAATTTAAAAAACTTACAAAGAAGTAAAAAATATAGTAGAGAAAAATCTTTTATAAAAATGGAAAATAAAAATTTTTTTCTCTTTATTCAAGAATAAGAATAAAAATTTGAAATGATGGACCAGGGAACAGAATGAAATATGATTGAAATACATCCAGTTTCCCCTAGAAATCAAACTAGGAAGCACTTTATAGTCCATAAACTAAGAAGGTGGGGAGATTTGTGGTGATCCTCTAGAGGACGGTTGGCCCAGTTGGGTGGGGTTTGTTGGTGTAGCGGCTCTGTTCTCCCACTAGATGGCGCTGCTGAGTTTACTGGGGTGGATCATCATGGAGGGATGAAAATGGCGTGACCAACCTACCCAATCTCTAGTACTCTGTGCTCTCCCTGACCAGCAATCAAGCACCCCTCCTTTGTCTCAGGCTTCCATCCACTCTCTGCTTCTACACTGTTGGCGACCACACTGTCCTCCTGCCAGGTGGCACCTCCCTCCCGAGTTTTATCTCAAATGGGGCTGAGGTAAAACTCACTTCTGAGGTACCTGTGGCTTTGACCCGGTCAGACCCTTTGGGGAAGAGTCTTGCTGAGCTATGGCCAGCCACCAGCCGGCCCCTGGAACGTTCCTGTGACCACGCTGCTGCAGACGCTCGGAGACCGTGGCTGCGTGCCAGTCCGCCCCAGAAAAAGTTTGCAGGACCGTGTGGCAGCAGTGTTTCAGGGATTATGGAAAATCACAACACAGATCTGGTGCCAGACTTCACTCTTAGCGTCCTTGTTCCAGCACCAGCAAATGTGGTTGTTCTCCAGGGTCCAGTGGGAACTTTGCCTGTGGGGGGTGCTGCACAGCCTCTACCAAATGTCCTCCCAGCAGGGGAGCCGCCTCTGCCCATGTGGCCCAATGACCTCTGGGACCTCACTGTCTGCTCCTGGGAATTCACCCTTCCCACCAGAGCACCACCCGGTGTCGCGCTGCGGAGTTGCAGACTCTACTCCCCTGTTTACAAAGTCTTAATAGTATTTAAACCCTCTCCTTTCTCCTTTCTCTATTTCTTGTTCAGTCTCTTCAGGGTATTTCTACTTTTTCTCTTTCTCTCCAGCTGCTTTCAGGGAGAATGCTTTTCCTATATTCTCCCCCACTGTCTCTGTCTTCCCTCTGAAAGCAAAAACAGGTCCTACCCTCCATGGGTTCTCTCTTCCTCAGTTCACCTCTCCATGCCACATACCTGATGAGTTCTGTGGTTCACGTTGTAAAGATCGTGTTAATCCTCAGATCAGTTTTCTAGGTGTGCAAGATGGTTTGGTGTTGATCTAGCTGCATTTCAGGGACAAGAGAGGCAAAAAAACCCAAACAAACCCACATGGATATTAATGATTGACTTCCCACTTTATTAAATGAGATTTTTCTCTTTCACGTGGCATTGGATCTGTAGGGGGTCGGCTGATCTAGCCAGGCAAGGCTGATTAGACAGCTTTAAGCGGTGGGCCCAGCTGAACTTGGCTCCTTGCTACAAGCTGAGTTGAAGTCTGCTTCACATAGATTTATGCTGCAGTCCAAGGTGAAGAAGCAGGAGCTCTTCTCAGGGACAGGGAAGCTCTTTGATGATGATGGCAAAGGCGCAGGAGAGTAGGCTCAGCTGCGCAAACCCCTTCCAACATCTCATTGGCCGAAGTACCTCTCACAGCTGAAGTCAAGGGTGAGGAATTGCACTCTGTCTCTACTTGTAGGAACTGCAAAGAGATATGGCAAAGGGTGTGGATACAGAGAAGGGTGAGGGATTGGGGCCGTGTATTTAACCTACTATACTTGGCTTAATTATATTTTGTTAACAGACCTCTCCATGAGTCACATCGTATTTGAGCTCAAGTAATACCGCAACACAGCTTTGCCTGATGGTTGCCCTCTTTTAAGTGGCTGGTAATCATTTGATGATTAGTTTCTTAAATCTCAAGACTACACAGGGTTCTGAGAAAGAATTTTGTGAGATGGTTTAGGTTTGCAGGATGAAAAAGTTTGGGGTGCAGGTTCTTTAATGTCAGTCTGGCTTGAAACACCTTTGTCCTTTTTCCCTTCTCTGCAGTGAAGACTATCTTCAGATGCTGTGTGGACAATGAGTTGCTGCAGAAGCATCATTTGATCTGCCCAGATGATTACTACAGTGATCCCGTGCCATTCTGCTCTGCACCTAAAGGTAATGTTCCTGTGCTCAGAGCCTTTGGTATCATTCCAGGGTATTCTTTTTTTTTTTTTAAATGTTTTATTTATTTCTAGGAGAGAGAGAGAGACAGTGTGAGCAGGGGAAGGTCAGAGAGAGAGGGAGTCACAGACTGAAACAGGCTCCAGGCTCTGAGCTGGCAGTCAGCACAGAGCCCGATGTGGGGCTTGAACCCACGAACCGCGAGATCATGACCTAAGCGAAAATCGGACGCTTAACCGACTAAGCCACCCAGGCGCCCCGTTTTCCAGGGTGTTCTTTAGTCGCAGGACCACACTGGCCGCCTTTGTTGCCATTTCCCCAGTGACTTTCCCCCCTTTTTCATTTAATTTGATCCTGACTATTGGGAGGGTCAGCTCTAAGCATTCCACATCCTCTCTAACACCTGCAAGACCAAAGTCTCAACTCCTTAATGTGGAATATGCATCCTTGTTAGCTGCTCAACTCTGAGAGATATGAAAATGTTTAGAAAAGTAGTTGGGGGCACCTGGGTGGCTCGGTTGGTTAAATGTCCGACTCTTGATTTTGGCTCAGGTCATAGTCTCATGGTTCATGAATTTGAGCCTGCTTTGGACTGTGCACTGATAGTATGGAGCCTGCTTGAGATTCTTTCTCTCTCCCTCTCTCTCTGCCCCTCCTCTGCATGCTCTCTCTCTCTCTCAAAAGAAAAAAGAAAAGTTGCTGAATGAACCAAGAGAGGGTGGGTCTGAAGACCTAGATAAGTAAGGGAGCAAGTTCCTGACGGATTCATGACGTGGACTGTGAGGTCTTTCCACACCCCATGTAGGAAAAGAGGGAAAAGAGCAACTTTTTCGTCCTTTAACAAGTACTGTGGGAAGACTGAGCAGAGAAGCAGGGAGGCTGTGGTGTGTATGCGTGTGTGATGCCGGGCCACTTTCCTGTGATATGGGAGGCAAGATCTTCTGAGAGTGAGTGGGGTGGGAGCTTGGTTGTGGGCTTAAGCAGGGAGGTAGACTTTTGGGAGAGTCACAGTATGGACAGGCGGAAGTTGCTCTGTGGATTCTGTGGCTACGTGTCAGGATGGCCCAGCGGTGCCAGGTTTGGAAGATGAGCTCACCAGCCACCCGGTCAGTGGGACTCTGTGATAGTCTCCGAGGCTTTGGAGCCAAGATGGTATTTGGGGTGGGGAGGTTGTGACCCAGAGAACTGAGGGTGCTGATGAGAACAGCGTTCCACTGACAGCCTGAGCCGTGTAGAGAAGGCAGACCAGAGAGAGAGAGAGGTAGTAGAGTTAAGTGTCACGCAACACCAAGCCACTTAACATTGTGAAGTTGGTTGGAAATTCACTGTTATGCAGGTAAAGAAGAATAGAATTAACATGTATTGAGGATTGACCCGGTATTGTACTTCTACCAGTTTCATTGCTTTCTTGCTGGTAATGAATGTTCTCCTTTAACCTTTTGGGGATGATCTTATAGGTATAAAAAACGAATACCAACTTTGATTCCTCATGTGAACTTTAAAAAAAAATCTTTTTAATGTTTTATTTTATTTCTGAGGGAGAGAGACAGCGTGAGCAGGGGAGGGTCAGAGAGAGAGGGAGAAACAGAATCTGAAGCAGGTTCCAGGCTCTGAGCTGTCAGCACAGAGCCCGACGCAAGGCTCGAACCCACGAACCGTGAAATCATGACCTGAGCCGAAGTCAGACACGTAACCGACTGAGCCACCCAGGCACCTCTCACGTGAACTCTTTGAAAAGCAGGTTCACATGTAGGGTATCGGTGCGTGCATTAGACAGACAGACAGACAGCCGTCTACTCATGTTCTTTGACCATCTTTGACAATCAAACACTTTAACACTCTATTCCTACATAGGATAAGTTCCAGGAATAGTTTATATGCGAAAGAGCAATTATATCTCATCTTAGAAATGCCCACCTCACCTGCGGTAGCTCAGTTTGATTCTTTGGTGCCACAGGGGTCTCCATCCCCAGGTGTTCAAAATTCACATTCAGTTATGAGAAGCGTTCTGTCCCAACAAAATACATGGCCAAGAAGCTTGAAGCTTCCTGCAGAAAGCTGCTCACCAAGTTTGAAGAGGAGCCAGACTACACTGTGGACAGTCTGACATGGGACTCATCTTTAAAGGCCAAACGCAAGACTGTCCAGGTTGGTGTGGAAGCCTGTGCGCGGTGGTGTGTGGGCAGCAGGCACAGGGAGGTCGTGGGAGCGGGGAGGCGTTCCAGGTGACACAGGAAGTTGTGGGTCCAACAGTGGAATGGGGAGGAGAGTTTGCATTGATTTTCCGTGGGTCACGCAGCTGGCCACATGTCAGCACACACAGTCCCCCTGCCTGTCATTGACTCCATTTTTGTGTGTGTTTCAAAGAAAACAGGCCCACCCAAGAATAAGAGCTGGATGAACCACTTACGGGTGCCCCAGAGAGAACTGGAGCGACTTCTGCTTGCCAGGATGGACAGTCGGAGCCGCTTCCTTAAAAACCCCCGGTTTTTCCCCCCTAACACTCCATGTGGAGGCAAGTCCCTTCTCTTCCCTCCGAAGAAGCCAGTGCTGAGAGGAGCATTACAGAGTGGAGAGCCAGTGGAGAGGTGTGTCTTGCCCTGACTTGTAGGATCAGAACGTCAGACCCTTTGGAGGAAACCCAGAAGGTCCTGCGTCTGCCCTGGGTTAGGGAAGATCCTAGACTTCGGGGGACAGAGTGTCAGCATCAGAACAGAGCAGGGCTTCAGGGCTCCCTGCAGACCTGGCCTTCGGACAACCCCCAGGGGCCTGGGCTGTGCTTTCCTGACCTGCCAGGGTTTTGAGGGATCAGCGTGGTGCGGGTCCTCTGCTTACATCCGAACAGTCTCGGTCAGATGGGAGCGATCTGTGTAGCCACGTGTTCTTCCGTTGCACTCGTGTGTCTTGGAACAGGAATGCAAAAATAAAAATACTTAACATTTGAGTAATTACAAATAATAAATATACATTGTGATTTTCTTTCAGAGAGAGAGCCTTTGGCTGATTTCATTAATTGTCCTCCTTAAAGGAGTGAATTGCTTTAGGAGTCCATTGTGTTAATGGGCTTAAAACTGTTCACATTTGTTGGTCAAATATCTTTCTATTCAGAAAAATTAGAAGATTAGTATTTTCAAAGAAAAACAGCAGCCATAGTAAAAACCTAGTTAGGATCTTGGTGTGGAAGCTTCCAGAGCTGAGGCTTCCTATGCACAATGAAAATGAAACCCACTACTGTACAGATCTTCATGAAGAGTCTATCATATGGTAAAATTATTTTGTCACATGCTTTAACAACAGGAACAGAATCCAGTAAATGACATCTTGTGAAAATCTTTGATGGCTTGGATGTATTTACTTTACACGAAGCACATGGATGAAATTAATGGCCCTTCTCCCCTCGTTTGCCTTCCCGCAGTTGTGCTGATACCCCAGTGTTCCTTGCTGAACCATCAATCGGATTTTTCACAGATTATGAAATTGGGCCAGTTTATGAGGTAAAAATCTTATTTCTTGGGGCACTTGGGGGGCTCAGCGCGTTAAGCTTCCGATGCTTGAGCTCAGCTCATGTCTTGATCTCAGGCCATAGAGCCTACTTATAAAAAAACCAGTCTTATTTCTTTACAGCTCCCGCTTCATCAGCTTCCTTATTTTTTTAAGTGGTTTGTGGAATTTTAAAACCATATACAAAATTAGGGAGCAGACTATGATACGCTTCTCTTACTTCTTGAGGTAGGCCTGTGTTGCTGTAGATCTCCCTCGCAGAACCACTTTCACCGCATCGCAAAGATTTTGGACCATTGTGTTTTCATTTTCATTTGTGTCAGTTTATTTCTTTTTTATTTCCTCTTTGATTTCTTCACTGTCTCAATGGTTGTTTAGTAGCATGTTGTTTGGCCTCCATGTGTTTGTGTTTTTTCTAGCTTTTTTTTCCTTGTAATTGATTTCTAGTTCCATGTTGCTGTGGTTGGAAAAGATGCTGAATATGATTTTACTCTTCTCACATTTCTTGAGAGTTGTTTTGTGGCTTAACATGAGATCTGGTCTGGAGTATGTTCCATGTGCACTTGAGAAGACTGTGTATTCTGGGGCTCCTGGGGGCTCAGTCGGTTAAGCATCCAACTTTGGCTCAGGTCATGATCTCATAGCTTGTGAGTTCAAGCCCTGCGTGGGGCTCTGTGCTGACAGCTCAGAGCCTGGAGCCCATTTCGGATTCTGTATTTCTGTCTCTCTCTGACCCTCCCCTGCTCGTACTTTCTCTCTCTCCCTCTCTCAAGATTAAATAAATTAAAAAAAAAAAAAAAAACTCCTAGAAGAAAACATAGGTGGCAGCAAGCTCCTGGGGCCTGGTAACAATTTTTGGATCTGACACCAAAAGCAAAAACAAAAGCAGAAGTAAGCTAGTGGGCCTGCATCGAGCTGACGAGCTCCTGCACAGCAAAGGACACCATCAGAAGATGAAAGGCCAACTATGGCCCAGGAGAAAGTATTTGCAAATCACAGCTCTGATAAGGGGTTAATAAGCAAATATATAAGGAATTCATACAACTCAACAGCAAAAACAAAAACCAAGCAATCCAATTAAAAACTAGGCAGAAGGGGGCACCTGGCTGGTTCATTTGGTGGAGCATGTGACTCCTGATCTGGGGTTGTGAGTTCAAGCCCTGCATGGGGCTCTGTGCTGACAGCTCAGAGCCTGGAGCCTGCTTTGGATTCTGTGTCCCTCTCTCTCTCTGCCCCTCCCCTGCTCATGCTCTGTCTCTCTCAAAAATAAACAAACATTAAAAAAAGAAAAGAATGTATATTTTGTTGTTTTTGGATGGAATGTTCCGTACGTATCTGTTCAGTCCATCTGTTGTAATGTGCTGGTCAAAGACACTGTGTCCCTGTTGAGTTTCTGCCTGGACGATCTATCCATTGATGTAAGTGGGGTGTTAAAGTCCCCTACTATGGGGCCGTCTGTGTGACTCAGTCAGTTAAGCCTCTGACTCTTGATATCTGCTCAGGTCACGATCTCACGGTTCTTGAGACTGAGCTGACAGCACAGAGCCCACTTGGGATTCTCTCTCTCTGCCGCTCCCCTGCTTGGGCTCTCTCTCTCAAAATAAATAAACATTTTTTAAAAATTCCCTACTATTATTGTATTACTGTCAATTTCCCCGTTTATGTCTGTTAATATTTGCTTTGTATGTTTAGATGCTCCAATATTGGGCATATAGATGTTTACAATAGTTATACCCTTTTATTATATGGCTCCCTTTATCATTATGTAAGACCCTTCTCTGTCTCTTGTTACAGTCTTTGTTTTAAAGTCTGTTTTTCCTACCTTGGCTTTTTTTTTTTTTTTCCTCACTTTCATTTGCACAGAATATATTTTTCCATTCCTTAACTTTCGGTGTGTGTGTGTCTTCAGATCTGAAGTGAGTCTCTTGTAGGCAGCATACAGAGGGATCTGGTTTTTCACCCCTTTGTCATTCTGCGTCTTTTGATTGGAGCTTTTAGAACATTAACATTTAAAGTAGTTATTGATAAGTATGAACATACTGCCATTTTATTAATTGTTTTCTGGGGGCGCCTGGGTGGCTTAGTCGGTTAAGCGTCCGACTTTCGCTTAGGTCATGATCTCGCGGTTCGTGGGTTCAAGCCCCGCATCGGGCTCTGTGTTGACTGCCAGCTCAGAGCCTGGAGCCTGTTTCAGTCTGTAACTCCCTTTCTCTCTGACCCTCCCCTGCTCACGCTGTCTCTCTCTCTTTCTCTCCTAGAAATAAATAAAAACATTTAAAAAAAATTGTTTTCTGGTTATTTTTGTAGTTCTTTTCTATTCCTTTCTTCTCTGGCCATCTTTCCTTGTGATCATTTTCTTTAATGTTACGCTTGGTTTTCTTTCTCTTCATTTTTTTGTGTGTCATGAAAGGTTTTTGTTCTGTGGTTAACCTGAGATTCATATATAACATCCTAAGTATACAGCAGTCTGTATGAAGTTGATGGTCACTTAAGTTTGGACACATTGTGAAAAAGCTTCGTTTTCACTTTCCTCTCCACGTTTTCTGTATGTATTACCATATTTTACATCTTTTTATTTTGTGAGTCCTTAGCTAATTAGATATAATTGATTTTACTTCTTTTGTCTTTTCAGCTTCATTCAAGCTTTATAAGTGATGACTCCACTACCTCTACTGTTTGATTCCTCTGACTCCTAAATTTTTTTTCTTTTCATAATTTTATTTCTAATTATGCCTTCCTTTCCCACGGAAAGAAAGGCCTTTTTAGTGGTGATGAACTCCTTTCCCTTTTAATCTCTCCTTCAGTTCTGAATGATAACCTTACTGGGTATGATGTTCTCTGTTGTGCGTTTTTAACTTCCAGCACTAGGAGTGCATCACGCCACTTCCTTCTGGCTTGCGAAGTTTCTGCCGAAAAATCATCTGATAGGTTTATGGGGTTTCCCTTGTGGTAATGAGGTGCTTCTCTCTTGTCGCTTTTAAAATTCAGTCTTTAAGCCTAAGTGTCCATCACCAGATGAATGGATCAAGAAGATGTGGTTTATCTATACCATGGAATACTACATGGCAATGAGAAACAATGAAATCTGGCCTGTGTAGCAACATGGATGGACCTTGAGGGTGTTATGCTGAGCGAAATAAGTCAGGCAGAGAAGGACAAATATCATATGTTTGCACGTATAGGAGGATTAGGAGGAACTTGACGGAGGACCAAGGGGGAGAAGAAGGGGGGAAATAGTGGGGGAAAGGGAGAGAGGCAAACCATGAGAGACTCTTGAATGCTGACAAAAACTGAGGACTGATGGATGTGGGGGGGGGGGGATGGGCATGGAGGAGGACACTTGTGGGGATGAGCACTGAGTGTTATGTGGAAACTAATTAGACAATAAACTATTAAAAAAAAATAACAAAAAATAAAATAAAATAAAATTCAGTCTTTAGTTTTAGTCTTAGGCACTTTGGTCAGTGCTGCCGTGGCGTGGGCCTCCTTGGGCTCTTCTCCCTGGGGCTCTCGGTGCTTCCGTGATCTCTGTCGCCTGTCCTGCGGAGGCTGTGCTGTCCGCCCTCATTCTCCAGGAGGAATTTCACTGTAAAAAGGTGTCGGGTCAGAGCATCTGTGGAGGCGGGGAGCTGGGGGTCCTCCTACCTTGCCATCTTGGGCCAGGAGTCCCTCCACCTGCTTTCTAAAAATACCATTTATTTGCTGAAACTGTAGTTTCTTAATTCCTGGGTTTGGCCAATTGGATCATTGAGGCGACACGAAGCATGGTCTTTGCTCCTGCTTCTATAAACTTAGTTAGATGTAGAAATTCAATTAGATTTGTGATCAGTTTTTTTGTGTGTTTTTGGCCAGAATACTTCCCTGGTGCTGCTGTGCATTCCTTAGCGTGTCCCAGCAGGAGGGTGTATCTGCTTTTCCTTCTACCAGTAAAGGAGGGTTCCTTAGAGAGGGTTTGGAAGCCTTACATGATTATTACCTAGATCCCTTTTTTTTAAAAATAAAATTCAGGGTTACAGAATGGTGATTCCTAATTCTGTTTCTCCTTCTGCATTTATTGGCTGTGATTGTCTATTTAAAAAAGACTTTCCTTCATGTCGTGTTTGCTTCCCCTCTTCCTTATGCTCTCCTTGCCCCACAAGTAACTATCTTTTATTAGTTTGGGTTCATCCAGTGTTTCCTTTTGGAATCACGAGCGGATATACGGATATATCTGGGCCCCCTCTCCTCCTTCCTGTCCTCTGCAGCTTGCTTTTCACTTGACAGCATATACGGGACTCCTGTGCGTGTGGGTACGGGACTGTCCTGGCTCCTTTTCCGCAGTCTCCTGCGTCTTCGTTCCTGCCTCCACGGTCCTAGGGAATCGCACCAATGCCAGGCTTAGCAGTCGCCAGCCCTGTTCCCCAGGCGCGGGGCCTGCCAGGCCTAGTCGCAACCAGTGCCTTCACACACGTGTGAATTGGACTTTACGGTTTAAAGAGCAATCCACTGTTCCTTATGAGCTCTCAACCACCCAGCGCAAACGCAGGCAAATATGTCAGTCTCATGTGTTAAATGTTCGAGCAATTTTTTTTCTTTTTGTTCCTTAAATGGAACAGCGATGTGTTCTCTTTCGGACTTCTGTGTCTGGTCATCACATCCCCAGGACGGGTGCAGAAGCTGGCCGAGACTCCAGGAGAGGGAGGAAGAGTGGTTTCAGCTGGGCAGTGGCGCAGGGAGGGGGCGGCTGCTCAGGGCCACGCGGCCCTCAGCGCAGGACTGGAAGGGGCGTCCATGGAGCCCCCGACGAGGTGGCCAGGCGGCCACTGAACAGCCCTCCCTCCTGCCTTTACCTCGTCCTCACTGCTCATCCTTTCCTGTTGCTGAGTCTTCACTTCTCTGGAAAATCAGCCTGACCTTTCCTGACCGAATTAAATGTCCTGATTGCAGGCTCTTTTTCCACCATTTACTCTTTGGTGGCACAATTTTATATTTACCTTTCCCACTAGACTGTAAGCCAACAAGGGCAAGAATTATTTCTAGGCTTGTGTTATTTTATTTTTAGTGCTTGGCATATAGTAGTTCCTCAGTAAATATGTATGGACGAAATTATGTAAATACTCAAATATGGATCTACCTCTTGGCCTTGCCTACCCCTGATAAATCAAGAACAAATGAAAGGTGTCATATTTTACTTTCAAAAAAACCGTGTGTGTGTGTGTGTGTGTGTGTGTGTGTGTGTGTATGGGGCAGGAGAGATAAAATCACTTATAAGGGGTTTTGATAAGTTAGTGAATAACAGCTCACAAATGGATTAGTAAGGTATTTATTCCTCTAGAAGGTTGCTGGGGGGCCTGGGTAGCTTAGTTTGTCAAGCGTCAGACCCTTGATTTCAGCTCAGATCATGATCTCATGAGTTTGAGCCCTGCATCTGGCTCTGCACTGATAATGTGGAGCCTGCTTGAAATTATCTGTCTCCCCCTTTCTCTGCCCATCCCCCACTCGTGCTGCCTCTCTCTCTCTCTCCCTTCCTCCCTCCCTCTCTTTCACAATAAATAATAAAAAATTGCTACGCATGAAAAAAAAATGTTTAAGTATATGGAGATGTATATTATTATAATGTTAAAAACTAAAGTATGATGTAATATGACTCTGTAAAACTGAGTACATGTGGCTGGAAGAAGCCACCCATGGTACACAAAGAATCATACATAATTAGTACATTTCAGAGAAGAATTTATGCTTATACATTTCTCATAAACATGATATTGATGAAACATCTTAAATTTTAAGAATATATGAATGAGAATTAGGTTTTTCAGTGTTCCAGAAAGAAGTTACAAATGAGGGAAGGGAATGCTAGGATCAACTCTATGGTGGTTTGTAGTCGGAGATATAAATATGGATTTGTGGTTTCAAAATGTGTATATGTATTACACATACACACAGATGGATAAGTACAAGAATAAATATAGATGTGTGTGAATGGATACGTTAGTACACTTGCATGTATTTCCTAGCTGTATCTACTGAGCGGAACAGAAATAGTGACATCCTAGCAGCACTTAGCACACCTAGTGTCCACATCTTGGTTTCTAAGTACCATTCTCCAATAAAAGGGACTAGGGCTCCTTGGTAAATTAGTTGATTCCAGGGCCGAGACAGGGCAAGTATGTGAACCTTGGATATCTTGTGGTGCCATAAAGTGTAAGGAAGTGATGGGAGAAAGAAAAAAGAGGGAGAGGAAGAGGGGACGTTTCAAAATGACACAGAGCTCTCAATGACCAAAGTTGAAACATTTCAAATGACAAAGTAAATGATCATGGTGTTTAGATTGTAACCCAAAGAATAAAATAAATGTCCATGAATTCATACTGAATTAGTAAACATCTGAATAAATAAATAGAGGAGAAGGGACGACTCGTTGTTACAGAAGGATTCTAAGTTAATTTAAAACCTTATTTTTAATTTAATGTAATTTCCATACTCGGTGTGGGACTTAAACTCACAACCCTGAGATCAAGAATCACATGCTCCACCGATTGAGCCAGCCAAGTGCCCCTGTTACAGAAGAATTCTAATTAATACATAGGATGAAAGAAATAAAAAAATTACCATTCAATATCACACTTGACTCTTTACCTAGCTGGCTGTCCAGCCTTGAGGAAAATAACTAAAACAAAACAACAAAAAAACCAATTTTCTAGCAAAAGAAACGCTAAGCAATCATTTGACAGGTGTACACTGCTGGCCATTTAAGCCGATCCCTATTACTTATAAACTGTTTCAGAGACTAGAAGAACAGCCTCATTATTGGGTGGTGAGCCCGCTATGATCAGAATGTACGTGTGCTCACAGAATTTATATGTTGAAATCCAAGCCTTCAAAGATGATGTTATTAGAAGGTAGGGCCTTTGGCAGGTGCTTAGGTCATGAGGGTGGGGCTTCATGAATGGGATTAGTGTTTTCTTTAAGTTTATTTTGAGAGAGAGAGCATGTGCTGGATCCTAAGTGTATCCGCGAGCAAGTGGGGGAGGGGCAGAGAGACGGAGAGAGAGAATCCCAAGCAGGCTCTGCACTGTCAGCACAGAGCCTGATGTGGGGCTCCATCTCACAAACCACGAGATCATGACCTGAGGTGAAATCAAGAGTCAGACCTCAACCACCGACTGAGCCCCCCAGGCGCTCCAGGATTAGTGCTTCTCTAAAAGAGGTTCTAGAGCGATCCCTCGCCCCTTCCACTACTTTGAGGACACGGTGAGAAGGCACCAGCTCTGAGTCGGGAAGAGGGCCCTCACCAAAACGTGACCATGATGGCACCTTGATCTTGGACTTGTCAGCCTCCAGAACTGTGAGAAATAGATTTCTGTTGTTTATAAGCCAACCAGTTAATAGTACGTTGTAGAGGAGCCCAAACGGACTAAGACAGAGCCTAATGTTACACTGACCCCAAAGCCAGATAAGGAGCCGTGACAATGAAAGACAGACCGGACTTGCTTTGGAGTGTAGGTACACTCCCAGCCCCCGGAAGCCTGGAGAGAGCGTCTCTGTCCTGACGTGGGGCAGACAGGACCCAGGCTGTGAGTGGAAGGCTGAAGGGTTGCGGTGGGAATAGAGACCTGTGCCTTGTAAGCCAGGGGGTTATAGTTTCACAGACTTGCTCTTTTGTTTCCTTTCAGTATTTTGCTAACTGAAAAAAGACATTTGACAGAAAAAAGAGAAAGAACACAGGTGCAGAAATACTAGGTGAAAAATGGCAAACCAAATCAAGCAAGAAGTGTGTGCACGCGCGCACGCATGCGCACGCGCACACACACACACAGGCACCGGGAGGAAACTGTGTAACCCAGGAATGCATGGAATGTCTTCATGGTGGCCCTTGAGTGGGCAGGTCGCTGCTCTGAGCCTGTCATTTTCCCTCTGGGGCTTCCGGTGCTGTTCGGGAAAGCCAGCCCCTCTTTGGGCCGATGAATGATCGCCGTCCCGGACCTTGCAAGCCCAGTAGCTACGCCATGTGTCAGTGCCTGACGTCCACCTGCACCTCGTTGCAGCCGGCCGTGGCCAAAGGGCGTGGAAATCATGGCGCCCTGCATGCCGGGGCTCGGCACACCCTCCTTCCCAGCAGCTGGAGTCCTGATTGCCGGCTGACTGGTGGGAAAGCCACCTGCAGACTTGCATCCTAAGGGTCTGCTGCTTTAGGGCTCTTCTGGTGCCAACTGTCACAGCCTGGCCTCCCCCTCCCAGCCCCCCCCCCGCAGAGCCTGAGGCCTGTCAGTCTGTGCTGCCATTCGCATCTCAGAGATGAGTGAGGAAAGGGGGTGCCAGGAGGAAGAGCCAATCTGAGGATGTGTTACTGAGCCGACTGCCATTAAGTGCAGTGGGCACTTCCCCTCAGGGGCCCCGTAAACTGCTGGCTTCTGCCTTCACTGGTCAGCGCATCGCCTTGTGCGGCTGCAGCAAGGCTGTCTTACGGTTGTTGTTTTTTTAATGTTTGTTTATTTTTGAGAGAGAGGGAGACAGAGCATGAGCAGGGGAGGGGCAGAGAGAGAGGGAGACACAGAATCCGAAGCAGCTTCCAGGCTCTAAGCTGTCAGCACAGAGCCCAGCTCTGGGCTCGAAGCCGTGAACTATGAGATCATGACCTGAGCCAAGGTTGGACGCTGACCGACTGAGCCACCCAGGTGCCCCATGTATTTTTAATGATTTATTTATTTATTTTTTTAAATATTTTTATTTCTAGGAGAGACAGACAGAGAGACAGCGTGAGCAGGGGAGGGTCAGAGAGAGAGGGAGACACAGACTCCACAGCAGCTCTGGGCTCTGAGCTGTCAGCACAGAGCCCGACGTGGGGCTCGAAACCACGAACCGTGAGATCATGACCTGAGCCAAAGTCGGACTCTTAACCGACGGAGTCCCGCAAGTGCCCCATGTATTTTTAATGATTTATTCTTAAGGTGGGTGATGGAAACATAGTCTTTGTCACGTTGCAGTTTATACATCCCCCCGCCCCCCAGTGTACTATTTCACAAAATAGAAGCAAAAGATGTGTTTGTGTACTGAGCTCCTCTTCCGTGCTGGGCACAGTGCTGGGGTGGGGTGGGGGTGGGGTTAGCAGTGTGTGAATTCTAGGCCTTGCCCCCGGGGGTCTCCCAGTCTGAGAGACGGAGAAGAGAAGGCTGGATGGGTTGAGAGGTGGAGGGAGGCCCTGTTTCGGCCTTACCATCCGGGGGCCCAGAGCTCTCTGCACTGTGCCCACGGGGAGCAGTGGCCACAGGGGTGTGTGTGGGGGAAAGTCAGCAAGAGGCCAGGTGGGCACGACATCTGTCCTGGGCTCAGATCTCAAAACTCTTACCTACCGGTTAAGGGAGCGTCTTTGAACTTCACCTTCTTCAGGGTGACAGAGAGAGAACTCCCACCTTTTGCTGGTTATTGTGGGTTGGTAGGCACATGGCAGATAATAAACAGTAGCTGTTGTGAGGGCAAAGCATGAGGCAGACCAATCCCCATCTTCATGTTCACCTTGTGTTGTATTTATCCCCAAATGCAGTCAAAGGTGGATAGAGGGGCAAAGGGAAGCCCCGTGTGCCCATCGCCCGCCTCTGTACCTCTCCCCGCTGACCGGATGTGTGGTCCGCCCGGGCCTCACGTCTCTAGTCCATGTGCTGCTGTCTGAAACACTCCCCTTCCTCTGGGCAGATGGTGATCTCGCTGCAGAACATGACGGCAGCTGGCCGCCACCTGCGGGTGCTCCCGCCGTCCACGCCCTACTTCGCGCTGGGACTGGGTGAGTCCGCTGGCCGGGGTCTGGACCGCCTCAAAGTCGTGTGTGGGGCTTGCTCCGGCGCAGGCCGCGTGGCCCTCCGGTGAGCCTGGGCCCGCGTTTCCCGTGGTCCCAGGGGGCCGTGGCCCGCGGACGGGGTCTCTGGGCTCTGCCACTCACCCCCCCGGGCTCGGGCNCTTCTTCTACCACCACGGCCTTGGCCCTGACGGCATCCACTCCTGAGCCCCCCGGCCATGGTGGGCATGGCCCGTGGCCTCTGGCCGCCGCCTGTAGCGCTTGTGTGCAGGCCCTGGTGGCCCCCAGCTCCTCACGTGCCCCTTCTTCACGCACAGGGATGTTCCCGGGAGCAGGCGGCATGGTGGCCCCTGGCCTGGCCTGCCAGTACACTGTGCAGTTTCTCCCCGACTGCCTCGGGGACTTCGACGATTTCATTTTGGTGGAGACGCAGTCAGCCCACCCGCTCCTGATCCCGCTGCAGGCCCGCAGGCCGCCCCCCATGCTGACGCGTGAGTGCGCGGGCTCCAGCAGACCGCCCGCCCTCGGGCCTGGCGCCACACGCCTTGGTCCTTGGTCCCTTCGGGCAGGGGCTTCTGGGTCCGAAGGAGGGGCCTGCCGGTGGCTTCCGTGCAGACCTCCCTGGTGTCGGACCCTGGCTGGCCTACTTCCCGGTGGGCCCTGACCCTGACCCTGACTCTGACACGAGGAGACACGTCCAGCAGCCCAGCTGGCTCCAGCACGGGCTTCGCGGACACCCCTGGGGCCTGCACTGCGCCGAGGCGAGGAAGGGGTGCCCGGGGTACCCGGCAGACGGTGGCCTCCTTGGGAAAGCTGGCTTTGGCTGGGCTCCCTCCTCAGCCAGGCACAGCCTGGAAGTTCGGGCTCCCACTGTGAGCCCCAGGCCTGTGCTGGGAGGCCCTGGCCGAGGCCTGAGTCCACAGCAGGCCCAGAGTCCTGTCGTTCTAGCTGGCGGCGCACGGAGGCCGGTGGCTGCTGTGCGGGAGCAGCGGTCGGGGCGGGTCCCCACTCATCCTCTGCTCTGGGTACCGGGCCGCAGCTGCTCTGAGCTCCGGCAGGGCCTCGGGCGATCAAGGGCAGGGGGGCCTGTCCAGGACACGTGTCATTTCTTGTGTGCATCTTTTCCCGTGGCTCCAGTGTCACCGGTGTTGGACTGTGGCTACTGCCTCATTGGGGGAATGAAGGTCTCCAGGTTCCTCTGCAAAAACGTGGGCTTCAGTGCCGGCAAGTTCTGCATCATGGCTAAAAAGAGCTGGCCGCCCATAAGCTTCAGGGTAAGTGATCACAGGCTGCTTCCTGGAGCCAGAGCGACTGAGCAGAGGAAGTCCCTCCCTTCCTCCCTCCCTCCGTCTGAGAGGGGCTTGCTGGAGCCCCCTGTGATTGGAAACACGCAGGGAGGAGAATTGTGTAACCTCCCCCCCACCAGCTGCGTCCCCACATGCGAGCCCAATGTACGGAGTCCAGCGCTGTCACCTGGGCAGGCTGTGTCATGCCCCGTGTCCTCCCAGGCCTGGCTCGAGTGTCACTGCATCTATTCACTCAGTCAGTCATCACTGTAGCACCTGCTTTAAGGGATACAGGGCCACAAGCTGGCAGCTCCTGGACTGAGCTCTGTGTGCATGTTTATTTGGCACGGGACCTAAAAACAGTTTTTTGAGACAACATTGAAAACTAAGGAGATTTCACGTCAAAATCTGCACTTCCCGTCTCTCTGAAGAGCTGGCCGGCTGGCAGCGCGGGGCCCCATCCCCGGCTTGCTCAGGCAGCTGTACTCTCCTAGGGGACTTTTCCCAGTGGCTGTGGCTCTGGACAGCAAGCGGTACATCCAGAGGACCGTGTGCTACAAGACACACATGCCACTCACTTCTGTTGCCTGCGGGGTCCCGTAGGTGGGGGCTGTGTTCCCAGAGCAGGGTCCTCTCAGTGAGGATTGTGTCCCCAGTGTGGGGTCCCATCAGTGGGGGGCTGTGTCCCTGGAACGGGGTCCCATTAGTGGGGGGCTGTGTCCCCACTGTGGGGTCCCGTCCGTGAGGCTTGTGTCCCTGGAGCAGGGCCCTGTAGGTGGGGGCTGTGTCCCCAATGTGGGGCCCCATAAGTGGGGACTGTGTCCCCGGTGCGGGGTGTCCCATAGGTGGGGGCTGTGTCCCAGGCGTGGGGTCCCGTAGGTGAGGGCTGTATCCCCACGAGCTGACACGGCACCTTGGTCGGCAACCCGGGCTGCAGCCCTGCTGACAAGATAGCTGTTCCCCCGACTCCAGGGCCAGAGTCCGGGGACTGANGGATGGGGGCAGATTGGGGCTGGGCGTGGACTGGGGCCGAGGCACACACGTGCGCTGGTCCGGCCACCCCGGGCGCTGTGGTGGGGAAAGGCCAGTGCTGTGGGAGCCCGTCTCCTGGAGGAGGACTTCTCGCAGGGGTGAAGCGCTTGTGAGTGGCGTCCCTTCTGCCTCCTGCCCGTGGACAGCTCCTCCCAGGGCGTCTGAGAGCCTCGGGAGCTGGCCTGCTGCCCGCTGGACGCAGGAGCCCGCGGTCTTCCCCGCGGGGCGCAGGATGGCCCTCGGAGCCTTCAGATTGCAAAGTACACGTTGGGGGGGCAAAGCGTGTCCCCCTCACTGCCGGGTTTCGCGTCTCTTCCACACTCTCGGGTAACGTCCTCTTTTCTTTAAGGCTGTGGCCACCGTGGGCTTCGTGGAGCAGCCTCCCTTTGGTGTCCTGCCCTCCGTGTTTGAGCTGGCTCCGGGCCAGGCCGTGTGTCTGGAGGTAGGGCCCCGACGGGCGGGCGTGTGGTCTCTCCTGGTGACGGCCCGCAGTGACGGTTCCCCACTGCTGGCACGACCGTTTGCCTCTGCATTTCCATGACCGGAATACCCTCTCCCGTCCCAGGGGGTGTAAACGCGTAGGGTGGCACGACTTGACTCGTGAGCCCTCTAACAAAGCAAGTGCCTACAGCCCTGGCGTTTCCGTCACGGCCCCAACACCGCTTGCCCTCACCGTCGGCCTGGGGTCCTTCCACCTCGGCCGCCTTCCTTCTGATCCTGGTCTCTCTTGGATGCCAGCCTCCCCCCCAGATCTGGCGGGGGGTGGGGGGAGCGTAGCCGCTTTGTCTTCTTTCCTCTTTCTTCCTCGGGCGCATGGTCAGCAAGGCTTGCCTTCCCTGGGCCTTTTTCGGCACCTCTGCGTAAAGCTCCCCGACTCCGATCTGTTCCTTCCGGGGTCCCTCAGGCTCAGCACAGCTTCGCGCTGGTGCCCAGCCCGGCCTGGGGACCCGGGGGTGCCTCCCTGCCCCGTTGCTCCACACCTTCGCCCTCCCTGACTCCCTGGTCCGGGAGTCCGACGCTGTGCCACCAGCTGTGAGGCCGCCCTTGCTAGTCTGCTGGAGGAGGCGCTGGGATTCACGAGTGAGGGCTGTCTGCTCTCTGGTGAAGCGGATTCTGGGCCGCGCCACGGCACCAGGCCGTGAAGGCCGAGGGCCACAGGGCTTTCGAAGCAGCTGCCTTGCAGTCCACTGCTGTCTGGGCCCCAGGCCTGAGGTACTGAGTTAATGGGTCTGGGGCTTGTCTGAGGCATAGGGTTTTTTTTTTAAGTGTATTTATTTGAAAGAGAGAAAGAGCGCACCTGGGAGGGGCAGAGAGAGAGGGAGAGAGGGGATCCTAAGCAGGCTCCGTGCGGTCATCGCCAAGCCCGACGTGGGGCTCCATCCCACAAACGAGAGACCATGACCTGAGCTGAAATCAAGAGTTGGAACCCTAGCCAGCTGAGCCCCCTGCACCCCGCGGCATCGGAGTTTTAAAGCTCGCCCGCCGTGTGCAGGAGATCTGAGGACCGGGCCGCGGGCTGCTGCGCGGGGTGAAAAGGAGGGCCTCCATCAGCTGCTTTCCAGCCTCGAGCCATCTGTGCCCATCTGATCCCCAGTAGGAACCTGGCTCTCAGGGCAGGGTGGGGTGACGCCAGGTCGGGGCCTCGTAGGGGCAGGGCCAGGACATGCCCCTCACCCCATCCCCCTGTGGTCCCCAGGGAAAGAAGAGGGGAGCAGTGAGGAGTCAAGAGGAGGTATTCCCCCCTGGCATTCCTTGTGTATTTTTTTTTTGGACTGTTTGGGGTTTTGTTTTAAAACCTACTCATATTTCCAAGGAAGAAACAAATTCACATGATTGAAAATCAAAGGATGCAACTAGATAAACAGTCAAATGCTCTTTTTCACTGTAGTTCTTCAGGCACCCAGAGGTCCACAGCCTCACCCGGCTCTCTGAACGCCCTTCCAGAGATGCGTGGTGTCTGCGTGTTTTCTTGCGTTTCCATTTTTCCTTCCCACAAATCACTGCCCCCCCCCCCACTGTTCTTTGTTTTCTAAATGTGTATCTACTTAGGGAGAACGTGCACACAAGCAGGGGAGGGGCAGAGAAGGAGAGAGAGAATCCCAAGCAGGCTCCACGCCATCAGCCTGACAGGGGGCTCGATCTCCCCAACTGGGAGACCGCAGGCTGAGCCAAAACCAAGAATGAGACGCGGCACCCGCTGAGCCACCCAGGGGCAGGTTCCGCTCTGTCTTACGGAGCAGGCTGTACTTTCACAGCTGCCTACTCTGCCCCGGCGTGAATGAGCTGGAATTCAGGTCAGCCACTCCCGCTGAGGGATGTGAGGGTTTTTCCTGATCTCGGGCCACTGCGGTGGATGCAACATCACTGTCCAACGATGAGTCCACCAGCAGGTCCTTGAAGTGGGCTTCTGACTCGGGGTCTCTGCTGGCCAGGACACGGTGCCCAGGCCCACCACGCGGAAACACGAGGGGCCTGTTTCCTCACACTTGCCAACCGTGTGTTGTCAAACTTAAAAGCCGTTAAAAAAAAAAAAAAGAAAGAAAGGAAAAACCATTATCATGGATTGTAAGGCACATGCAGAAATGGAGAGGACACTTTAACGATACCCAGCTTCAGCACTGATCAGCTCTCGGCCACCAGATGCGTCCTCCCCCCACGTCTCTTCCAGCCCGGCCCCCGGTTTCCCTCCAGATTAGTCTGAAGAAAACGAAGATATCTCATTGCATTTATGATGACTAACTTTCTGCTCTTTACCAGTGTGAAGACTGAAGATATTTTTCTGCAGGATTTTCCTTTCCGTTCTTTTCTCACGAATGAGGTTGAACATGGTGTCATTGTCTAAGAGCTGTTTCTATCTCCGTCTCTGTGAACCTTTTCTTCAAATGCTGCCCACCTTAGTCTGGGGTGGCGGGGTGGGAGGGGGGCATCAGGGAGGAAGCAGGGGTGGAGAGTAAGGGGAGGGCTGTGCGTCTGAGAGGAGGGGAAGCTCTGTAATGGGACATAACAGGGCTCGCTTCCCTCCCAGGTCCTCTTCCTCCCGACGAGCCTGGAGAAGGCCGAGCAGACCTTCATCGTTGTGTGTGACAACTGCCAGATAAAGGAGCTGGTGACCACAGGTGGGCCGGGCGGGCACCCCGACCCAGGGGGCCACGGACCCAGCTGTGCCCGCCTGTGTCGGGGGGCACGGTGGGGGTGCCAGGCTCCGGGGTCTCGTCTGGGGCCTGGTGCTCTGGTCGGATGTTGGAGCCCAAGCCAGTGTGGTCTGCGGGACAATCCCAAGGAGCCTTCTAGTGAGAGACAGATGGGAGCCTGGGGTGAAGTCTTTGACTGCTTCATTCTGAAACTCACCTCCATCTTCTGTGGGGAATTGCCAGAGACTTACACACAAATGACCAGAGGGACCCCGTGTTCTGCAGAGCCAGAAGGGGCATCCTGTGGAAGTTTCCTGAAAATGCTGCCTGCCTACCTGCCTTCCCTCCCTCCCTCCCTCCCTTCCTTCCTTCCTTCCATCCATCCATCCTTCCATCCAGTTTGACCCAGCAAGCATTAACTAAGTACCCACTATGTACCAGGTTATCAAAATCATCTCCTTTTAGTCGGGGAAGCTGTGAGGACAGGATCTACATGCTGATGGCCCCGTTCCCCTCTTGTGTACGCTTCCTGGGGTCATGATCGAGGCCAGTTGCGTGTGGACAGTAGCATAAACCCCGTGACAGCCTTTGGCCACAGAGTCCTGATTGCACCCTGGTGAAACTTTGTCACCTTCCTGTGTCAGGAACCGGCCAGCTGGTTGCCTTGGATCTGATCTATATTTCTGGGGAAGAAAGCCAGCCGGAGCCTGGAGAGCTCACGGATCTGACAGCCCAGTACTTCATACGTTTCGAGCCTGAGAACCTTCAGTCCACAGCTAGAAAACAGCTGATTATTAGAAATGCCACGTGAGTGACCGCGGTGCTGTACCCTCCAGCACGCACCCTTTCCCCTCCCCAGCCTGGCCTGGGTTCCCAGTGGGCAGAAGGTTCCGGATTTGCCTGTCATGAGAGCCACAGGCGGCCATTTAAATTGAAATCAATTAAAATTAAAATAAAACTCGCTTTTTGGGTGGTGCCAGTTACATGTTGAGTACCAGCCACCCGTGAGGAGCCACACTGGGCGAAGCAGATACACAAGACTTCCGTCGCTGCAGGAGTCATACTGGGCAGCCTCGCGAAGATCATCCCGGACTGTCCTTAGCCCGGGAACGGCTGTACAGAGAGGTCTTGCCCTGCCCGTCGGGGGAAGCCATCCAAGTTCCAAGATCAGACGGATTGTGGCCAGTGGTTCGGTTCTCACTGCCTTCCTGGTGACCCCTGGCCTTACCAGCTGCTGCCCTCAGCATCGGCTGGGCACCAGGGTCCCTCCTCCCACCACAGTGCAGCTGCCATCCCTGCCCTGTCAGCCACTCGGCCCGTGCCTTTCTGGACAGAGCTGTCCTGGCAGGCCACAGCTGGGGAGGGCGGGGGGGTTCACAGGGCAAGCCTTTGGAGCCCTCACATGGTAGGAGACACCCCAACTGAGTGGGGAGAGGAAAGCTCTCCTAGGAGGTCCCTGGCTGACTCTGGCCCAGGCGCTCCCCAGGCTCCACGGGGAGAGCCTCAAGGCTGACCTGGCTTCTTCCTGTTCCTGGCGCCTTCCCTGCTGGCTCCTGGTGTGGGGCGGGGCCAGGCCAGGCAGGGGATGGGAAGTCGGGTCCTGGCAAAGTTGGGGCGAAGCCCGGGATCCCTTGCCCCCACAGGCACGTGGAGCTGGCCTTCCACTGGCAGATCATGAAGCCCAACCTGCAGCCCCTAATGCCTGGAGAAGCCTTCAGCCTGGACAGCCTCAAGTGCCACCCGGACAGGGAGACGGCCTTCTCCATCCTGCCCAGCAGAGGGGTTCTCGGCCCCCACACGGACCACGAGTTCATCCTGACCTTCTCTCCTCATGAGGTTAGTGGCGCCGTCGTGCTAGCCGCTCGTGACTGGGTCAGGGCGCGTTCACCCCGTCTGTGTTCCTCAGCGACGACGAAGCCACAGCACCCCCAGCGGCCCCCAGATGGCGAGGCCGCTGGGTGGGCTCCAACGCCAGGCCCTGCGTGTAACTCAGGAGGGCGGTGAGAGCTGGGTGTGGAGGGGTGCGCTGGGCCCTCCGCCTCTCACCTCCGCATGCTTGCCTCACCGTTCTGGAGGGGGTGGCGGTGCCCACAGTTGAGGGCCCGGGGGGCAATGTGAGGGTCTAGAGAGCCTTCCCCTCCGGCCCGCTCAGGCCCAGCTGAGGCCTGAGTCTGCGGGGGCCCCCTGAGTCCTGGCTCCCACCCTGGCAGGCCACCCCTCTTTCCCTAGGTGGGGGGTGTAGCAGGTAGCGTGGGGGGGAGGTATAAGGTGGGGGGATAGGAGGTAG
>NW_027531901.1:796251-812921 GCF_008692635.1 Crocuta crocuta
GGGGAAGGAAGGGGAAGGCATCTCCGGGGCAGCCTGAGTGGGTGCCCCTGGTCCTCAGGGCGCTGTGTTTGCCCTGCAGCTCCGGGATTTTCACAGTGTGCTCCAGATGGTGCTGGAGGACGTCCCGGAGCCCGTGACGTGAGCGGGGACGGGCCGCACGAGGGGTGGGTGGCGGAAGGGGCGGAGGAGCCCGGCCCCCAGCAGGCCTTGCCCTGGCGCCCGGNCCCCTCCTCCGCGGCGGATGACGTGATTGCGCTGGAGGTGGAGGTGAAGGGCTCGGCGGAGCCCTTCCGGGTTCTCTTAGAGCCCTACGTCCTGGTGCTGCCTGGGGAGAGCTACGTGGGCACGAACGTGAAAAAGCNCTGGGGAGCTGGACGGCCTTGTCTTGCAGATGTGGAGCAACAGCAAGTCGGCCCTCAGGTACCAGTGGGGGAAGGTCAGTGACTGCCACGTCATCGAGGTGGAGCCCTGCGCGGGGACCATAGGTAGTGCGGGGCCTCCCGGGGCCTGTGCAGGGATTCCGGGGGGTGGAGCCCCGAGGTCAGCCCGTGCGGTGCACGTGGTGGGGACGTCGGCGAGGGCCCGGCGCACCCTCCGTGTCTCCCAGAGCCCAGCGAGGTGGAGGATTTTGAGCTGAGCTTCACCGGCGGGGCCCCCGGCCCAACAAGCCAGGACCTGCTGTGTGAGATCCAAAACTCGCCCTCCCCGGTGGTGTTACACATCGAGGCGGCCTTCAAGGTGCTGTTTTGGGGGCCGGGCAGCAGCGTGGGCCGGAAGGGAGGGGTAGGGCGCAGAGCCCATCCCGGCGCCCAGTGACAGGCCCCTCCCGGCGTCTCAGGGGCCCACGCTCGTCCTCAGCGCCTCAGCCCTTCAGTTTGGCCTGCTGCGCCCGGGGCAGAGGGCCGCCCGCGGCCTCCACATCCGGAACCCCAGCCAGCTCCCCGCCACGTGGTGCCTGAGGGAGAGCCTGGCGTGCCNCGGGAGACTGAGTGCGGCCTCCCCGCCCCCACGGGAGGCGGGACACTGAGTGGGGCCTCCCCGCCCCCACAGGAGGCGGGACACTGAGTGGGGCCCTCCCCGCCCCCACGGGAGACGGGACACTGCGAGTGGCGCCCTCCCCGCCCCCACGGGAGGCGGGACACTGAGTGGGGCCCGCCCCGCCCCCACGAGCCTGCCGACCCTTGGTGTAGCGATAGTGAGGCCGGTACTGGTGCAGAGGAAGAGCCCGCCTGGTGACTCCGCCTGGCAGCGTGCCCGGTGCCCCCTTCTCTGAGCACTCGGGGCCTCGCTCCAGCAGGACCGAATCCTGAACTGGATTTTCCTGTCCTGCCTCTACCATCTCATGTGGAAATAGGACAAGACTTTTTCCCTCTGTTGAAACAGCCCGGGGGCGCCTGGGTGGCTCGGTCAGTTAAGCACCTGACTCCCGGTTTCAGCTCAGGTCATGATATAACCGTGAGTTCAAGCCCTGCGTCGGGCTGTGTGCTGCCGGAAGGGAGCCTGTTTGCGATTCACTCTCTCTGCGCTTCCTCTGCTTGCTCGCTCGCGCTCTCAAAGTAAACAAACATAAAAAAAAAAAAAAGGCAGCTTGAGTTAGGAAGCAACGCGGGAAGCTCCCAGGCCTCTAGGAAGGTGCGGGCGGGAGGGGCTCGCCCCAAAAGTTCCAAACCTCCCAGGGATCGTGCGTGCAGTTGGAGTGCCGGCCACCAGGTGGCGCTCGGGCATGGGCTTGTGGCCCAAACGAAAGGGCTCCAAGAAAGAATACAGGATTCGATTCCATTCAAATAGCCCTTTCCTTGTTCTTGTAAAAATAGAAGATCCTAAAGGTGATTAAGTATTATCATCATCATGATGATGTAAATCACCGCGAGTCACCCCCACTCTTCACACAGTGGCAGCCGGGGCTTCTTAGGAGCTGCTTTAGGTCCCCGTTGTCCCTGTGAGGCTCCGACAGGGTCTGCGTGGTGCAAGCACCCTCCCTCTGACTGCTTCCTGCCAAGATCCCCTCTTGCCTGCCCCCTCGCCCTCTGGGTCAGAACGTTGCCCCTCCTCCTCCATATCCAGAAGCCTAGGACAGAGGACAGGGGACAGGCGGGTGCGGCCACATGTGCATCTTGCCTGCTGCGGCCATTCCCTTTCTCAGGCACTGTTCCTTCCCACTTGACCGGCCTTGTCCTTCTGGGCGGCAGCCTCACTTCTCCAGCGGGACGCTCTGCCGCTTGGCGGCCATGCAACTGCATCACATCACCCACAGCCTTGCCAGGAACCCCTGCGAGTGCCCTGCTACATAGGCTTGGAGTTCAGTGCTTTCCCTCCAGGCTCACCCTCATGAAGTATAACTGCTCTGGCCACCCAGAGCCCCCCTTGCTAGGCACCCCCTGGCCCATCGGGCCTCTCCGCACACCCTAGTCCCCTTCCCCAGGTGGGACTGGGTTCCCAGAGCACACTGGAAACTTCCAGACCCACAGCCAACCTCCTTATTGACAGAGACAGAGAGGGGCAGCGGCTTCCCCAGGGTCACACAGCTAGTTGGAGGTGGAATCTTCAGCTCCTGGTTCTCGAATTCCCAGTCTGGGGTTTTAGAATTTAAGTAGCTGTCAACTTCGTCGTAGATAAAGATTCATGTCTTAATTGAGGCTGGTACGAATCCTATCTCTACGGTTCTCTGTGCTCTATTCTTTTGAGCTCTCAGAAATAGCGTTGGATTTGGGGTGCGTTAGATGTGCTCAGGTCAGGGGCACAGGGACCCCGTCCCGGCCTGCAGCACACCCCCAGGACCCCTGGGGAGATGCGTGTGAGGATCTTCACCGGCAGAGCTCCGGCACAAGAGCCACTTTTGCTGAGAGTTAGGCCAGCCCATCCCTCCCACCGTCAGAAGCAAGAGAGCGCAGGGCCCAAGACAAGCCCCCGCAACCAGGACCAACCTGGTCTGGGACCCACCTGCCCCCCCCCACCCCGGCAGCTGGGTGGGAGGTGGCGGTAGGAGAGGGCGGGCCTCCAGGCTAGGGCCCTCCCTGTCACACTCTCCGGGAATGAAGGGACCCAAGAGGGAGAGCAGCCTCCTGGGTGCTACCTTCCCACATGCAGTGCCTCCCTCACGAGGCGGGGCGAACACGGGGCCCCTGGGTCAGCCTCCCGGTCTCCGGCAGGACAGGAAAGCTGGCAGCTCTGCACCCCCAAGTGCGCTCACCCCTCATCCCTCTGCGCCACCCTCTGAATTAGGTGTCTCCCTTCGACATGGAGCCCTCGAGCGGCCAGATTCATGCTCTGGGGGAGTGCAGGGTGAGCGTCGCCCTGGAGGCCAAGCGGTGCCAGCGTCTGCAGACGGTCCTGGAGCTGGAGGTGGTCAACGGGGCCTGGAGGTGAGGGGAGTGGGGAGGCCGCCGCGACACACTCGGCGGCTTCTCACAGGACGCTGGTGGTGGCGGCGCTAAGCGCTTCGACATCCTTTCCCCAGAGAGAATTCACTGGTAACATTATAACCCTTCTAGGGTGTGTGCTAAGGTTGTAAATTAGTATGATCACTTTGAACCGCACTTTGCGTTACCCAGTGAACCGCGTGCATCCCCTGTGACCCAGCGGTGGCCCCTGGGGGTGTCATCCCAGAGGGACACGCACACGTGCACTGGGAGCCGAGTGCTCTCGCCGATGCTCACAGCCAGGCTGCTCATGCAGTGGAAGCCTGGAAACCTTGAATGTCCGTCACCAGGAGAATGGATGCCGAAACTGTGACACACTGAAATGAGTAGACACCACTGTATTCTGGGAGGCACACTCCCCGCTGCCTGCCTGCCTCCCTGCCTGGTTTTCTTTCTTGTGGAAAACTTACCTAGATGCAAATAGAGCAGCATTATGAGCTGCCATGTACCCACCAGCTTCAATAATTACCAAATCGCGGCTGATATTATTTCACCTGCAATTTTCATCTACTTCTCCCCCTCCGTTCCCAAAGGATTTTGGAGCATAGGATTCACTTTTTCTTTTTTTTTAATATTTTTTATTTATTTCTAGGAGAGAGAGAGAGAGCGTGAGCAGGGGAGGGTCAGAGAGAGAGGGAGACACAGACTGAAACAGGCTACAGGCTCTGAGCTGGCAGTCAGCACAGAGCCCGACGCGGGGCTCGAACCCATGAACCGCGAGATCATGACCCAAGCGAAAGTCGGCCGCTTAACCGACTAAGCCACCCAGGTGCCCCCCCAAAAAATAGTTTTAAATAGAGAGGGAGGGAGGCAAACCATAGGAGAATCTTAAATACAGAGAACAAACTGAGGGTTGATGGGGTGGGGAAGAGNACCTTCGCCTACAGCGTGCAGACTGCCCGGGACGCTCCGTCCGCAGGGGCAGGCGCCGGGGTCTTGTCCTGTGCCCGCTGCCGGGGGTCCCGCCAGCGCCTCTCTGCGCGTGTGTTCAGTGGGCTGTTCGTCGCGGGTCCCGGGCCTTCCGTGCGAAGGTCAAGTCTCCCTGTTTCCGCTCCTGTCTCTGCCGTTCTGAAGGCCGCGTGCGAGTCGGAAGGTGCGCTGGCAGCTGCCGGAAACACGGGGTCACCAGCCTGGGAGCTGCCCGCAGCCGGGGCTGGGCCCCCCTGCCCGGCGACCCCGCACCCTAACCCCCGGCTCCCCGGGAAACTGATTTTTATTTCCTCCCACTTGGGCTGGGGTCCTTCCCCCCTTCCCGGGGCCGCCCGCCGGGTTTTGAGCGGGAGGAGAAGCAGGTTTGCGCGCGGAGCCGGGGGTGCGGGTCCCCCAGGGAGCACCCCTCTTCCTCGTCCGCGGCTCCCGGACGCAGGCGGAGGAGGGGCCCTGGGGAGGGCATCCCGGACCGGCCTTTGTGACCAGGAACGCGGGCCTCGGTGGTTTCCCTCGGGAGAGTGAGCGCCCGGGGCCGTGCGGGGCCAAACCCACGCTCCTCAGGGAGCCCGGGAGCCGCAGCCTAGCCCTGCTGCGCCGCCGGGGCGGGTGTGGCGGGTGTGCGCTGGGCTGCGCCCCTCTGTTAGCGAAGCTCTGCAGGGCCTTTGCCTCCAGGTTTATTCTGAGAGAGAGAGAGTCCCCAGCAGGCTCCGAATGGCCAGCGCAGAGCCCCACGTGGGGCCCCAACTCGTGAACTGTGAGCTCACGACCTGAGCCAAGATCAAGGGCCAGATGCCTAACTGACGGAGCCCCCCAGGCGCCCACTTCTTTATTCTTTATCTACAATTTTCTACAAACGGTGCGTGATAAAATATAACGCTGCAGGTGGAGCAGTGCTGGTCCTGAGCCGCTCTCCACCCTTCTCTACCCCGCTCCTCTATCCACATCCTCCAACCTCTCCTAACGGCCGTCGTCCCAGTGTGTGCCAAGTGGTATTTCGTGGAGGAGTTGGTTTATGTCTTCCTGGTGTCACATAATGTTTTGCGTCTTTCATGTGCTTATTGGCTGTTTGTGTGTCTTCTCTGGAGATCTGTCTATTGAGATCTTAGCCCACTTTGAAAAATGGGATTGTCTTTTTACTCTGGAGTTGTAAGCATTCTTTATATATTCTAGATGTAAGTCTCTTACTAGGTATATGATTTTCAAATATTTTCTCCCATTCTGAGGATTGTCTTTTCACTTTCTTGATGGTTTACTGCAAAGCATAAAAATTTGTAGTTTTGATGAAGTCCGTCTTCTTTTTTGTAGCTTGTGCTTTTGAGGTTATATCTAAAAATGACCATTGGCTAATCTAATGTGCACAACAATTTTCTTCCAAGAGTTCTGTAGTTTTCATTCATGTATTTAGATGTCTGATCCGTTTTGAGTTAGTTGTTGCATATGGTGAGGAGGGGGTCCAGCGTCGTTCTCAGATAACCAGTCCTAGCTCCGTTTATTAGAACCCATTGCTTGTCTTGGCACGTGTCATGTAAGGTAATTTGCTGTAATAACTATACATACTCATTCTGTTTCTCTGGTGGAAGCCTAACTGATACAAATACATCAAGGTGAACACATAGGTAGTATAAATGACAATTTAAACATATTTTTGCTTGTAACTGTTTTATTCTATCTGATTTATTTATTTTTAATCTTTTTTTAAAATGTTTATTTATTTTTTGATAGACGGAGTGTGAGCAGGAGAGGGGTAGAGAGAGAGGGAGACACAGAATCCAAAGCAGGCTCCAGGCTCTGAGTGTCAGCACAGATCATGACCTGAGCCAAAGTCGGAAACTTAACTGACTAAGCCACGTAGGCATCCCCATTCTATCTGATTTAAAAGACAGAGAGAGAGAGAGACACGGAATCCGAAGCAGGCTCTAGGCTCTGAGTTGTGCTGTGCTGACGCACAGAGCCCGATGAGGGGCTTGAACTCATGTACTATGAGATCATGACCTGAGCCGAAGTCGGGCACTTAACCAACTGAGCCACCCAGGCACCCCTGAAACAATAATTTTTCATTAGAGAATTGGGGTCATGGAGCAGCCACCCCAAGAACCAAAGCGATGGGTGAATGCAGAGAACATAGGGCAGTGTGTGCAGCAGACGCTGCTGAATCCGGTCATGGTAGGGACATCTAAGCAGCAGCTTCAACGAATTCCTGGATGCTGTGTGGTCTCACATGAGAGGTAAAAATGCTGGAGACTCACTAGGTTCTTGTGGTGAACATTGGAGGAAAATTCTCCAGTTTGGTCAGGGGAAGGGGAAAATAGCCATTCTGAAATATGTCCAAGGGGTGTTGGGGGTGGGGAAAGAACCGCTTCGAAAAACGTCCAGAGTGTTCTCCACAAGTCCTGCCCAGCAAGGGAAAGACTACAAGAGCTTCATTTGACATGGGGGAGGGGAAATTACTCAACCCCAGCTCTCTCTGGTCTTCATGTCTCCCTCAAAAAATCAAAAATAGAACAACCATAGGACCCAGCAATAGCACAGCTAGGAATTTACCCAAGGGATACAGGAGTGCTGATTCACAGGGGCACATGCACCCCAGTGTTTATAGTAGTGCTTTCAACAATAGCCAAATTGTGGAAAGAGCCTAAATGCCCATGAACTAATGAATGGATATCAGGAAGATGTGGTTTATATACACAATGCAATGCTACTTGGCAATGAGAAAGAATGAAATCATGCCATTTGCAGCAACGTGGATGGAATTGGAGGGTATTATGCTGAGTGAAATAAGTCAGAGAAAGATTCAGAGAAAGATACCATATGTTTTCACTCATATGTGGAACTTGAGAAACTTAAGGCAATGGGGAGAAGGGAAGGGAAAAAATAGTAACAAACAGAGAGGGAGGGAGGCAAACCACAAGAGACTCTTAAATACAGTGAACAAACTGAGGGTTGATGGGGGAGGAGAAAATGGGGGATGGGCACTGAGGAAGGCTCTTGTTGGGGTGAGCACTGGGTATCATATGTAAGTGATGAACCACGGGAATCTACTCCCAAAACCAAGAGTGCATTGTACACTGTGTTAGCCAACTTGACAATAAATTATTTTTTTAAATAGTAATAAAAATAAAATAGCCTACAAGGCCCTGTATGACCCAGACCCTCCCCCCAAAAAGAAAGAAGGTTGTAGGATGGCTCAATCGGTTGGGCATCTGACTTCGGCTGAAGTCATGATCTCACAGTTTGTGAGTTTGAGCCCCTAGACAGGCTCTGTGCAGACAGCTCAGAGCCTGGAGCTACTTTAGATTCTCTCTCTCTCTCTCTCTCTCTCTCTCTCTGCTCCTCCCCTGCTTGTGTGCACTCATGCTCGCTTGCGCTCTCAAAAATAATTAATTAAAAAAAGAGTTAAAAAAAGTTTTTTTTTAGAACAACAAGGGAGAGAAAAAAGAACAACAGACGACACTGAAGCGTCCGCCACCCACAGATACAGCAAACAGTAAATGCAGCCCGACTCAGACAGATGAACAGAACACTTGATGCCAAAGCTCTATATCAGTTCTGATTTCTCAATACATAATGTCCAGCTTCCAGCAAAAAATTATGAGGCACACGAAGAGGCACGAATAAAACCCCCACACAGTCTGAAGAGACAGAGCAAGAGTCAGAACCAGACTCAGTCTGTCATGGGTTTTGGAATTATCAAACCAACCAATTCTGTCTTCCATATCTGCAATTTGTTTATTTCAAGTGTGTTGAATCCTGCCATATGTAACCTTTGAGATGGGTTTCTCCTCCTCCCCCACTGGGCATAATTCCCTTGAGAGCTTTCCAAGTTGCCTGCGTGAAGAGTTGATTCCTTTTTGCTGCTGAGTAGAGTTCCATGGCATGAACCTGCCAGTTTAAGCAGCACCCTTGAAAGGACACTGGGGCTGTCTCTGGTTTTAGCTATTATGAACAAAGCTGCTATGAATATTTGCATTCAGGTCATTGTATGGACATGTGTTTTCATTTCCCTAGGATAAATGTTCAAGAATAACAATGCCAGGTGTATGGTAAGTGAGTGTTTGGTTTTGTAAGAAATTGCCAAAAAATTTTGCAGACTGAGCGGCTTTGTCATTTTACATTCTCACAGCGACACGTCAGTGATCTAGTTTCTCCATATCCTTCTTAGCATTTGGTGTTATCACTATTTTTTATTTGAGTCATTCTGATAGGTTTATAGGGATATTAACCCATACTCAGATTGATTATTATTTGTGTTTTCCAAATGGCTAATGATTTTGAACATATTTCATGTACTTATTTGCTATCTGCTATTCTCTTTGGTGAAATTTTTATGTCGTTTTCTTTTTATTTTATTAGAGAGAGTACACATGAGTAGGGGAGAGGGGCAGAGAGAGAGGGAGGGAGAGAGGGACTGACAGAATCTCAGACAGGATCCATGCTCAGTGTGGAGCCACAGGGCTTGATCCCATGACCCTTGGGACCATGATCTGAGCTGAAATCAAGAGTCAGACACTTAACTTACTGAGCTACCCGGGTGCCCCTTTATGTCATTTTCTAATTGGGTTGTTTAAGAGTTCTTTACATATTTTAGATACAAGTCTTTTGTCCAGTATGTGGTTTACAAATATTTTCTCTCAGTCTGCAATTTTGTCTTTTGAAGGAAAAAAGGTCTTTTACATAGCAAACATTTTTTAAAATTTAAATTAATTTAATTAAAAAATTTTTCTTTTATGAATTGTGCTTTTGGGTCCTAAAATTTTTCCTCTGTTGTTTTCTAAACATTTTTTAGGTTTCCATTTTACATTTAAGTTTGTGACACATTTTTGAGTTAATTTTTATATAAGTTGTGAGGTTTAGGTAGAACTTTATTTTTGCCTATAGGTATCTAATTATTCTCCCAGTGTCATTTGTTGAAAGACTGTTCTTCTCATATTATATTGGTTGTATACTTTTTGTCAAAAATCATTTGGGACAACTCAAAATTCTTCAGCAGATGAACGGTGTTTTGTTTTTTTTTTTTTAAAGTTTGTTTATTTTGAGGAGGGGAGAGAGTGCATGTGTGCATCGGGGAGGGGCAGAGAAAGAGGGAGAGAGAAGAAAATCCAAGCTGGCCCTGAGGCTCAATCTCACAAACTGTCAGATCGTGACCTGAGCCAAAATCAAGAGTCCGACCCTTAACTGACTGAGCCACCCAGGCGCCCCAACATGTGAATAGTTTAAACAAACTGCAGTACATTCACACCATGGAACACTCACAGCTCAGCGAGAAAGAAAACCAACTACTGACTTACACAACAACTTGGATGGATCTTAGAGAATTATGCCAGGTGAAAAAAAGTAAATGTCAAAGATTACATGTTATATGATTCCATTTATATAGTATTCTTTTTAAAAAATTTTTTTTAAATGTTTTATTTATTTTTGAGAGAGAGACAGCATGAGCAGGGGAGGGTCAGAGAGAGAGGGAGATACATACAGAATCTGAAGCAGGCTCCAGGCTCCGAGCTGGACAGAGCCGGACATGGGGCTTGAACCCACGAACCGTGAGATCATGACCTGAGCTGAAGTCAGACACTTAACCGACTGAGCCCCCCAGGCGCCCTAGTATAGTATTCTTAAAATTATGGAGCTGGTGAACCAGCCTAGTAGTTACCAGGAGCTGGGGAGGGAAGAGGAGCTAGAGAAAGGACCATGGCTGTACCTAGAAGGTAGCCCCAGGGGCGCCTGGGGGCTCAGTCGGTAAAGCTTCGGACTCTTGATTTTGGCCCACATTGTGATCTCATGGTTTGTGAGGCTGGGCTCCATGGGAGCCTCCCTCCCTCTCTCTCTCTCTCTCTCTCTCTCAAAATAAATAAGCATTCCCCTCCCCCAAGAAAAGGGTAGCCCAGGCATCCTTGTCACGGAGCTATTTTTGTTTCTTGACCGCAGTGATGTTATGTGCACCTACATATGTGCCAAAATGGCTAGGAATTAAATGCAAGCAAATGAGTGCGTGTGAACCCGGTGGAGTCTGAACAAGCTTGCTGGCTTGTATCCATATTAATCTCCTGGCTATGATATTATACTACAGTTTTGCAAGACATTACCATTGAGGAAATTGAGTGAAGGGTATACAGAATTCTTGTGTAATTTTTGTTTTAGCTGCAATGTGAATCTATAGTTATCTCAAAATAAAAAGGGAAAAGCAAAATACACGTTATCTCTATTCCTCAAAAACGAAAACAGAACTCAGCCAGATATATCTGTGTGACTGTATTTCTAGGTTTTCTATACTGGTCCACTGATCTGTGTGTCTGTCTCTCAAGAAATAGTTCACTATCTTGATTACTGTAGCCATTATAGTAAGTCTGACAGCCAGTGCAGTGATTTCTTACTTTATTATTCTTTTAAAAATTGTTTTAGCTCTTCTGTGTCCTTTGTCTTTCCATATAGATTTTATAATGAGCTCGTCTATATTTACAAAAATCCTTTCTGGGAGTTTCATAAGAATTGTGTTAAACCTATAGACCAGTATGTAGAGAATTGACATCTTTACTCCGTTGAGTGTTTTAATCCATGAACATAGTCTGTCTCTGTTTATTAAATCTTAGATTTCTTTCATCTGGCTTTGTAGTTTTTAGCATACAAATCCTGTACAGGCTTTATTAGGTTTATATCTAAGTATTTCAGTGTTTCTGAGCAATTGTCAGTAGTATTTATTGTATTTTTAATTTCTGTATCCACATGTTCGTTGTTACCATATGCAAGTGTTATTAGTTTTTGTAGTTTGTACCCTGTGACTTTGCTGACTCATTAGCTGTAGGAGATCGTTTTCTTGTTATTTATTTTTTAGGAATTTTTAAAACCTGGATTACTCGGGATTTTCTATGTAGGCCATTGTATCACCTGAAATAACGATGGTTCTGTCTCTTCTGTTCTCCCTGTGTCCAGCTACCTGCCTGTATACGCTGACGTGCAGGAGCCCTTCGTGTACCTGCAGAGCAGCCACGTGGAGGTCAGCAGCCTGTACCTGGGCGTGCCCGCCAAGGCGACCGCGACACTCGTCAACGGCACGCTCCTGCCCACCTGGTTCCACTGGGGCAAGGTGAGCGGCCGCCCGGCCAGGCACCAGGCTGCGGCCCTCAGCGCCGAGGCCCCTGCGGGGAGGGACGCTGCCCCCCAGGCGCTCCCCAGGAGACAGGCTCACCTCTCCCCCGCGGCCTGTCCGTTGCCCCGCCACGTACAGAAACGCTGGGCTCCTTGAAGGAGCGGCACGTCTGGTCCGGTTTTCCCTGCCCTGCCTTCGGGGGGTCCCAGTTCCCTCCCTGAGCGGGAGGGGCTGGGGCAGCCAGCTCGGCACACCCCGCCAGCCCAGCCCGTGACCGGTCCACGCGGCAGCAGGAGCCCATCCAGGCGCCGCCCGAGGGGCTGCTGTGGCGCTTGCCTCACGTGCCATGGTGGGCAGCGCGGTGCCCGTAGAGGCAGGTGCCCTCTGCTCCCCAGCACCCTAGACCTCCCGGGGCAGCTCGTCCAGCCCAGCAGCTCCTGGCAGGGGTGAGGCTCCTGCAGGGTCGGGAAGGGGATGCAAAAGGACCGNCCTGGGTCCGCGCAGCGACCCCAGCGCGTGCCAGCAGCCCCGTCTGTGTGTCTGCCAGCTGCTGGGGCGCCAAGCACACCTCTGCACGGCCAAGGTGTCCCCGAGACGCGGCACGCTGGGCCCCAGCGAGGAGCGCCAGCTCATCCTGGAGTTGACGGCCCACACCCAGGTGGGTGAGGTGGCGGGGGGCTGGGGGGCCAGGGGGCACCCTGTGGCTCTGCACGGGCAGGGAGGCCTGCCTCGATTGGGTCTGGGGTCCCCATTGCTGTGAGGCCTGCTCTCTACGGATACAAGGTCAGGGAGCCCGGAGCAGGCCCCAGCGGGCCCATGTCTGGCCTTCGGCTCCAGCTGACCGCCCCCCCAACCCCTGCAGCCAGAGGTGGGCCCCGCTTTCCAATTGCCCAGATGCTGGGGGGCTGGAGGCGGCCTCCCTTCCCGGGAGGGGCCCCGGCACGGCCCCAGGAAGGCCGTCAGGGCTGGTTGCTGGCTCTCTGTTTGTGGGTCTTGTGGGGAGATGCACAGACACAGTCTCACTTCCTCACAGACACACGTGGAAGCCGTAGACTTTCTTTCTCAGCTGCGTCTGAGCTCGAGGGTGATGGGCACGTGGGCTCGGGCGCAGAGCGGACCTTGCGTGGGAAGGGCTTTATTTCTGTCGTAGCAACGTCAGAGTAAGCGTGTCGCTTCTCCAAGGGCCCTCCCAGGGGTCTCCCCTCCTTCAGGCCCCGATGTGTGGAGCGGGCTGAACCAGGAGCCCGAGGAAGGCGCCAGGCGAGGCTCCCTGAGGGAGGGACCGGGGACGCTTCCACGGAGTGAGACTGCACAGAGGCGCAGACCTTTGCGCTGGGCGCCCCACGGCGGCCACCGTGCGAGGGACGACATCTGAGGCCGCCCCCGGGCTGGGCTGCAGTGACGTGTCCCCGGGGGGCTCTCTTACAGGACGAGCTGAGCGACCTGGCCCTCCCTTGCACGGTGTCAGGCATGAAGGAGCCGCTGGTCCTGGGCATTTCTGGGAAGCCCCAGGGACTGCAGGTGGCTATTGCCATCTCTGCGGGGGACCCTGACGGCAGGTGAGCCGGGGCCCGGGGGGTGAGGGACCGTACAAGGGACGAGCCTACCAGTGGTGCCCTGTGGGACCAGCACACTCCCAGCTGATTCCGCGCCAAGAAGGACCCTCACCTCCTCTGTGGGAACAGGCCTCCCTACGCAGCCCTGGCCTGTGCGCCGCCCCCCCCCCCCACACTTGCTGGCGTGATGTCCGGGCGGGTCGGAGCCCCAGGGACAGGCCGCAGGCAGCCTGGACTTTCCCACAGGAGGCCCGTCGCCCAGGGGCAGGGAGAGTGTATGGAGTTGAGGCCCCGCTGGCCACTCGGGTGTGTCCTGGGGTGACAGCTGAGCGGGAGGCGGTGCAGGGTGCACCTCGCGTGCGGGCAGCTCTCGCACTCCCGCCCAAGCAGGCTGGCCGGGCAGGGCCAAGGGCGGCATGTAACGTGGTGCCCCGGGCCCGGGACAGTGTCCCCGGCGCAGAGCCGCGGCCAGACCGCCTGGAGGAGCTCCGCCTGGACTTTGGCTCCACGGTGCCCCTGTGGACCCGCGTGAGCCGCCAGCTCATCCTGACCAACCGCTCCCCGATACAGACGCCTTTCACCCTCAAGTTTGAGTACTTCGGGAGCCCCCAAAACAGCCCGAGTCGGAAACCCAGCCTGTAAGTGTGCTTTTCCAGGCGCAGGTCCCGGCGGGGGGCGGTGGCTCAGGTGGCCAGAGGCCGGCCCGTGTCAGGAGTGAGATCTCCGTGCTCTGAGACGGGAGAAATGCGGAGAAGCAGTTCCCGCCGGCCCACCTCCCACACCCTGGGGGGGCCTGCGGGAGAGGCTGGGGTCGTGGCGAGGTGGAAGGTTCCGGTAGGTCAGGCAGGTGCTGTGGCAGAGGCATTGTGCAAAGCTCCGACTGGAACTCAGCCAGGCAGCAGTAGTTACACCCCAGAAATCGGCGGTTCACCAGCAGACACCTCACCGTTGACCCTCTCGGGTCAGGGGGAGCCCAGCACAAAAACCATGGCCGTGGGTGGCGGGAGCCACCAACGGTTTATGACCCTTCACTTCCCCGCTCTAGGGAAGTTAGCGTTCGCTCGATGCCGGGCCTTTTGCAGAAGGCTGGCTGCGGGGCGGGCTTGTATCTGGGATCCCTAGGGCCCAGAGCCCAGGCCTGACTCCCTACCCAGCGTCCTCCGGCGCTTCTCAGAAGGCATCCCCAGGCTGGAGGGTGGCCTGTAGCTGGGGTGCTTTGGGTGGCAGGGGTGTGGCCGGCCCCAAGGGAGGTGGGCAGACCTGAGTCCTCCCCTGAGAGGGTGCTGGTCGCTGGGAGAGGGGGTTCAGCTCTGGGGACGGCCCTGACGGCTCCATGCTGTTTCCGGGTCGTCTGGTAAAGCCCTGACATGCCCCCTGCCCTGCTGAAGACGTCGCGGATTCGAGAACACTTGGCCAAGCGAGAACGGCTGAGTAAGAACCCTGGGGTGGGCCAGAGCGGGGTTTCCTGGGCGTCCTCAGGCTGTGGGCTGCCGGCCGCGGGGAGGGGGCCCTGGCCACAGACCCCACGTCAGCGCCTTTTCTAGCAAGACCGCTGAGAGGGCCATGGCCCTCCGGGGCCCCCTTTGGAAGGAGGCCATCTTCTGGCCCATGCACAGGGCCTGGTTTTCACTGTGTTGGGTGGCAGCTCCGAACAGACGTTTCCCACTGGGGTGTGGCCCCCAAGGGGCAGAGAAGGGTTCTGGGCTCCCGGGAGGAGGGCGGTGGAGCGGCTGGTCTGGTGGGTGCGGTGCTGACTCCTGAGGTTTGGACCTCAGCCCTCCCCGGGGGCCCTGAAGCTCCGCTCTGGCTCCCGCCCAGCCCTGATGGAGAGCATGCTGTCCCATGGGAAGGGGGCCGCCTTCTTCGCCTGCCCCCCCCAGGGCCTGCTGGGTGGCCACCAGCAGCTGCGCGTCGANATTCGCGGCAACGACAGGGACGCGGGCAGGAGGGGCTCTCATGAGCAGAACCTCCCACCCCGTCTCCGCGCTGGGGAGGGCGTGGGAATCTGATGGGCCCGGACGCGTGGCCCGCGGGGCAGCGGGTGTGGACAGGCAGGAAGGGCCTCCCAGAGCCACACTGTCACCGGCCCTGGGTGCATCCCCTGGCTCTCCCGTGGGACCTCCACTCACCCGGCATGACGCGGGCGCCTGCTGCGCGTGGGCTCCGTGTGGAGGACACAGGGACAGTTGAAAACCGGTCCTTGGGGTGGGGGCGGGGTGGGGTGTGTTGTCTTGTTAGGGGAAGGGAGGCCCTGACCCGGGGGGATGGGGAGCCAGGGAGTGCCGTGGCAGCAAGGGTGACAAAGGACCGGCGTGTGTGCAGGTGGGGGACCTGCCGCCCGTCGTCATCCCGGTGCACATGGCGGTGGTGGGCTGCCCCCTCAGCTCCCTGAGGACCACCTACTGCACCATGGACCAGGTGCAGAAGGAGCCTGTCATCAGGTGACCCTTCCCCCACCAGCCTCATCCTCCAAGCCTTGAAACCCTCTGCCTCCAGCGCGGCTGCCCACCCCGCCCGTGGCTCTCCAGCTGCCCGAAGCCGCTTGGTGCCACCCAGCAAGAAGGCCCCAGAGCAGGGCTGCCCCGGGGAGAGAGGCCTCCGGGGCCATGGCTGCTGTCCCACGTTGCGGAGGACTTGGGGGGGGGGCAGAGGTAGCAGATAGTCCGTGTGGCCTGAGGTCAGGGCCGGGCCTGGGGCCCCGCACCACGAGAGGGGATCTGCTGGGTCGGTGGGGGGGCAGGGGGCGTGGGTGCTACCAGGCCACCGCACGGGGAAGGCCTCCAGCCCAGGGCCCCCGCGACTTCAGGACGGACCAGTGTGGGCCTCCTCCCTGCCTCAGCCCCAGCCCCTCCCTGAAGCAGGCCTGCGCGGGGGGTGGAGCCAGGCCTGCGCGGGGGGTGGGGGGGCCAGGCCTGCGCAGGGGGGCGCGGCTAGGGCTGCGCTGAGCCTGCTCTCCCGCCTCCAGATTTGGCACCCAGGTCTCCGGGGGAGACACAGTCACACGGGTCCTTCGCTTGAACAACTCCAGCCCCTGCGGTAAGGGGCTCGCGCTCAGGCTGTGCCGGGCGGTGGGCGAGGCCCGGAGGGACGCGGGGACCCAGGAATCCAGGAGCCTGGCTACCGAGGACCCTGAGGGCCAGGCTGGGGCGAGGCCAGCGGCGGGCCATGTCAGTGACAGCGGCTTTCGTCCTGAGCGCCGGGCTTGCCCTTGCCCAGCCCGGGTCCCTGAGTGTGCGGGGCCTCGGATGCTCTGTTCTCTCAGGCTCGCTCTGCATCGGGACACACACGGGCAGGGGCACCTTCCCTCGTCTGCTTAGCCAGCCGTCCCTGAGCCGCAGCCAGGCGCCGGGCAAGCTGCTGGGGATCCAGGGGCACAGCACGGCCGAGTCTCCACGGAGAGACTCCTGTGCTGACGGGGGTGCTGAGTGCATCCAGGGGACTGCTGGAGGGTCGCCTGGAGGGGCGCAGGCCCCCCACCCCGTGGAGGGGCGTCCAGGCCACGCCCAGGAGGGAGACCGAGCCGGCCCAACGCGGAGCGTCTGGGCCTCGGAGGAGCTTCGGCACCTGGAGGAGGAGGGGTTCTTCACCTTGAGGCTAGGCCACCCCATGGCTGAGCCTGAGTCTCCGGCGGGCAGGGCCCGGGCAGCTCCGTCTTTAAGCTCCTTGGTGGTCGTTAGGGATGTG
>NW_027531901.1:812964-817518 GCF_008692635.1 Crocuta crocuta
CCACTGGGTCCGGGTGGTTAGGAAAGGGACACTGAATTCGCACTCTCGTCAGCTTTATTAAGATCTCCTGGCTTCTCCAGGGGCGCCTGGCTGGCTCAGTCAGTAGATCATGTGACTCTTGATCTCAGGGTTGTAAGTTTGAGCCCCACGCTGGGTGGAGAGATTACGTAAAACTAAAATCTTTATTTTTTATTTTATTTCTTTAAAAACTAAAATCTTTAAAAACAAAATCTTCTGGGGGCGCCTGGGGGGCTCAGTCGGTTGAGCGTCCGACTTCAGCTCAGGTCATGATCTCACGGTTTGTGGGTTCGAGACCCACTTTGGGCTCTGTGCTGACAGCTTAGAGCCTGGAGCTGCTTCAGATTCTGTGTCTCCCTCTCTCTCTGCCCCTCCCCTGCTCACGCTGTCTCTCTCTCTCTCAGAAATCAATACAAAAATTAAACAAAACAAAACAGAACCTCCCACTGTTTCCAGCAGTTTCACTTTTAGCTGCTGTGTTGTTAGCCGGTGGAGACCCACATCTCATCTGTGCCCGTCCCCATTCTCACCCCGTGTCATTTTGAGAAGTTTCTTGGTGAGCAACCAAGAGAGCGGAGCTCTTTAAAAGCCCCACCTGGCATTGTCTTCTAATAGGAAAAATCAATGATAGATTTCTTCCTTGTTTTGTGATTCATTTTACTTGTTCTTTCTCGTGATTTTTGTGACTTTGTTCTGTTTCCTTTTTGTTTAATGTGGAATTTCTCTCTCCTTCCTTCCTTTCGGTGGTTCCCTTCCTGTCCCCAGGGGCTCATCATGTGCACATTTCTGTCCTTACTGAACTTCAGAGAATGGAGGTCACTGGTGGCCTTGGTGAGAGGGATTTGGTGGGTTTAAGAGGCAGATGCCAAGGTAATAACTTGAAGAAATGCAAGCTCGGCCCCCGGGGGTGCTCACCAGGCCTCCCGCAGGGCTGGGGAGTGGCTGAGAGCAGAGGACGGTAGGCGATGGTGGACTGGGCCCGACTGGTGTGCTGTGCAGGTAGAGGTGGTCCTGGGGAGGTCGTCTGGCAGACGGAGGCTTGTTCAGGGTGGGGAGGACTGGCCTTCCCCTCGCGCTCTTGGAGGCTAGAAGTGGGGACCTGGCTGGCCCCAAGAGGGGAGGGGAGGCGGCACAGACTCCTGGCGGTAAATGGGCGTGTGGGGATGGGGCGCCAGGGCTGTCTGGATCTGGGGCCACAGAGGGCAGCACACGTGTCAGAGAGCAGGGAAGGCGTGACATGGGGACCAGAGGGTCAGTTCGGTTCTCCAGGGCTAGGCTTTGCCAGGTGAGTGGAAGCATGGGGGTCACGGGGGGCGGGGGGGGGAATCCTGGCAAGATGGTGGCGCCCAGACTAGCCTGGCTGGGGAAGGAAGTGAGAGCATCTGGAGGTGACAGACGGAGGGGAGAGGGCGGAGGGAGAGGCTGGAGGGCCTGGGGGAGCTGCGGGGAGAGTCACAGATGCAGCCCTAAGGTGCACTTGGCTGTGAAGGCGTGCAGGCCTCCTTCTGCAAGGGGGCGCCGTGCCTCCACCCTGCGCGCAGAACAGGCACCATCAGGGGTTGCAGGACGGGGTCCAGGGAAGACGCGTCCGCCCGCCTCAGCCCTCACCCCCTGCCCCAGATATCCGCCTGGACTGGGAGACCTACACTCCGGAAGACACGGAGGACCGGCTGGTGGAGCTGCTCGTGTTCTACGGGCCACCCTTCCCGCTGCAGGACCAAGCAGGGAACGACCTCTCGTGCCCAGAGACCCCTGAGGGCAGCAGGTCCTTCTGGGCCCCGAGCCCCNCCGGGGCCTCGCAGAAGCTCATCTCCGTCGTCCTGCGGGAGCACGACGGGGTGCCCTCCGGCCGTCTGTACCGCGTCAGCCCCTCGCAGATGGTGAGTGGGGGCAGCGGGGCGCCCCTGGGCTGCCGGGGGGGCCGCGCGTAACCGCAGCCGCCGTGTGCGCCAGGTGGTCCCGGCGGGGGGCAGTTGCACCGTGTCCTTCTCCTTCACACCCGTGGTCCTCGGCCCCGAGATCCCGCACAAAGTGGAGTGTGTCGGCTATGCCCTGGGCTTCATGAGCTTGGACGACGAGGTGAGCCCTCCTGGCCCTGGGGTGGGGTGGGGGGCGCAGCCTCTGCCAGGCCCGGGCAGCACGCTGCCTTCTCAGCTCAGGGGCCCCCGGCGATCAGTCTTGGCCTCGGCAGGTGGAGAGAGAGCTCCCTGGGCGGCGGCGGCGGCGGCAGGGCTTTGCCGTGGGGCCCCTGAGGCTGGACCTGCACAGCCACGTGAGGCCCGCACGGTGAGTCGGCCGGGCCCCCGCCCCCGTCTGGGGGGCACCTTCCCTCTGGGAGCAAGGAGACGGGAATGGGAGGGAGAAGCCAGCAGGGGAGCCCAGGCAAAGGCTGGCCAGGGCCGGATGCGCAGGGCGGGGACCGCGGGAGCCCCCGGAGCCCAGCCTCGCCCGTTGCTGGCAGGCTACGCGTGGAGCCGGACTATGGCCGTGGCGTGGAGTTCCGGCACCAGGCCAGCGACCTCATCCCCAAGCAGCCCTGTTCCGGGGTGAGTGTGCTGCCCCCCCAGCCCTGCCAATCCACCCGGACCCCCACCTCTGTGGCCACCCAGGTGCTGAGCGAGCTGGTGACCACCCACCACCTGAAGCTGACCAACACCACAGAAATCCCACAGCACTTCCGGCTCCGGGTCTCCAGGCCCTTCTCGGTTTCCCAAGGNCGCAGACGTTTGCATCCAGACACGCAGCCTCTCGTGTCACCCGCTTCCAGAGCTTCGGTGAGCAGGCGGGTTCTCCTCCAGAATGTGAGGCCACCCCAAGGACCCCCTCCTGGAGGGGCGCGGGGAGACCTCTGCATGAGAAGGGCACCCTCCCCTGCTCACTGAGCATTTGCTTCCTCCTCCAGAGGTAAACCGAGGGCAGCCCCAGAGCACAGGCAGAGGCCCGGTTCTACCGGGGAACCCATAAAACCGCAGGCTGCCACCAAGTAGTTAAAGGTCCCTTTAAAATGCCTCAGGGAGGGGTGCCTGGGTGGCTCAGTTGGTTAAGCGTCCGAGACTCTCGATGTGGGCTCAGGTCACGATCTCGGGGTTCCCGCGATGGAGCCCCGTGTAGAGATCTGCACAGCTGGCTGGGATTCTCCCCGCTCCCCCCAAATACACATTAAAAGGAAATGGGGAGCCCGAGGGCTCTCAGATAAAGGACACCTCATGACAGCACTACCTCACCCCCCACATGCTGATGGAGCCCAGCATCTGATACTGACCAGAATTCTGGACCCAAACCCGAGATTCTCCACCGCCCTCCCCACCCCCGGTCCTGCCCAAGCCTGTGCCTCCACCCTGCGCCCAGGCAGAGCCCTGGCACCCTCCTCGCCAGCCCCACGCCCTGTCTCCGTGTCCCCACTCTCCATCCCACACCCACATCTTGGTCTAGGACAATGCTTTCCAAGCCTGGCAATACAGCCGTGGCCTTTATTTTTTAAAGTTTTTAAAAATTTTTTAATTTATTTCTGAGAGAGCGAGAGAGAAACAGCATGAGCCAGAGAGGGTTAGAGAGAGGGAGAAGCTGTCAGCACAGAGCCAGACACGGGGCTCGAACCCACGAACTGTGAGATCATGACCTGAGACTCCCAGGCGCCCCCAGCCGTGGCCTTTAGAAAGCTTGTTGGAAACACAAGTTCACAGGCCCCACCCCCAGCGAGGAGAAGGTTCAGGCTGAGGCCCAGGAATGTACTTTTGAGAAAGGGCCTCAGTTGACTGTATGGAGCCAGTCCCACAGAACTGGGGAACCCCGCACCCCCCGTCCTACTGGACTAAGCTACACCTCGGCCTTGACTCACGTCCCCACAGCAGCCAGTGACCTCCGACACCCCCGCTTACAGCCCGTCAGAGGCTCCTCTCTGTGCTCAGGAGGAGGACCCGGGCAGTGCCAGGCTGATGGCCCCGCTCACGCCAGGGGGTAAAGGGAGGTTTGCCTGTCGTGTGCCCTCTGGGTCCTCGGTTACTGCTGCTGACGGGTGCCGGGCACGGAGCAGGGTGCGGCGTCTGTGCACCGAGCGCCTCAGGCAGGGGCGCCGGGGGGAGGGAGGCCCCACGGCTGTGTGTGGTCGGGGGCAGGGCCGGGCCGCGGAAGCAAGGAGGCCGGGCCTCCGGGTGGGGAGCCCGCCTTCAGCGGCGCGAGGCCAGCCTTGTTCGCGTCCGCTCAGGTGGGCGTGTCCTTCTCGCTGTCCCTGGAGCTGCTCTCCTACCAGAAGCTGCCGGCTGAGCAGATGCTGCCCGGGGTGGACATCCAGCAGCACGCCGGCGGGGAGAAGGAGATGGTGTTCACGCAGAGCCTGATCCTGGAGCACGCCAACCGGACCACTCAGGTGAGCCCCGGGCCTGCCCGCCTGGGGGGGCGTCAGAGGAGGCCGGACCCCCTCCCTCCCCACCCCCAAAGGAGCGGAGCCCGGCCCTCGCCCTGAGGGCCCAGTGTGCCCTGGAAGACGCCTTGCCCCGAGTCACGCGGAGAAATAAAGGTCATCCTTACTCCCGACTC
>NW_027531901.1:817819-818497 GCF_008692635.1 Crocuta crocuta
TGCGTGGCAGCACGGGAGGGGATGTGGGGGGACTGCGGGGGAGAGGGGCCCGGGAGGGGCGACGGGCTGGGCCTTGGGGCCCCCACGGGACGGAGGAGGACCGCCTGACCAGGGAGCAGAAAACAGCTTGACCGGGGCAGGGGGAGTGGGGTGGCGGGGAGAGAGCTGGTGCCTTCCCGGCCCTTTACCTGCACGGACGCCCCCGGCCCGGGTTTGGGTGTCGGCGCGGGCCCCTCCACAGCTGTGCTGCGACCCCTGTGCTTCCCAGAAGCTTCCGGACGCACACCTGGGGCCCACGGCCCGGGCTCTGTCCCCCCAGGTGGTGCCCCTGAAGGCCACCGTGGCCGTGCCCCAGCTGCAGCTCTCCACCAGCTGGGTGGACTTCGGGACCTGCTTTGTGAACCAGGAACGGGTCCGGGAGGTCTCCCTCCTGAACCTGAGCGGCTGTCGGAGCTACTGGGCCGTGCTGCTNCGCGCTGTACGAGTCCACGCTGGTGGTGGAAGGCGTGCTCGGGGAGAAGGCTTGCAGCCTGCGGCTCCGCGGGCGAGGCTCGTACGACGAGAGATACGCGTCAGCCCCCCCGCCCTGAGGCTCTGCCCGCGGCCCCCAGCTGCGCAAATAAACCAGCACCCAGAGCTGAGGAACGGAGTTGCGGGCAGGGGTGCAGGCGACGCGCG
>NW_027531901.1:818537-818741 GCF_008692635.1 Crocuta crocuta
GACACGGCGGCCTCGCGACCTGGCAGGGAGCAGCCCCGGGTCCCGACCTGCTGCCGCCACCTCTGGCTGGGGCGTCGCTCAGTTTCCAGGGTACTCAAAGACCGCGGCGGCCCCCATGCCAGTGCCGATGCACATGGACACCACCCCGTACGCCCTGGGGGAAGGCAGAGGCCTCACCAGAGAGGCCCCCGGCGCCCCCCCCCC
>NW_027531901.1:818817-819525 GCF_008692635.1 Crocuta crocuta
CCCGTTCCCAGACTGCCCACCGCGGCCCACGCCCAGCGGCCTTCACGGCCTGTGGCCTCAGTGCAGAGCGCGCGAGCACGCAGCGTCCCCTCGGCCACCCCGCCTGGGGCGCCCCGTGGGACACTCACCTCTTCCCCCGGCGCTTCAGCTCATTGAGCAGCGTGATGACCTGTCGGGCTCCAGTGCAGCCCAGTGGGTGGCCCAAGGCCACGGCGCCCCCCAGAGGGTTCACCTTCTCGGGGGGAAGTCCTAGCTTCTCCACGCAGTAGACGGCCTGGAGGGAGGCGGGGCATCAGCTACCGCCCCTCCCCCCAGCTGCCCAGGGCGCCGACAGCCGTGGGAAAGCAGGCTCACCTGGCTTGCAAAGGCCTCATTGATCTCAAAGATGTCCACGTCCTCCACCGTCAGCCCTGCGGACAAGGGCAGAGACCTGAGCGGCCCCGTGGTCCCCCGGGCCCCATCCCACCCGTGACCTGAAGGCTACTTGGGGTGTCTGCCCCACAGGGGCAGGTGGGTCCCAGCTGGGGGTTCAGGAANGGCAGGTCCGATGCCCATGATGTCGGGTGGGACCCCCACCACCGCGTAGGACCTCAGGACCCCAAGGACGGGAAGGCCCAGCTCCTCAGCCTTGGACCTCCGGGCCAACAGGAGGGCGGCGGCCCCATCGCTCACCTGACTAGAGTTTCCTAGAGGCAAATCACAGGGGGT
>NW_027531901.1:819589-821966 GCF_008692635.1 Crocuta crocuta
GCTTGCCAGGCAGCTGCCCCTCCAGTCCCTCCCCCAGCCCGTCTCACCGGCTGTGGTAGAGCCGCCCGTCTTGAAGGCAGGCTTCAGTTTGGCCAGGCCCTCCATGCTGGTGTTGGGGCGGATGCCCTCATCCTGGGCCACGGTCACGCTCCTCTCGGTGCCCTTGTCATCGTGGACCGTGGTGGTCACAGGCACGATCTCAGCTCGGAAACAGCCCTTGCTCTGGGCTCTGGCTGCCCTGGCAGCACCATGGACAGCCTGGCTCAGGCTCCCGTGGGGTCCCCTCCCTTCCAGGGGTGCCTCCCCCTGCCTCCACCGCCCCAGCCCACGGGGACAGGCACCCAAGCTCAGGCTGCTAAATGCAAGGCCCTGCACGCAGGGGGTGGGAGAGGGGGGCTCTAAGGGACGGCTGTGGCCCGGCCCCCCCACCCGGGAGTGGGAGGCCTGAGGCCTTCCGGGGCCTTTGCCGCCAGCCCCGTATCTTCAGAGCCTAGCCAACCGCAGTCGTGATGGGGAAGGGGAGCTCTAGAGGTGGCGGCCCCCATTTGAGCCCTGCACCCACGTGGGACTGAGCCTGCCCTCTCTCTGCCAAGCCGAGGACGGAACCCGGGAACGTGTGTGCGGGTCTCTGCGGCTCGTGGGCCCATCCCGGCCGCTTGAGCCCATCCGCTCCCCAGTTCCCACCTACTGAGGATGACACATGCTACGCGCTTAGTGAATCTTAGGATCTAAACAGCACAAAAGCACAAGGCGTTTTGGGGCGATCCTGGCAACCATATGCAAAATGCCAGTGCCTAGGGGTTTCTCCGGGGAACATTCCACACTTTTCACCAGTTTTCAGGTGGTTACTTGACCCCAGGTAACTGCTTCAGAGAAGCGCACTTCCTTCTCTTGCCATTCTCTCTGGGCATCCGGGACTTACCAACCTCGGCCCGCCCCTGCCCTGAGCCCCTGGGTTCGTCCGGAAGCCGGCATGGCGGGGCCCCAGCAGCGCAGGCCCCGTAGCCCAGGCTGTCCCGAGCGGCCGGGGCTGCCACGGCTAATCGCCNCCCCGTTACGCCCCTCACGACGGGAGGGGGCACCAAGCCCAGCCAGGGAGCAGACACGCGGGCCGGGCGCGGGCCGGACACCCAGAGGGCGGGGCCCCTGCCCACCTCTTTCCCGGCTTGAAAACCCTCACGCCCAGCTGTAGCCTAAGGCCGGCCCCGCCCCGGGCCCCTCATCCAGCCCCTCAGACGGCCCACCCCAAACAGCACTCACTTTTGCTGCGAAGCCAGGGCGAAGGTATCCTGCTTCTCCCGCGAAATGCCAAACCGCTCAGCTACGTTCTCCGAAGTTACCCTAAGACGGAACCAAGACACCGTGGGGTCGTGGCCCAGCAGCCGGGGGCCCAGGCTGGGTCCCTGCAGCCGCAGGCAGCGGACAGCAGGAGGCTCGTCCAGGCCACGGAGACCGAACAGCACCCAGTGGGGTGTGGGGGCACGCGGGGGGGCGGAGGTGCTGGCTGGACCCCGAGAAGCCTGTTCACCAGAGNTGGGCTTCGGGCGTTACGGGCTCCCCTGCGAGACGGCTGCTGGGTGTGGAGGAAGCCAGGGCACTGCCCTCCCCGCCGAGCCTCAAATCCAGGGGAGCCACGACTCCCTGCCTACAGACCCGGGGGGGGGCCCAGCGCCTCAGTGACTGTGGAGCTAAGGGGCCGTGCATCCGACAGGGCCCAGGGTCCCAGCTCAAAGCCTCCCGCTTCAAGGGTCTAAGCCTCCAAAAGGCTTTGGCGTGCAGTTGTCGCCGTCCCTCGGGAGCTCGGCCCCTCGGCGTGGGGACGACACTCGGCATGGGGACGACGCTCGGCGTGGGGACGACAGGCTGGGCCATGTCGACACCCAGAGCACAGAGGACGGGGAGGCCTCAGGGGGGAAGTCGGGGGCCAGTCCTACCCCTACGTCCCCACCTGGGACAAGCCCAGGTCCCTGCGCCCCCGCTCCAGGCCGGGACGGGAAGCGGGCTGTGGGGACACACTCACCCCATAGGAATCAGGCAGTCCCTGGCCTTCTCCTTCTGCACCAAGCGCGACGTGATATTCCCGGGGTTCCCTCTGTCGGCCAGGGACATGGACTCGACCCTGAGGAGGCGGCGGACAACGTGGCGACTCTCGGGACCCGCCCAGGGCTACCTGTGCACCAGCGAGTGCTGGGAAATGGCCAGGAGCCCTGGGAAACCCAGCGGGCTGTGCGGGAACCCTGGGCAGGGCCCTGGGGGTGCAGGGCTGCCGAGTCACCCCACCCCCACCCCCACCCCAGGACGGAGCCCTGCGCGGCCCACTCTCCCCGCAGGGCAGGGCTGAGCTTCCCCGCCACCGCTCTCCTGTGGCGGCCGATCG
>NW_027531901.1:821994-825790 GCF_008692635.1 Crocuta crocuta
CAAGGAGAACCGCCTCGCGCCGGCCGCGGGAGGGGAGCCGCCGCCAGAAGCCCAGGCACCAGGGGCTCCCAGGGCAGAGAGACAAATATTTGAAAAGCCGTAGATCAAAGAGCATCTGACCTGCACAGACCGGGAGGCGCTGACTGCTCAGAAGGAAGAGCTCAGAGCGGCCAAAAAGCCCGCCCCTGAGACGCAGAACACGGCCGCAAGGGCGACCCAGAACTCTGAGTGCTGTTCACGCGCCCTGTGCTATTTTAAAATCTTTTCAGATACTAGAGCACTTTGACCGCATCAGTCACAGAACCTACGTCCCAGAGTGTCCGCTGCTGGTACTACTCCACTTAATCTTGTCAACTCCACCAGGCCAGCGATAGTCATCCCCATTGCAGAGATGAGTACACTTGAGGCCCGGAGAGGTGAGTAACTGGTCCACAGTCACTCAGCACGGATCCAACTTTAGAAATGCAGGTGTCTGTGGCCCCAGAGCCCACTCCCAACCAGGACACCGCGGGCTACTGCTCACAATCAGCCGCTGGGGGACAGTCTTGGCCCAGACCCTTACTACTCTAGAAACACAGTCTTTAACCTGTCTGGGGACTCAGACACCCTCTAAAAAACTCACTTAGGCTCCAGCCTTCTCAAGTTTCCCGCACCCCTCCCTCCCCGAGTAAGACAGAGGAACATGAGAGAAATCAAAGGGCGGACGGGCAGTGGCCCTTGCCTGGCCAGTGGCCTCTGGCTTTATTGCAAGTGGACAGGAGAGCGCCAGCCAGGGCCAAGCGGCACAGCCCCGAGGAGGCCTAACCACGCTCCAATCAAGAAATGTTACAACGAGGAGGGGCGCCTGGGTGGCTTAGTCGGTTGAGCGTCCGACTTTCGCTTAGGTCATGATCTCGCGGTTCGTGGGTTCGAGCCCCGCGTCGGGCTCTGTGCTGACTGCCAGCTCAGAGCCTGGAGCCTGTTTCAGTCTGTGACTCCCTCTCTCTCTGACCCTCCCCTCCTCACGCTGTCTCTCTCTCTCTCTCTCTCCTAGAAATAAATAAAAATATTAAAAAAAAAAAATGTTACAACGAGGAAACCAAAGGCCGAGAGCATGTCAAACCCTGGGCTGCTCGCCTCCCAGAGCCCCCCAACCCCCTCTGGCTTCGCCAGGCCCCGGGGCCCTTCCCCTCCCGGAGGCTCCTGCCCAGCACGGCTCCTGCGCCCCACGTGCTACAGCGGACTGTGCCCTCGGAGCCCAGGAGCCGCTGCGCGTGTCCACCTTGAGGGGGGCCAGGGGCCTGACGGCGCACTCGGACACACAGACTAGCTGTAGGGGCGACAGCCCCGGCCTTCAGGGAGCCAGCCCTGCACGGTTTCTCGCAACAGCTCCAGAAATGAAAAAGGGGCCACAGAAGGAAACTGAAATTGTAGGTTTTCTCAAAAACAATTGCATTTTCCAGCCTGCCAGGTTTCCCAAGAAAGCAAGCTCTTAAAAGCCAATTCCCTTTCTCCACTAGTGCCGAGAGGGGTGCAGGGTTCCTGAGCACCCAGAGCCTGGGGCCACCTCCAGGCTGATGTGTGGGAAGCTACTCCCCCAGCCAGCCGCCTCCAAGGGCTGGGGGGACCCTGTAAGCAGAGCCTCCGAGAACCCCGGAGATATAGATTAGTGTTACTGGTAGAAGTCGTCAGTACGCTCTGGCAGGAAGAGATTCTTACCCACAAGCCATGCCAATGTCATAACACCCATTTCTGATGCCACCTGCAACAAAAGCATTTCATAAACATCCTTTCCAGAGTCCGTCTGTTCTGGGGACAGAGGAGCCTCTTCCCCACCGGTCTCTACGTAGGACTCGGCCCCAGCCTCATAGACGGAAGGCCCACGCTCCAGAAAGGGCTGGGGGCTGCGGTGAGGGGCTGTCCGTCACTGTGTGGTCACAGAGAGCCCTCTCGGGACCCTGCTGTCGCCCAGCAGACGGTGACCTTGCCGACCCAAACCCGTGGAGCCAGAGCCGAGGCCGGGCTACAGCAGCGGGCACCCACCCTGTCACGACTTACCAGCTATGTTGGCCACTGCCTGGAGCCCGGACGAACACTGTCTGTTGACGGTGAACAAAGGCACAGTCTCTGGGATGTCACTGAAACGGAAAGTGAGGCCACAGTCAGCCCCCTGTCATGGAAAGCAGGCCTCTGCTCCGGGTCAGGACTGCACCCCCCAAGGGTTGCAGACACCGGGGGAACAAACCGTCCCCACTGCAGGCACAACCGTACCGAGCAGACCCCACCTCTGCGGGCGCCTGCTCCCCAGGGCCCCGTAAGTACATGCCCGTTCCCCGTGACTCTCCTCAACCAAGGTCAAAAACAGCCCAAAGTCCAGGAAAGCTGATGGGGCCACAGGGATCCTTCTCTCTCCCCCTTTGAACATTAAGAAGGAAAAATTATACTTCTGTTTCCTCCGATACAGCAACAGAGGAGGGGATCTACTGCTGGGACAAAGAACCAAAGCAAAACAAAAACAAAAGCCAGACAGACAGACAGACAAAAGTCTCAGGCATGAAGTGAGAAGCCATCAGCCTCACTAGTAACCGTTTCTGTTCCGATTCTGTCTGGAAGGCCTGTTCCCGGCTGCACGAAGAACCCCTGACGGGTACCAAGCGCCCTGACCTCCCGTTCGGGTGCGTTCCCTACGCTGGTCCCAGTCCTCGGAGCTGGCGGGGCCGCCCCTCCTCACGTACCCTGCCCGGCCCAGGGCACAGAGCCCTGCGGGAACCCCAGGCACCCCTCAGAGCCCTGGACTCAGGACCTCAGGGGGTGAACATGCTGGGTGACCCTGGTGCAGCCGGCACTGGTTACCCCTGAGCCGGGCCAGGCTCTGCTGCCTCCGATCGGGAGCCTCCGAGCCCACGCAGCCTGTTCAGGCCTTCCCAGGTGTCCTGACTCCCTCCTACCTGGTCACCGCCTCCTGGCCCGACGCACAGGTGTTCACAGAGTACCTCCTCCGAGGCACCAAGTGACGGACCCTCACATGCCCTAGAGGCCGCCCGCCCGGCGCACAGAAAAGCACACCCCAGGGAGGCACACCCCAGGGAGGCGCACCGCTACCGCTGGAGGGGAAGGGGCCTCTGGAAGCCTGCGAGCGTAGGGAAGCCAGGCCAGGATGGCAGAACGGCGCGTGCACGGAGAGGAGATGGGGACGGCACACCTGGGGGCAGGATCGCCAGCTCAGGGAAGACGGGGGACAGACAGGCTGGCTGAACGAGGGAAAGTCAAGGCAAACGGACAGCTGGGAGAGCAGGCTGGAGGGGGAGTCTGGAGCCAGAGCCAGGGAGTCCTTGAACTTCACGCTAGGCAGCCTGTCAGTTCCGTTCCTCCACCGGCTAACGTTCCTATTAGTTCCTCTCCAGGCAGCTGCGAGTGCGCAGTGTAGTAAGTGGTTCTTTTTTTTTTTATGTTTATTTTATTGGGGGGGGCAAGCAGGGCAGAGGCAGAGGGTGAGAGGGTGAGAGAGAGAGAGAGAGAGAGAGAGAGAGAGAGAGAGAGAGGGAATCCCAAGCAGGCTCCGCACTGTCAACACAGAGCCCGATTTGGAGCTTGGACTCATGAACTAAGAGCTCACGACCTGAGCTGAAATCANGTTCCTCTCCAGGCAGCTGCGAGTGCGCAGTGTAGTAAGTGGTTCTTTTTTTTTTTTTTATGTTTATTTTATTGGGGGGGGGCAAGCAGGGCAGAGGCAGAGGGTGAGAGGGTGAGAGGGTGAGAGGGAGAGAGAGGGAGAGAGAGAGAGAGAGAGAGAGAGAGAGAGAGAGAGAGAGAGAGA
>NW_027531901.1:829181-832359 GCF_008692635.1 Crocuta crocuta
CCCCCCAAGGGTTGCAGACACCGGGGGAACAAACCGTCCCCACTGCAGGCACAACCGTACCGAGCAGACCCCACCTCTGCGGGCGCCTGCTCCCCAGGGCCCCGTAAGTACATGCCCGTTCCCCGTGACTCTCCTCAACCAAGGTCAAAAACAGCCCAAAGTCCAGGAAAGCTGATGGGGCCACAGGGATCCTTCTCTCTCCCCCTTTGAACATTAAGAAGGAAAAATTATACTTCTGTTTCCTCCGATACAGCAACAGAGGAGGGGATCTACTGCTGGGACAAAGAACCAAAGCAAAACAAAAACAAAAGCCAGACAGACAGACAGACAAAAGTCTCAGGCATGAAGTGAGAAGCCATCAGCCTCACTAGTAACCGTTTCTGTTCCGATTCTGTCTGGAAGGCCTGTTCCCGGCTGCACGAAGAACCCCTGACGGGTACCAAGCGCCCTGACCTCCCGTTCGGGTGCGTTCCCTACGCTGGTCCCAGTCCTCGGAGCTGGCGGGGCCGCCCCTCCTCACGTACCCTGCCCGGCCCAGGGCACAGAGCCCTGCGGGAACCCCAGGCACCCCTCAGAGCCCTGGACTCAGGACCTCAGGGGGTGAACATGCTGGGTGACCCTGGTGCAGCCGGCACTGGTTACCCCTGAGCCGGGCCAGGCTCTGCTGCCTCCGATCGGGAGCCTCCGAGCCCACGCAGCCTGTTCAGGCCTTCCCAGGTGTCCTGACTCCCTCCTACCTGGTCACCGCCTCCTGGCCCGACGCACAGGTGTTCACAGAGTACCTCCTCCATCCAGGCACGTGACGGACCCTCACATGCCCTAGAGGCCGCCCGCCCGGCGCACAGAAAAGCACACCCCAGGGAGGCGCACCCCAGGGAGGCGCACCGCTACCGCTGGAGGGGAAGGGGCCTCCGGAAGCCTGCGAGCGTAGGGAAGCCAGGCCAGGATGGCAGAACGGCGCGTGCACGGAGAGGAGATGGGGACGGCACACCTGGGGGCAGGATCGCCAGCTCAGGGAAGACGGGGGACAGACAGGCTGGCTGAACGAGGGAAAGTCAAGGCAAACGGACAGCTGGGAGAGCAGGCTGGAGGGGGAGTCTGGAGCCAGAGCCAGGGAGTCCTTGAACTTCACGCTAGGCAGCCTGTCAGTTCCGTTCCTCCACCGGCTAACGTTCCTATTAGTTCCTCTCCAGGCAGCTGCGAGTGCGCAGTGTAGTAAGTGGTTCTTTTTTTTTTTATGTTTATTTTATTGGGGGGGGCAAGCAGGGCAGAGGCAGAGGGTGAGAGGGTGAGAGAGAGAGAGAGAGAGAGAGAGAGAGAGAGAGAGAGAGGGAATCCCAAGCAGGCTCCGCACTGTCAACACAGAGCCCGATTTGGAGCTTGGACTCATGAACTAAGAGCTCACGACCTGAGCTGAAATCAAGAGTTGGACTCTTAACCAGCTCAGCAACCCAGGCGCCCCAAGGTTAAGTGGTTCTTAAATCCACACATTAAAATGACTGAAGCACTCCTCTCCCGTCTTAGAACAGCACGTGGTGAAGGGCAAGTTTAACCAGGGCCCCTCCTGGGACACCCCGTGCTCCAAGGTTCCGCCGTGTCCCCTGGTCTCTGCGGATGTGCCGAGCCTTGGGGGGTGCCAGCCTGCCCAACTGGCTGTAAACAGCTCAAAGCCACTCTTCAGGGTGCCTTCCCTACCCCAGGGGGTCCACTTGGAAAAGCAGACAGAGTCCACACTTAAAAAAGGCAAAGCAACAAGCAGACTTTGGATCTCCAGGGCACGTCTGTCCCCAAAGACGGTTTGTCCTGGCTCAGAGCCAGGAATGCATCCTTCACCCGAAGTACAGGAGGGGCGCCTGGCTGGCTCAGTAGGTAGAGCATGCAACTCTTGACCTTGGGGTAGTGAGTTTGAGCCCCACATTGAGTGCATACGTGACTTACAAAACAAACAAAACATAAGTCAGGGCCAAAGCAGGGGAAGGCAGTGTCCACGAGAACAGGGTGCCAAGGGCTCAGACTGCGTCCAGGCCTGGCGTCCAGCCGGAGCCTCTTCCACGCACAGGCCGCGTCCCCTGCGGCCTGAGCCTACTCGACAGTCAGAAACAACCCACAGCCAGAACTGGACAAGTTTACCTCAGAAACTGGGCGATTCGGGCCATGGTCGCTCCGGCCCCCGGCTGCAGCACATTTCCTGCGGACGACAGACCTTACTCAGAGCCAGACAGCACTCTAGATACGAAGGTAGAGCTGTGAGGCCTAGAAAGGGGACGCTGCAGATCTTTCTTTAGCAACACAAGCCCTCGGCAGGTTCCCTTTTCCTAGAAGTTCAAGGAGCCAGTCACCGATCACCGGCCTGATCATACCATCAACCGAACCGAGGGCCACCAGGTCCCTTGCCTGTGCACCCCGCTTTTCCAAATCAGTGCGCAGTGGCCTGGGGCCTGCCTTTGAAGGAAACATAGACCGCGATGCAAAGCTTGCCGGTCGGTAATCGAACTGGTCTTGTCAGTCATGGAAATGAACTTCCGAAAATGCCCAGCTCCCTGCGAGGCCTCGGCCAAGCCCTGCTGGCGTCGGAGGTGGAAGAGCGACTCCCGGCCTAGGGGTGGTGCCTGCGCCCTGGGACTCTGGCCCTGTTGTTGTTTCTGGCTGGAGGAGTAGGGGTGGAGGGTAAGGGTCACCGCACCCTGGATTCAGGTGCGATCTCTGCTGAAACTGTCCCGGGCTGAACTGCACGGTTTTTGATGGCCCCTCGTTCGGGGGCGGCGCGGTCAGGACGGGTACAGAACCCTGGCCTTCCGTCTCCCACGGGGTCCGCACATCCCTGCGCCCGGCGCTTGGGTGTTAGCACGTCACTGAGATCGCTGCTTTCTGAGAGACTGAACAGGCAGAACTCGGGGTCGGGGTGGGGTGGGGGTGGGGCAGAGAGTGCCTGGAGGCGGGAGTCCTTAAGGAGCAATTCAATTCAACTGCCAGGGGCGCCAGGGCTTTCCGCGCGGTGAAAGCCCCCGGAAGGGCCCGGAGGGCGTGGGCGGGGGGCGCGGCCCAGGGCCCACGCGGCGCGCTCACCCACGCAGATGTCCCCCAGCTGCGAGGGGCTCAGCCGGACGTCCTGGAGCACCGCGGTCATGACGGCCGAGAGCAGCTCGTCGGGGGTCGTGTCCTGCAGCGGGAAGCGCGG
>NW_027531901.1:832421-832561 GCF_008692635.1 Crocuta crocuta
CGCGGCGCCCCGACCCAGGGGCCTCACCTTGAAGCCGCCGCGGCCCCCTCGGCCGATGGCGGTGCGCCGCCCGTGCACCACCACCACGTCGTCGGCCGACGCCTGGCGAGCGCCGCTCCAGCACGGCGCGGCCTGCGGGG
>NW_027531901.1:832808-834234 GCF_008692635.1 Crocuta crocuta
CTGGCCTCAGCCAACCAGAGGGCTGTCTGCCCGAGGTCCCGCCCCCCCGTCCCCGCTTCTAACCAAACCAGCTAAAGCAGAGCTCTCGGGTTACGCCGATAGGGTCTTTCCACTTAAAGCCCCGCCTGCGGTAGCCTAAGACTGCCAACCAGGAGGTGGACCCTTCCGAAGCCCCGCCCAGAACTGCAGGCTTGCAGCACCGCCTACTGCCAAACCCGAGGCAAGACTCCGAGCGCCTTCTCGGGATCTTGAAGCAAACTCCGCCCACTGCCGGACTCGCTGGCCGGGTAACTCCGCCCACTGCCGGACTCGCGGGCCGGGAAACTCCGCCCACTGCCGGCCACCGAACCCGAGGCTGGACCATTAGAGGCCCCGCCCACGGCTCCCGGTCGGGAAGCGAGGAGGCGCGGACCCATCCTTCTTCCCCCTTCCGAGTCTGTCTCCGGGGTCCCAGGACCCACGCTGGGGGCCTGAAGTCGACACGCCCCAGAGCCCCACCCCAACGTGCGTGGGCTCTCCTGGGAGATCTTTCGAGAACACTGAAGGAACTGGGGCCCTGGTGCGGCAGGGGAACAGGCTGTATGAAGTTACCGAGGTGCGAGAAGCTCCTCATCTAGACTACCGTAATTTCTTACCAATTTTACAGCAGTTTGGGTTTATTTAATTAAGCCCACCTCCTGCACTAGGGTGAGGTCTCCACCAAGGCAAGGAGGGCCGCTCTGTATCCGGGGTGCCTGCAACATGCTTGACACTTAGTAGGTGATCAATAAATTCCTAGTGAATGAGTGAAAGACCAGAACTCCTTAGGTCAGGACTCTGTTCCAGCCTCTCCCCCCCCGCAGCCCTAGAGAGCAAGGCCGGTGCCCCCTGACTCCCACTGGTAATGTTTCTCCAGACCCCGGAGAGTGGTACTGGGCTTCTCCCAGCCACTAAAGGCCAGGGTGCCCTGTCCCTCCACCCCGGACGGTCTCCCACCTTTCAAAGGCAGGGCCACGGCATGCACTAGACCCCAGAGGGTAGCCTAGCCTCCCCACCTGCCCTCTGGGGGTACAGCTGGAGACCCCCCCACACACTCCCAAGCCTGGGAGATCCGGAGACAGGGTTGGGGGAAGGGCTCCTCCTCTGCCCCCTCCCCGCCATCCTCGAGGGCAGTGACATTTGAGCCCCTCAGATCCCCAGCGGAAAGGGTGTGGATCCCCAAGAGCAAGGCCTCTATTTCCTTCAACTCCCACAGGAGGGTCGTGCCCCCGCCGCCGCCCCAGACCCTGGACAGGTCTGTGGGCCCCGCACCTCCGCAGGCAGGTCCCGAGCCCGCGAGGGCGGAGGTGGAGCGCCCCGCCTCCACCCCGGGGTGGGGGCTCCGGCTGCAGGGCGGGGCGGCGCTTCTCGGAAACAGAAACCCTCTGGGCGGGGCAGGAAGGAGGAA
>NW_027531901.1:834463-835420 GCF_008692635.1 Crocuta crocuta
CCAGCCTGCCGGGGGGCGGGGGCACCGCCGAGTGCGACCGGTTCCCTCCTTCGACACTGGGATGACAGGGACTGGGGAAAGCAGGTGAAGGCCGGGAGAGGCAGTCAGCAGAGGGAAACATCTTGGGCAATGTTTTCACGTAGGGCCGGGAGTCAGAATCGAGGTCCTCTGCGGGGGGCGGGGTCAGGACTTCAGGTAGAGCCACAGGGCAGGGGAGGGACAGAAAGCTGCCCGTCTTGGAACCTCAGGTCCCAGGGAAACGCATCCCTCCCTGCCGCTGGCTGACACACAACACAGACGGCTGCACCTTGCCCGGTTGGGGGCTCGTTTATATACCCACCAGGGGGGTCCAGTCCCTCGCGCCCGGCAGGGTGGGCCCTAGAAGCAGCAGACCTTGGGTGCAGGAGTCCTCGGAGGGGGGGCCAGGACACGGCCTGACTGCGATGACTTCCCAGATGACCAGAACACCCTCCCTGGGGGAGGGTCGGAGCCAGCCGGGGCTCAGCTTCTCCGAGCTGTAGGACTGAGCGCGGGTCCCGGCTGTGGACAGAGCGGGGGACAGACCCGGGGGCGCCCGCCCCGTCTCGCCCCCACAGAGGAGGACTGCCAGAAGTATGTTCTGAAGCAGCAGCAGGAGGAGTCTGAGAAGCCCCTACAGGTGCCTGCCGTCGACAGCAGTGACCCACGGACGTCCGAGCTGGCGGGCATCACCACGCTTGATGACCCCTTGGGTAAGGATCAGTACCGCTCCGCCCGGCGGGCGTGACAGCTGAGCCACAGGCCCTGCGCGGAGATCATAGGTTTTGCAAGCGGGTGGGCTGTGGCCTGCCTTTGGGCGAGTCACGGTCCCTCTGATTTCTCACTTTCCTCACCTAGGAAATGGGAATAATAATCCCACCTCTGAGTTGGCGTGAGACTCCTGAAATGACGTGTCTGTCTTAGGGTCAGCCCAGTGCT
>NW_027531901.1:835494-905199 GCF_008692635.1 Crocuta crocuta
GAGGCAGGGGGCGGGGGGGGGGGGACACTCACCTTTCCTCCAGGGAAGGGCACTCTCTTCTTCGTGTCATTTTGGGATCGGTGGAGCGTTCGGGACCAGAGTCACCGAGGCTGGGGGTTCCCGGTGGGTCCCCCGCCCCCGTAGAGCTTTGACGTCACCCTTGTGCTCTGCACCCAGGGCAAATGCCTGAGCGTTTTGATGCCTTCATCTGCTACTGCCCCAGCGATATCCAGTTTGTTCAGGAAATGATCCGGCAGCTGGAACAGACAGACTATCGGCTGAAGTTGTGCGTGTCTGACCGCGATGTCCTCCCTGGCACCTGTGTTTGGTCCATCGCCAGCGAGCTCATTGAGAAGAGGTGGGCCGGGGGGCCGGGGGGCCAGTGGGCGGGTGCGCAGAGGCCTGCCCGAGGGGCCCAGATGCTGAGATCCTCCCAGCTGGACCCCGTCCGGTCGCACCACAGTGGGCCCCTCCCGAGGCCATCCCCTGGTGACCCCCGCTGGCCCGGTGCCTGCAGCCTGCCGCTCTCCCCTAGGTGCCGCCGGATGGTGGTGGTGGTCTCTGATGATTACCTGCAGAGCAAGGAATGTGACTTCCAGACGAAGTTTGCGCTCAGCCTCTCTCCCGGTAAGCCCACCTCTGCCTTTGTCACCGAGGAGTGGGCGGGCGGGCGTCAGGACGCCATCAGTCCCTCACCGAGGGCCATGCCTGCAGCACCAAGGAACTCCTGCAGGCTTCTGCACACCTGAGTGTGTGTGCACACGGGGGCCCTCTGTGTGAGGGAGTGGGTGCCATGGGTGCTGGGTTGGGGGCAGGCCTGTGGGCCGGGGACAGACCCCGCTGTCTGTGGAGCGAGGGCCCGGTGCCGGTTCTGAACCTCTTGGCTGGCAGGTGCCCATCAGAAGCGACTGATCCCCATCAAGTACAAGGCGATGAAGAAGGAGTTCCCCAGCATCCTGAGGTTCATCACCGTCTGCGACTACACCAACCCTTGCACCAAGTCCTGGTTCTGGACGCGCCTGGCCAAGGCCCTGGCCCTGCCCTGAGGATNTAGGGGAATCTGTGCGCCACTCGCCTCTCAGTCCCCGGAGACGCCCACTCCACACACATGGCGCATCTGGGCATCGCACCTCCCGCCCCGCAGGGACCAGGAGCGTGTCACCTGCGGGCTCACCGGCCGCGACAGTAGGACCCAGAGCCAGCCAGGACTGAGAAGGGCGCCGGCAGAGCCAGCTCTGACCCGACACCTCAGGCCTCGGTTTCCCCACCCGAGAACCAGGGAGGGTGGGCCCACGTGTGTTCTTTTCTCTTTTTTTCCCTCTTCGTCAAAACCAAACTCTGGACAGAACCCGATATGCCAGCCTTCGTGCCTTCAGCGCGGCCCAAACGAGAGCGAGCGAGCTGCCTGAACTGGCCTCGCCAGTAAGCGGCAGACACAGCTGTTCTTCCCGCCCCCGGGCTTTTGTAGGCTAGTCGCCGTCCAGCTCTTCTCGGGGGGACAAAATGTCACGGTCCCAGGGCAGACCGCAGGACCCTAAAGCGAATAGAAAACGTGTCTTTTCTGCTCCATATGCAGCCAGGCTGGAGCAAGGTGCCTTTCCTCAGGGTCCTGGGGGTGGGTGGGGGACCAGAGGCCCCTCCCTGCATGATCCTCGTGCACTTATCCCCACTTTGACATTGGGGAATATTTTTTAAACAATTTTTGAGAGTGTCTTTCCCACCTGTTTTATAGGCATTGTGCGAGTTTGGGAGAACAGAGTCATGCCTGTGTTTCTTCTCCTCTGTATCCCGGGTGTGTAATAAAGACGTCTCTACGTTTGGAGCAGCAGTTTTGATTTGTGTCTGGGGGGCTGGAAGCAGCTTACTGGGGATAAAGCTCTCCCGGGTCAGAGAAGCGGGCCCACTGGGCAGGTTCCGGTGGGATTGCTCGGCAGGGGCTTCTGGAAGGCTGGGCGCCTGCTCACACGTCCCGGGCCTCACCAGGGCTGAGGCCTCGGTCCCAGACGCCAGGGAGACTGCTCGCCTCCATCAGACTTGGTCCTCCCTGGATTGGGCCACGCTTTCGGGTCCGGGCCTGGCTCTTCCAGGCTCCAAGGAGGGTCTGGAGAACTGCCCTCCCCGCCCACAGATGTCTGGGGAACTCAGTTACCGGTAACGGTCCTGAAGCGATTTGTGTTAACCCTGAAAGTTTTGATCTATTTTTACTCTTATTATTATTTTCTTAAAGATTTTATTTTTAAGTCCTCTCTGTGCCCAATGCGGGGCTTGAACAACAAATGCTCTACCAGCTGAGCCGGCCAGGTGCCCTGCTTCTGATCTATTTTTAAATAGAATGTCACTTCGTTACCGTTCACTCAAGAAAGTTTGGAAAATATATTACTTTTTTACGTTTATTTATTTTAGAGACAGAGCACAAGCAGGGGAGGGGCAGAGAGCGAGGGAGGCAGAATCTGAGGCAGGCTTGAACCCTGAGATCGTGACCTGAGCTGAAGTCAGGCAGTTAAATGACTGGGCCCCCCAAGCGCCCTGGAAAATATATTATTTTTAAAAATCACTGATAGATAATTCCAATCCGAGAGACGCCTCTAGCGACCTTCCAGAGCGCGCACGCATTGCCAGCGACCGCAGCTCCTCTCTCAGCGGCCGCCCTGCGGCCCTGCGCCCGCTCACCGGAGGCTGCCCGGCCCCGTGCCGTCAGGACTCCTAGAAAGGCCCCCCGTACTCCGCGCAGCCCCGAGACCTTCGCGCCCGCGTCCCCGGGGAGCGGAGCCGCTCTGCCCATCTGCCCCCTGCCCCCCGCGGCTGGGGACGGTCTCCGGAGCGGCTCCTGGCCGTGAGGCGCAGGGGGCTCCGGGGAACACCGGTCACGACGCGGGAAGAGCCCGCACCCCCCAGGCCAGGCCGGCGACCTGAACGTGTCCCTCACGGCCGTCCGATGCTCACGCAGCTCCCACGTCTCTTCCACCAGTGCCCGCTTCCCCACAGGCGGCTCGCAGGCGCCAGAAAGCTTCCTCTTCTCAACCTGGGCGGAGTGCTCTAGGAACCGTTGATAGAGAAATCCTCGTTTCTCTTTAAAAAACATTTTTAGGGGCACCTGGGTGGGTCAGTCAGTCATGATCTCGTGATTCTTGAGTTCAAGCCCCGCATCGGGCTCTGTGCTGACAGCTCAGAACCTGGAGCTGCTTCAGATTCTGTGTCTCCCTCTCTCTCTCTCTCCCACCCCGCTCAGGCTCCCTGTCTCTCTCTCTCTCTCTCTCTCTCTCTCTCTCATTTTAATGCTTACTTTTGAGAGAGAGAGAGAGAGAGCAGGGGAGGGACACAGAGAGAGGGAGACAGAGTATCTGAAGTGGGCTCTGCGCTGACAGCACAGAGACCCATGTGGGCCTTGAACTCACAAACTGTGAGATCATGACCTGAGCCAAAGACAGTTAACTGATTGAGCCAACCAGGTGCCCTACCCCTCATTTTTCTTTTTTTTTTTAATTTTTTAAAAAATGTTTTCTTTATTTCTAGGAGAGAGAGAGACAGTGTGAGCAGGGGAGAGTCAGAGAGAGAGGGAGTCACAGACTCTGAAACAGGCTCCAGGCTCCGAGCTGGCAGTCAGCATAGAGCCCGACGCGGGGCTCGAACCCACGAACCGCGAGATCATGACCTAAGCGAAAGTCGGATGCTCAACCCACTAAGCCACCCAGGCGCCCCATACCCCTCATTTTTCAATAGGGAAAATTCACAGCTGAAATTTTATGAAAGGGAAAAGCAGAAAATTTTGGAGGGAAGCAGCAAAGTTAAAATACAAAACCGTAAGTCTACGTGACTAGGAACCTGAATTCTGCCACAAGCAGTGACGAGGAAACAACAGGGAGGGGTTTCTGCCAGATCAGGCAATAAAATAGACACGATATCGTGTGACGATGTCGGGTCCTGGTTCAAACAGGTCATCTGTAGAAAGACAATCTGGGTCGTAAATTGATAGAGATTAATATCCGGCACTCCAGCAACTCAAAAAAAAAGAAATATAACACAACTGAAAAACGGGCAAGGGACTTGAGCAGACATTTCTCCAAAGGAAATATACAAATGACCAATGCATATGTGAAAAGATGCTCAACATCACTAACCATCGGGGAAATACAAACCCAAACCACAACAAGGTACCACACCACACCCACGAGGCTGCCACTATCAAGAGAACAGAGCCAGAAAAAACAAGTGTCAGCAAGGGTGTGGAAGACCCTGTGCACTGCTGGTGGGAACGTAACGCGGCGCAGTTGCCGTGGAAAATGGCCCGGCAACTTCTCAAAAGCTTAAACGGCAAACTGCCACAGGACCCAGCAGCTCTGCTTCTGAGTATGTGCTCAAAGTAACAGAAAGCAAGGTCTGGAAGAGCCTGCAGTCACAGCAGCATTACTCACAATCGCCAAAACAGGCAAGCGGCCCAAACGCCCCTGACAGATGAACGAATAAGCAGAACGCAGTATACATATAAAATGGAATACTATTCAGCCTTCAAAAGGAATGAAATTCTTTAAAAAAATTTTTTAATGTTTATTTATTTTTGAGAGAGAGACACAGAGAGAGAGAGAGAGAGAGAGGGAGACACAGAATCCGAAGCAGGCTCTAGGCTCTGACTCTGAGCTGTCAGCACAGAGCCTGACGCGGGTCTCGAACCCACAGACTGTGAGATCGTGACCTGAGCTGAACATAGACGCTTAACTGACGGAGCCACCCGGGCGCCCCGAAAAGGAATGAAATTCTAACACATGCTATAATATGGATGAACCTTGAGAACGTTATGCTAAGTGAAATAAGCCAGTTGCAAACAAATACTGTACAATTCCATTTTATACAAGGTATCTAAAACGGCCAAATTTCTAGAGATAGAAAACAGAATGGTGGTTTCCAGGCCTGAGGGGAGGAGCGGATGGAGAGTTATTGTTGAGTGAGTGTAAGGTTTCAGTTTTGCACAAGGAAAAAAGCTCTGGAGCTTGATGGTATGACAGTGCGAATGTACTTAACACCACTGACTTGTGTAAAGATGGTTATGTGGGTGGCTCCGTTGTTTAAATGTATGACTCCTGATTTCGGCTCAGGTCATGATGTCAGAGTTCATGAGATCGAGCCCTGCGTCGGCTCTGTGCTGACGGTGAGGATCCCGCTTGGGATTCTCTCCCTCGCTCTCTGCCCCTCCCCTGCTCTCTCTCTCTCTCTCAAAATAAACATTTAAAAAATAAATAAAAATGGTTAAAATGGTACATTTTATGTCATGTGTGTTTTGCCACTAAAAGCAAAGACATTCTTGGGACAAATGGGGAAATTTGGGTATTAGATGATGCCAAAAAATGATCACTATTTTTTAAAGATGTGATAATAACATTATGGTTACATAAGAGAATGTCGAAATTTGTTAAGAGTCCAAATCTGAAGTATATTGGTATGAAATAAGTGATGTCTGGGATTTGTTTTTAAATACTTAAGTAGGGGCGCCTGGGTGGCTCGATTGGTTGAGTGTCTGACTTCGGCTCAGGTCATAATCTCACAGCTCATGAGTTCAAGCCCGGCACCGAGCTCTCCACTCTCAGGCCTGAGCCCACTTTGGATCCTCTGTTCCTCGCCCCTCCTCAATTAAATAACAACTTTAAAAAAATACTTAAGTAAATTGAAAAAAAAAAATATGAAGTAAATGTGACCACACAATGTTTTCTCTTTATGCTTATGCGTTCACAATTTTTTTAATGGTTATTTATATTTTGATAGATAGAACACAAGCAGGGGAGCAGAGAGAGAGAGGGAGACGCAGAATCCGAAGCAGCTCCAGGCTCCAAGCTGCCAGCACAGAGCCCGACGTGGGCTCGAAACCACAGACCATGAGATCATGACCTGAGCCGAAGCTGGACACCCAACCGACTGAGCCACCCAGGCGCCCCTACAATTTGTGACAATTAAAACTTGTGTTCAGCTTAAAAGTACAAGCAGCATTGCTGCTCCACTTGGACCGATGTCCCTCCTGCTGCGTCTCCCTAATGCAGGTGTGCTAAAATCATCAATTTTCAGTTTTTTTTTTAAATAATTTTTTTTACTGTTTTTTTTTTAATTTATTTCTAGGAGAGAAAGAGAGAGACAGCGCGAGCAGGGGAGGGTCAGAGAGAGAGGGAGTCACAGACTGAAACAGGCTCCAGGCTCTGAGCTGGCAGTCAGCACAGAGCCCGACGCGGGGCTCGAACCCACGAACCGCGAGATCACGACCTAAGTGAAAGTCAGATGCTTAACCGACTAAGCCACCCAGGCGCCCCAGCAATTTTCAGTTTTGACTGAAACAAAAACAAATCTGTTCTCATGTGGTTGGGGAAGTAGACAGAAAGTTTGATCATGTCTTTTTAGATTTCTGAAAATCTCATCTCTGACAACTGGTTCTTTAAAAGTTACTCATTTTGAGGCTTTGAAGAAAGTATACGAGGATATATTTTTAAAATTAAAAAAAATTTTTTTAATGTTTTATTTATTCCTGAGAGAGATAGAGAGAGACAGAGCATGAGCAGGGGAGGGGCAGAGAGAGAGGGAGACACAGAATCCGAAGCAGCTCCAGGCTCCGAGGTGTCAGCACCGAGCCTGATGTGGGGCCCGAACCCAAGAACCCTGAGATCATGACCTGAGCTGAAGTTGGACGCCCAACCAACTGAGCCACCAAGACGCCCCTACCAAGAATATTTTAACTCAAAATATTTTTCTTTAACTTTATTTTAAACGGGAGTTTCTCTTTTCTTTTTCTTTTTTTAATGCTTATTGTTTTTAGAGAGAGACAGAGAGCAAGCAGGGGAGGGGCAGGGAGAGAGGGAGACACAGAATCCGAAACAGGCTCCAGGCTCTGAGCTGTCAGCACAGAGCCTGACGCGGGGCTCGAACTCAGGAACCGTGAGATCATGGCCTGAGCCAAAGTCGGACGCTCAACCGACTGAGCCCCCCAGGCGCCCCTAAAAGGGACTGTCACGAATGGCGTGGCATTGGACCCGGCCCCGGCCCTGGAGGAGAAGGCTGCGCCTCCCTAGCCGCTGTACTGAAAGCCTTGGTTCATAGCGGGGGGGGGACCACGGCCCTTCAGCCGAGCCAGGACGACGTGAATACCCTTCTTGCCTTCAGCAGGGAAGCGTCTTCGGGGCCCCTGAGTCACGGAGCTGGGAAGAGGCAAGGAGCGGAAAGCGGGTGAGCGCCTGTTCAAACCAGGCTGGAACGGTTTCACATTCTAGGAGGTGAACTTGGAATCACAGAGCAGAACACATCGGGCCATTGTGCTGGCAGCGGGCGGGTGAACTCACCCTCAGTTCGGGGGAAGTTCGTCCCCACTGGCTGCGGCATGCCAGAGCATGCAGAATAAATGGTCTAAAAGGCCCCGGGGACTCCTGGTTCTGGGAAAATATGGAGTAAACACACACCTCCCTATCCTTTCTGTTACATACTGTTAAAAAAAAAAACACCTGGACTTACTAAAATAAACATAAGGAAGACTCTGAAAGGTGGAAGGAAGGCAGCCTGGCTGAGGAACCTTGGGACCCACAGAATGGCAGGGTAGGGATTCCCAGGGTTTTCTGTTCGCATTACGTATCGCAGACTGAGCATCGGAGAAGCCAGCAACCCAGGAACTGATCGGTACTGATAAAAAAAAAAAAAAAGAGAGAGAGAAAAGGGCTTCCTCTTTCTTTTTAGCCAAAGGACTAGCAAGGGGCAGCTTAGCAAGGAAAGAAAACTCTTAGATAATAATCACTCTACTCCAGCCACAAACACCGTAGAAAGAACGACACTACCACCTATACCCTCCCCGCCAAGCCCAACGGGGACCCTAGACGTCCACGCAGGGCGGTGTCTCAAGAGGCCGGCGGAGAGTCCGGATCTTCCCCACGGCCGAGGCCCTGTGCGCCTCCCCATGTCCGTGGAGGTCACAAGGGGGCAGTACGGAGGCCCCTCCCCCCAGGCCAGGGTGGGATCAGCAGGGGCCCCCCGGGCGGTCTGAATTCCCACGCTGGCCCAGCAGGAACTAGGTACCCCACCAACTCCCACTTCCCAGGGTGTCAACAGAGGCTGAGCAGGAAACCTGAACTTCAACCTCCATCTGACAGCACTGAGAAGACCTTAGTAGTAGTAGTAGTAGTAGTAGTAGTAGACTTCATGCCCGGTGTGGGGCTTGAACTCAAACCCTGAGATCAACAGTCACATGCTCTACTGACGGCGCCAGCCAGGTGTCCCTGAGAAGGCCTCTACGACAGAAGGTTTAAATAAGGCCCAGCATCTCATAAAACTCAAGATGTCCAGGACTGAAAATCATTCCTCATACCAAGAACCAGGAAAACCTCAACTTGAGCAAAAAAAGACAGTCCAACTGGTGCTAACACCACCATGACATAGATGTTGAAATTACCTGACAAGAATTTTATTTTAACAATAAGGTTTTTTCTTTTATTATTTGAGAGAGAGAGAGGGAGGGAGGGAGAGAGAGAGCATGCACACGGGAGGGGAGGGGCAGAGAGAGAGAGAGACACAGAACCCAAACCAGGCTCCAGGCTCTGAGCTGTCAGCACAGAGCCCGACGCGGGGCTCAAACTCATGAACCATGAGATCATGACCTGAGTGGAGGTCAGACGCTTTAACGACTGAGCCACCCAGGCGCCCCAAGAAGGTGGAATTTTTAAAGTATTCAAATAAATATGGCTGAATATTTTTCAAATACGGCAACGACCTGAACCTATAGATTCGAAAAGCTGATGAAATCCCGAAGAAGATAACCCAAAGAAATCCATGCCAAAATACATCACAGTCAAACTGCTGAAAACTAAAGACAAAGACAAAATCCTGAAAGCAGCCAGAGAGAATTGACACCTTCCCTATAATGAGAAAAACAATCTGAATGACATCAGCTTTCTCACTGGAAGCCTCAGAGGCCAGCAGAAAGTGGCACCACATTTTCAAGTGTTGAAAGAAAAGAACTGTTAACGTAAAACCCTATATCCAGTGAAAATCAGGAAGGAAGAGGAAATGAAGACATTCTCAGACAAAGAAAAATGATGAGGGTTTGTCGACAGCCGACCTACCCTTAAAAATAGCTACAGGACATTTCTGAAAGAGAAAATAAATGATTAAAAAAAGAATCTTGGGACATCAGGAAAAAAGAACTAAAATGCAAAAACAAGTCAATAAAAATGCTTCCTCCTCTTGAGTGGTGTCTGATGGTTTGGTGGTTGCATGCCGGATAAATTAGGGAAGTTGGTGAGTACAGTGTGAGAATTTCTGCACAATCAAAAGGAGAAATGGACCCATGCTGGCCGGGGGGAGGGACTCTGTGGTCCCTGCGATTTCCTCTTTCCTCAGAACAGCGAAGCCCATCTGGCCCAGTCTAGCGTCCCCTCTCCCACACACCCGTGCATTGTCTGATACGGTTCTCAATTAATGCCGAGGAAACAGTTAAGATGATTATAAACAGGGGTTTAAAGAAAGTTTTGACACCTCATTCAAACCGCTAGTGTGAACACAAGTAGAACTGAGATAAATTATGTACGTACAATATTATACTGAGTATCTACTAAATATCTATACAAAGAAATACTCTCTAAACATCGTTAATAAGTCAAAATGAAAGTCTACTTGGGGCGCCTGGGGGGCTCAGTCGGTTAAGCGTCCGACTTCAGCTCAGGTCATGATCTCACGGTTCGTGGGTTCGAGCCCCGCGTCGGGCTCTGTGCTGACAGCTCAGAGCCTGGATCTGCTTCGGATTCTGTGTCTCCCTCTCTCTCCGCCCCTCCCTGCTCACGCTGTCTCTCTCTCTCAGATATTTAAAAATAAATAAATAAATAAATAAATGAAAGTCTACTCAAAATGCTGGCAGAAGGGGACCGGCCCGTCTAGGAAGGCCCTGGGGGTCCCTTTTCTCCACGTCCTCGCCTGCATTTACCCACTGTCTTGTTTTTAAAAAATACTCTTCATTATAAGAATGATCACTGAAAAAATATATTTATACATATATTGCACATAGATGTCCATGTATTTTCAATTAGCATTTTTGTTTTATGTTGGGAAAATGAGCCAAACTATGGTTTTTGNTCAGATATTTAAAAATAAATAAATAAATAAATGAAAGTCTACTCAGAATGACCAACGGAGACTAGATTAGTCAGGCGTTAGGGCTGCTGGCAGAAGGGGACCGGCCCGTCTAGGAAGGCCCTGGGGGTCCCTTTTCTCCACGTCCTCGCCTGCATTTACCCACTGTCTTGTTTTTAAAAAATACTCTTCATTATAAGAATGATCACTGAAAAAATATATTTATACATATATTGCACATAGATGTCCATGTATTTTCAATTAGCATTTTTGTTTTATGTTGGGAAAATGAGCCAAACTATGGTTTTTGAGGACCTACTTCCACAGGCCCTGCTCAGAAGCAGGATTCGAATATAAACCAAACAGGCTCCGTCCTCACGGGACTTACAGCGCAGAGAATCAGGGCCCACGGGCAAGGAGACCCCAACCACTCGAGTCAGACTCCACAGCCTCCGACGCAGATGCGCCAGCTCGTGCCACAGGCAGCACGGCGGGCAAGTTCCGAAGGCAGGCATCCGTGGGCCAGGTCTGGAAGAGGCCTCTCTGCAGGCAGATGACCTTGGCGTGGGGGCTGAGCGGTGGGGCTGGTGGCGACAGAGATTCGAGCAGGGAGGGAATGACTTGGACAGATGGGGAAAGTGAGAGGCGTGCCTGGGGGCCTGGGGGCTGGTAGAACGAGACATTCCGGGCCCGGCAGGGCACCCCCGGAAAGCAGGCTGCGGCTGGGTGCGCATGTCTGCGCAGAAACGCGCTAAGAGAGCACCGGGAGATCAGGTTAGAGGTGTGCGCAGGGGGGGTCAGGGGAGGTGACAGACACAGTGGCAAGTCCTGCCCCAGACAACTGCATAAACAACAAAAGCCAGTGACTGCTGGCTGGGAGGGCAACCCTGGGTCCCCAGCATCTCCTCGTTCCTCAGACCAAACCCCACCCGGCTCGTTCCAAGGCCCGCCATCCTGAGCACTCACGCATGGATTCACCCTGCAATGACCTCACCCTGAGGTCCTGAGGTCCCCAGGGTGGAGCAAGTCCAGACACCATGAGGTAAGCCTCCTGGGCTCTCTGCCGTATTCGGTCCTTCAGACTGAGTGTTCCCAAGTGAAAATGAACGTGCTTCAAGGTCACGACCTTCGTCCACTTCGTTACCTCTTTCGGGAGAAGCACTACCCAACAGAAACACATAAGCCACGGGGCGCCTGGGTGGCTCAGTCGGTTGAGCGTCCGACTTTCGCTTAGGTCATGATCTCGCGGTTCGTGGGTTCGAGCCCCGCGTCGGGCTCTGTGCTGACTGCCAGCTCAGAGCCTGGAGCCTGTTTCAGTCTGTGACTCCCTCTCTCTCTGACCCTCCCCTGCTCACGCTGTCTCTCTCTCTCTCTCCTAGAAATAAATAAAACATTTAAAAAAAAAAAAGAAACACATAAGCCACACGTGTGTTTTTTACTTCTCTAGTAACCGTGTTAAAAAGGTGAAAAGAAATAGGTGAAATTAACTTGCCCCACCCCAGACCTACCTCATCAGATTCTGCACTTGAAAAGGACCCCCAGGCGTTCCACAGACACAGAAAAACGGAAAAGTTCTGCTTCAGGCATTAGAGACGACACAGGGCGCGTAGCGTTTTGGCTCCTCCACATCCGCACTCCCTGCTCCTCAGGCCCCGGGCCACGGCCTTACCCAGCCCTGCTCCAGACCGAGCTCGAGGCCAAGCAGCAACTCCTTGATACCGAGCACTACTGTTGGTTCAGCCATTTCATGTGACTCAGCGAGAGGCCATGAGACCCAATGAATCCTTTGACAGAGTCCACTGCGTGTGAATGGAAAAGGCTGTGCCTTCTGGAGCCATTTTGGAGCGTGAATGGGAGAGCCTGTCTGTATATGAAGCCTGTGACTGGAGGTAAAACCAGATCCTGATGACCTCATTTGGGCCCTTGCTTCAAGCCTTACAGCTTGACTTTGCAGTGAGCCAGTAAACCCCCCGTTTGTTTTAACTTGTTCGGATTGCGTGCTAGATAGAGGTCTGTCCCCTCCTCCCCTCGGTCTCTACCAGCCTCCGTACCTCAGGGTATTGACCTTCAAGGATGACATCAACAGGCTCCCTTTGCCGACGGGAGGCACGAGCGGGAGATCAGAGGGTAGGGAGAGATGGAAGTTGGGGTGCTTACTGGCTTGCCTCCCTTCCTGAGGGCTTGCTGAGGGCTGACTTCCTTTCTATCAAAGGCCACGGCTACTTTCAGGTAGCTTCTCCTTCACTCACCTTCTCTGTCTCCTTTCTCCTTCATGGCCTGGGGCTGCTTTGTTCCCCAAGGCTGCCAATCCCGGACTCCTGCACATCCCTCTGCATCCCCTATTCCCTGACCATGACTCTGCAAAAACTCCTTTAGCAAACTCTCCTCAAGTTACCCATTTTGAGTGTCACTTACTTCCTTTTGGGGCCCAACGAGCACAATCATTGGTATAGGAGTGGTTTTAAAATAGGATTCCATGGAGGAAGAAAAGGATTCCGTGGATAAAGAAGACGTGGTATATACACAATGGACTTAAAAAAGAACGAGATCTTACCATTTGTGACAACATGGATGGACCCAGAGGGTGCTGTGCTAAGTGAGACAAGTCAGGCAGAGAAAGACAGATACCGGAAGATCTCACTTATACGTGGCATCTAAAAAGCAAAACATACAAGCCAGCAAACAATAAACAAACAAACAGAAACAGACTCATAAAAGCAGAGAACAAACAGGTGGTTGTCAGAGGGGAAGTGGGCGGGGGGATGGGTGAAATAGATGAAAGGTATTAGGAGGTACAAAACTCCAGTTATAAAATAAGTACGCCATGGAGACGAGAGGTACAGCATAGGGAATACAGTCAATAACACTGTCATAACCCTGTATGGTGACAGATGGAAAACCACTTACTGTGGTGAGCAGGGCGTAACGTATAGAATTGTTGAAAAAGAAAATGGGATTCCAGAATTGAGCTGCTCACGTATATGAGGGAGGCATGGATAAGCTCGTGTTGTGGCGAAACGGGGCCCTAGCAATCCATGATACGCAGTGTCCTCACAAGTAAGCACATTATCATGGCTGTGGCCTGGGATAAAGCACAGGCGGAGAGGGGGAGGGGGAGAAGGACACGAGGAGGGCGCCGGGGGGCTCAGGCGATCAGCGTCTGGCTTGATATCAGCTCAGGTCATGATCCCAGGGTCGTGGGATTGAGCCCCACGTAGAGCTCCAGGCTGAGCATGGAGCCTGCTTAAGATTCTCTCTCTCCCTCTGCCCCTTTCCCCCACTTGCGTGCTCTCTCTTAGTGAAATAAAATAAATAAAATAAAATAAATCAAATACATGAGGAGATTCACCCACTTGAATTACCTATCATGAACCGTGTACTACCTAGTCCAGTGAGCCTGTAGTTGGAGAGGCCCATCCGCCCGACATTATAAAATGGGAACGGTATGCAGTGGGTGGATCCAAACGCACAGCGTACGACCTGATTCCCCTGGTATCCGATGCCACCGCTTGACTATGTCTCCTTCAAAGTTCTCCCTACGTCCTCGGGGGAAACACAAAAGGTCAGTTAGCGGAGGAAAGCGTAGGCTTCTTACAGAAGGGCCAGAAGCGCTGCTGCCCTGACCACTCGGGAGCGCCTCCAAACGCCTGCAGTGAGGGGACGGTCTCCAGAGCAGGCCCTACCGCAGACGTAGTTAGTGCACCGACCTGACCTGACGTGCGCGTGAGCCTGGCCCGCTCATCAGGAATCTGGAAAGAACAAGATTAGAAGACTGGGGGCAAGGAGGTCAAGGGGAAGATAGACTTCCTGCGAGCCACAGAGTATAAAGATATTCATATTCCACATACATGCTCCCCCGGGGGCCATCTGCTGTACAAGACTCTCAATAATCAGGGCGCCATGACACAAGCTGTGAACGTCAGATGGCCTCTTCCTCAGATACTCTCTGGTGTTTGGGGAATAGACCCAGTGGCCACGGTGATGAAAGGAGCCGGTGATGGGCTCAACTACACAGACTTGCTCTCACCCAGCTGAGTGGACCATTTGCCAACACCGTCTTTGTGGGAGGATTTTAACTACAAACTCAAAACTGTTGATAGATTAAACTCTGTGCAGGTTTCTATGCATAGAAACTATGAGGAGTTTCTTCTGGGAAGAAACTCTATTTCTTCATAAATGACTTTTGACAGTTTGTGTCTTTCGAGAACTGCATCCATTTAGGTTGTTAAATATATTGGTACTAAGTTGTTCACAATATTCCTAAATTATCCTTTCAATACCTGTAAAAACTGTGATGACGTCATCTCCCTCACTCCTGATATTGATAATTTGTCTTTTTCTACTTTTTTCTGATCAGTCTGACTACTGGTTTAACAACTGGAAAGATTTTTCTCAAAGAATCAGTTTCTGGTTTCATGGCCTTTTCTCTATTACTTTTTGTTTAGTATTTCACTGAATTGCACTCTGGTTGTTATTTTCTTCTGTTCACCTTGAGTTCAAATTACTCCTTTCTTTCTCCAATTTATGGTTTTAATTTTTTTAAAAAAATTTTAATGTTTTATTTATTTCTGAGAGAGAGAGAGACAGCATGAGCAGGGGAGGGTCAGAGAGAGAGGGAGTCACAGACTGAAACAGGCTCCAGGCTCTGAGCTGGCAGTCAGCACAGAGCCTGACACGGGGCTCGAACCCACAAACCATGAGATCATGACCTGAGCCGAAGTCGGACGCTTAACTGACCGAGCCACCCAGGCACCCCTATTTTTTATTTTTAGAGAGGGGCACCTGGGTGGTTCGGTCGATTGAGTGGGGTGATCCTCCTCACTGTTACATCAAATGAACTTTGTACGAAGGAATTTTTGTGCTCCTCATCTCTGCAATCTTGGGCTCAGGGAGTTTGGAAGCCCTAGTGCCAAAGAGAAAGATGCTTCTGCCAAGGAACACATTCGTGGTTCCTTTAAATAGAAGAAACTGCCTCCTGACTGATACACATTGTGGCAGAGACTGCCCTCCGAATCTAGCTTCCCGTCCTTTCCTTAGGAACAGAACTCCAGAGGTTTAACTGGAGTTACTATGGCCACCACGCTGAAGATCATAGATCAGATGATCATTGATAAGACAGTGATTCCTTCCTTCCTCTCCTCTCTGCACGAGAGTCTACTTGCTGCCCCACTGATGCGGAGCTGGGGTATGTGACTCATGCAGGCCGTTAGGATGTTAGCAGACAGCATCCAAGCAAAGGCCTTAAATGTGCTTGTGAACTTGTTGAGCTCAGACCTTCATCTTGCCATTCGGACTCTGGCTAGGAAAGCAGAGAAGTAAAGGGGTTCAGGCCTGTGCCCGGTCACCAATCCGGCTCTAAGGCCGCCTTCTCCACATAGCGCCTGCCCTCTGTACGTGCCTTACCAAGGCCTGTGTATGCCGCCAGCATCGTGAAGGCCACGGCCGTGAGGAGCGCATGCCCTGGGCAGCTTGCTGGTGGCAAGAGGAGAGGTGCGTGGGACAGGTCAGAACGGCTGCGGCCTGGGGCCACGTCCAGCCGAGCCCCACAGCGACGAGCCCACCGCCAGCCCCACTGCAGACACGTGAAGAAGAAATCGCTGCTTCCTGTGGGTGGCCACTGGCATTTCGGGGTTGTTTGTTACTAAGCATTTTTGTGGCCACAGCTGACTGAGACCCTCGGTGTGGCCATGTGACCACGTTCTGGGCATCAGGACGGAAGAGGAAGCTGTTGACGCAACTTCTAGCTCCTGACCTTAATAGAAAGGTGTGTGTGCCCTCTACTTCCTGCTGCAGGAATGTGGGTGTGGTGACGGGAGCTAAGAGCCACGTGGTGAGGGCGCTGGACACAAGCCAGGAAGGGCCGGGACCTTAACACTGTGGTGCTGACCTATCACTTAGGACGGCTTAAGACTTTCATGTTAGAAAGAAAGGAGTGTTTACTTTGTTACAGGCTAATGTGGTCTGGGTTTTCTGTCACTAGCAACCAAGAGGTCCTAACTGAGAAGATGGGTTTGTGGCGAGCCCCCTGCAGTGCACCCAACCCCAGGCCCAGGACGCCTGTCCTTGCTCTGCTGTGGGTCCCGCCCACTTTGCTGTAGATCACTTGGCCTCGGATCACTGCTGCTCCAGTCACACAGGCCCCTCCTGCGGTACCACTGGCTGTGACCGAGCATTCGCCAGGCTGCAGGGCTGACTGTAGCTGGACACTGTAAACGCCTGCTCTCTAGTTTAAAGCACAGGAAAAGTTAAGGCAGGGTGCATGCTTATTCACCCTGTACGCCAGGGGTGCAAAGACAATGGAGCTGCTTTGTTTTCTATAATCTTTCCCATAAGCCCCTGCTCTGCTGCGGGGGAAGGGGAGACTTAGATTTGCCAGTAGATAACAGATGAGATTAGTTTGGTTCAAAGAAGGCCTTTGGGGGTAACCTGGTCTCTTTTCTTTAATTAAAATATTTTTTAACGTTTATTTTTGAGAGAGACAGAGCGTGAGCAGGGGAGGGGCAGAGAGAGAGAGAGAGAGAGAGAGAAAGAGAGAATCTGAAGCAGGCTCCAGGCTCTGAGCCATCAGCACAGAGCCTGATCTGGGGCTCAAACCCACAAACCACGAGATCATGACCTGAGCTAAAGTCTGGTGCTTAACTGACTGAGCCACCCAGACACCCCCTTTTTTTCACATTGGTTTTAATGTTTATTGATTTTTGAGAGACAGAGACAGAGCAAAAGTCGGGGAGTGGTAGAGAGAGGGGGAGACACAGAATCCGAAGCAGGCTCCAGGCTCTGAGCGGTCAACAGAGAACCCAATGTGGGGCTCAAACCCATGAACCGTGAGATCATGACCTGAGCCAAAGTCGGATGCTTAACCGACTGAGCCACCCAGGCGCCCTTAATCTGGTCTCTCTTAAGTAAATGCTGCTTCTCTTTCCCCTTCCCCCCCATCTCTGCAAGACGGCATCTGGGACTATGGGAAAGGAAAAGCACAAACAGGACTTTGTGGTAGAAGGAAAGGGTTGCCTTGGATCCCTGTACTGTCCTCTGGTTCCGCCATGAATCCTGGCTCTGATTCAAGTTCCTAGAATTATCTGCTGAGATGCAGTGGGCCTGCTCTGGTCTTTGGAGTGTGATGCCAGCACACGGAGCTGAAGTCCACGGTCCCAACTGTTTGCCTTCTGCCACAAAGTCCTGCCTCTGCAGCCTTTTCATCCCAACTCTGTGTGCAAGCCTCTACGACACTTCCTCACGCCTCCGTGCGGCACATGGCAGCTTCCGGTCCCCTGCAGACCCAGCGCAGGCTGCGAGGGACTGGGTGTGGCGCCCTGGTGTTCACTGGCCTGGATTCTGCCCTTCGGAACGGCTACGTGATTGTTCATGCAGCATTTTGGACACGATGTAAAGCCGAGTGGAAGGTGTCTCCTGGCGGCCTGCAGCCTCCCCCTGCCGTGCCTGGGGAGGCGGTCCGCAGGCCTCTGACGTCCTTGGGTTCTTTGCCGTCTCTGTATCCGTCTTCTGCGGCTTCCCCGGGCCAAGATCTGGATGGACAGGGGACAAAAGACAGGGGAAAGGGGCACCCAGAGCCTGCCTGCCTTTTCCTTTCCCTCGGCTGTCCCTCCTGCCCACGTGCCTCGGGTGGGAAAACACAGATGTTTCTTTTGTTTCCTCGTCCTTCTTCCCCCGGCAGCGGCCCTCCCGGTCCGGGTGCTGCAGGCAGGTGCGTCCTCATCTCTGCAGAACGGAAGGGACAGCACGCCCCGCGTGAGTCAGGCATGGCCCTTGTAGGGGCTGAAGGACAAGCGTGAACCAGGGCCTCTGAGACCGTTATGCTGGCGGCCCAGCCCTCAGATTTCCCCCATAAAGTTACGACGCTCCGCTGGGGTGCTTGCTGCAAACCTGCTGGTTGTGGGTTTTACTCTGCTATCCTCGGGTCCGCCCACTTCTCTTTTCCAACTATTCACAGTGCAAATCCCTTTCTACGCTTTCTACACCCGGGGTCATGGCACCGAGATCTGCTCCCTCACCCCAGGCGGGCTGAGGGCCCCTCACCTCCTGGCAGCGCACGCCCCACGGCCTGACCTACTCAGTCTAGAAGAACGCCGCATCGGTGCCTGGCCGGGCGCACACGCTGGCTTCACCAGGACCATCCGAGGGGGGACTCGGCACTCCAGATTTGCTTCTTCCAAGGGCTCCCCGCTGGTTGAAGTTTTAGTAACACACCATGCACACCACATGCACACTGACAGGTGAAATCACCCAGCTCCTTACTGACGAGGTCTTTTCTAGCTGCAACGTAGTCTGTGGAGCTTTACCGTCTGAAGACCCATGAGTTCTGTCCTTTCAGGGTGTGGAGGTGCCGTTTCCCCACTTCAGGCTGCTCCCCCCGCTTATCAGGTGCACAGGGAGGCTCAGGAGGGCGCCGGCCAACCTAGGGTAGTGACCACGATGCTACCAGGTCTTTTAACTATTTGGGTGGGTTAAGTTCTTGGGCAGGGCACCCTGACGTGCGTTTCCATGTAATTATATGTAAGGGGTCAAGGCGGGCTTTCTTATCTTCAGGTCCAACTAGATGCTCTATGGGAGGACGGCATGGGGGACTGGGCGGGGCTAACCGGGTTGGCACTTGCCTAAGACAGACCACGTTACCCCCCACAGACTGAACCAGAAGAATCTGGTAATAGTAGGATAACGCCTCTCTGTCTGCTGCACGGGATGCTCAGGCCTGAGACTCTGCTCCAAGGGCCCGGGCGCCCTCCCCCCGGCTCGGTGTGCTGCCGTTCGCCCCAGAAGCAACGCCAGTGCCGGGACCCAGGTCCCTCTGGACCATGGAAGACAACTTCCTCTCCAGGCACACGGCTCACAGCTGCGCGTGCGGAGGAGCTGCATAAATGCCTGGGCACCGCGTCGGATAGAGCGCTTTTGTCCCCGTTTCTTAGTGGCCTGAACTTCCCAACGCAACGCCCAGGCGGTCAGGGGCCTCGAAGTTTGGAAGGCCTGGCACCGAGTTCACTTGTTCAGCCCGGGGTCTGGCGGCGACCAAGCCTTCACGCTCCGCGGAGAACCGGGGAGCGCGCCCTTATTCCCGTCACCAGAGCTGGCGGCGGCGGCGGCGCCGGAAACCCNCCCAAACTTTCTGAGTTCGTCTCCTCGTCTGTGGAAGCGGCGTCAAAGTCTCACAAGGCTCCAGGAGGCATTTATATCCCCTGGCAGTGCCTGGCGCGGAAATCTAACTGTCGCTGTGAAGATTTTATTATTTTTTTTTAATCTGAATTTATATTAGAAATCTAGGTGCCCAATTCCAGGCTGTCTGAATCTATTCAGTTCCTGAGTTCAGAGTGAGGGATACCACGGTATCAGAAGATAAATATGAGTATGAGGTGCCTGAGTTTAGTGAGAGATACCTGTATTTTCAAGTGTTTTTATAAACTACACCCACCCTCAGAGATTCTGAACCCCTCCTCCCGCCGCCTCAGGTTGAGAATTAAATGGCAAATGCCTTACTGCAAATTTTCCAAGAAGGAGAGAAGTGTGGCTCCTCACAAATTTCTAAATGGTCGTCACGCCGGCAGGGCTTACAGCGGGCAAAAAAGCGAAACAGAAACACCAAACCCACAACTCTGCGCAAGTCCTTGGCTTCTCGTGAGAGGGCATCCCCGACTCCTACCGGCTGACTGCGACCTAACCTCAAACACAGAACATGCACAGAAGGAAAAGGCTACGGGTCCAGAGCAGCACAGGCTGAGTGCCCAGAAATGGTTTGGGTGAGGTGGAAAGCATACATGACTTCCCTTAGGCCTGGAACAATCTCAAAGCATTCAAAGCAGGGGAGGGCGGGCAGGAGCCAGCGGGTGGAGAGGAAAAGGAGAGTTCCTGAAAAAAGGACCCTTGTGAGCCGAGCGCTGCGAAACCAGCTTGAAGGGCGTCGGAAGTCCCCTCAGTGTGCAAGGGCAGGTTGTGGGGAACCCTGGGCACCTCACTGCCTGAGACGTGAGAAACCGAACATTCACACTTTAAAAGCACCCGTGAACATACGACTCGTGGAGCCCTTGTGACCTGAATCTGGAAAGTCTCCTTCTGGCTCTACACTGGGTGCGTCCGTCTCCCTTCCCCCAGAGCCAGTCACCGAACTGGATTTTTTTGTTTGTTTCCTCGCGCTTCGTAAGTATCAAATACAGAAAAGCTTATTCAATTATGCCTATTTTTGACCTTTTGGCGAGTACAATCACAGTGTAGGTATTCTTCCATTACTCGGTTTCTATCATTTTGGAGATTCATCTGAGTTTTTTATACAGTAGGAATAAGTACGTTTTCACTGCGTACAGTGTCCATGGATATTTTTACATTCCATTTGTGTGACTTCCTTTACTTATTACAAAGCATAGTGGCGTGAGTATTTTTCTGTATGTTACTTGGGATATGTGTACAAGAGTCTATTTGGGTAAGTACCAAGGCGTGGCACTGCCAGGCTGTGGGGAACAGCTCCTGCTTTGCTAGGTGACACCCACCTGCTTCCCACAAAGGTTGCATCCGGTGACATTCCAACAAGCAAAGTCTGAGTGTTTCATCTGTGCTTCGTCTCGGCCTGCACTTGGTATTCTCTGGCTTCTAAATGTTGCCCATCTGCCGAGGGTAAAATGGCATCTCACTTTAGTTTTGATGTTCATTTTCTATTTTCTAAACTTTTATTTATTTTTGAGAAAAAGAGAGAGACAGAGCATGAACAGGGGAGGGGCAGAGAGAGAGGGAGACACAGAATCTGAAACAGGCTCCAGGCTCTGAGCTGTCAGCCCCAGAGCCCGACGTGGGGCTTGAACCCATAAACCGTGACTGTGAGATCATGACCTGAGCCGAAGTTGGATGCTTAACCGACTGAGCCACCCAGGCGCCCCTGACGTGCATTTTCTTGATTACTAATGCAGCTGGGGTTTATACTTATGGGCCCCCCCACATACTGTTGTGGAAGTAATCTTAGAGAATTACTTTCAAGAATTTATATCGTTAGAGGGGCGCCTGGGTGGCTTAGTCGGTTAAGCGTCCGACTTTCGCTTAGGTCATGATCTCGCGGTTCGTGGGTTCGAGCCCCGCGTCGGGCTCTGTGCTGACGGCCAGTTCAGAGCCTGGAGCCTGTTTCAGAGTCTGTGACTCCCTCTCTCTCTCTGACCCTCCCCTGCTCACGCTGTCTCTCTCGCTCCAATTGGAGCTATCAATTATTGGAATGTCCGGTTCTTACAGTTCTAACAGCACACAGAAAAAAATGTGTTTTGTGCCTCCGAACATCTCCCAGATCTTATTCTACACGTTCATGTATGTGTATGTTCTGCATTGAGTGCTTGTGTCTCCCCAGGTTCATATATCGAAATCCCGCCCCCAGATGTGCTCTTAGAGTTACCTTTGGAAGGTAGTTAGATCACAGGGGTGGAGCCCTCACGAACGGGATGAGGGCCTGCCCCTGCTCTCTGCCACATGGGGCATAAAGAAAAGACAGCCGTCTACAAGCCAGGAAGCAGGCCCTCACCACACATCAGATCCACCGGCACCTGGATCTGGGACTTCCCGGACTCCAGAACTGTGAGACATAGATGTTTGCTGTTGAAGCAGACAGTGTATGGTACTTTATTAGAGGAGCCGCAACTAAGTCAATGCTGAAATCTAATTTATCTACAACTTACTTGGGTTTTTTTTTAATGTTTTTTTTTTTTTTAATTTATTTCTAGGAGAGAGAGAGAGAGAGACAGCGTGAGCAGGGGAGGGTCAGAGAGAGGGAGTCACAGACTGAAACAGGCTCCAGGCTCTGAGCTGGCAGTCAGCACAGAGCCCGACGTGGGGCTCGAACCCACGAACCGCGAGATCGTGACCTAAGCGAAAGTTGGACGCTTAACCGACTGAGCCACCCAGGCGCCCCTACAACTTGCTTGTTTACCTTCACTACAGATCATTCCATTCCAGTATGTGTAGATGCACTGCATTCTTTCTAACTGCTGTGTAATGTTTCATGGTATGAATGACCCAGAATGTCACCCATCGTCTCTTTTTAAATTTACTTGAACAGGTCATATTTGGACTAAAGTGTACAAGAGTGTATTCCTCCTCCTACTGCTCTTCCTGAACAAGCCAGTGGCTCTGGCCTGGAGGCAACCAAAATTAGCAGTTGCAGCTGAGATTGGCCAGAAGCTCACCACTCCCATTTCTTCTTCCTGGGCACAAAGGAAGCCATGTCCCAGTTTCCTTGATTCAGGTTGGGGTCAGACAACTGGGTGAGACCAACACAACGTGGGGAGAAATAAGCAACACAATTTCCGGGGGTCACTACCTTTTGTGGTTTTGTCTCTCTTAGCTACCCAGCCGGCTGAGCGCAGACGGTCCAGGGGAGGACCCCGAGGAGACGCTGGGAGACAGTGCCACGGGACATTAGAAAGGAAAATCTGTGGCTCTCTGCTTGCAGGAGAGGGGCCAGGGACATGTCACGGACTTTCTGTGAGAAATATGCTTTTGGGTTCAGCCAGCCAACTTTGGGGGTTGTTGTTTCAGCTGGCATTAATCACACCTACGCACACACTTCTTATGTTCCCGGAGATGCTCCACATAATGTACCCAGGCCACTGCCAGTCCTCTGTCAGGGACAGGCGGATTGTCTCCAGGCCCCCATTACGGCGATGCTGTGATAAAACACCCTAATGAGGCAGCTTCTTATGGGTGGTGTTTGAAACGGAGCAGGCACCTAGGAACTGGCTCTACCTCAGTCAAGTATTTCCCATCTTTTGCTTATTTCAGCTTGAGCTCATCAAGTTGGCGTGCTGCCAGCCGGGGGGCCCACAAGCTACTTTCAGGCTCAGAATCCCGCGTGATGCGGACTCCCCTTTCTACACAGACTGATTTTTTTCCCTACAGTAACCTCTGCACCCACTTAACTCTTACAGGCTCTGTGTCCCTTTGGACATTCATTTCCTGGGTTTGCCAAGACATCAGCTTCTCACCAGGCTGCACACTCCTAGCTTGTGCACGTCTCCTGCACGCTCATGCTCCGTCTATTTATTCCGCACAACCCCTGAATATGTGCGTGCGTGGGGCACCGTTCCGGGTACGAGGGAGGAAGCGCACCTAAGGAAGGTGGGGGTACTGTCCCCCCTCCTAACAAGAGATGACATCACACTGCATGTGACATGCGACAAGGGACAGAACCGGGGGCAGTCTCCAGCGATCCGCAGTTGGTCCTGGCACGGACATAGAACTGCAGAGAAAATCGGTTTATAACAAAGACAGAAAATTATGCTTTCCTTTATATTCAGGTTACTTATGTAGGGCACACATTAATTTCAAGACTTCAAAATTTTTCTTTCGTTAAAGGAGCCTATAAAACTTGAATTATTACAGCTGCAACTACCACTTCAAGCATCACTAAGACTTGAAATCAGTCTCTTCCTCCTCCATCCTGCAGGTACTAAAAACAGAGCCCAATGCAGGTAAGCTGCTTACAGGCCACAAAGAAAGGGGAAGTGTGAGTTTCCCTCTAGGTTTCTCAGTCCCGGCAGTGATTCTCAACTTTTGGGCTTACACGCTGCAGTAGATGCTGTCTATGTCTGGCTCGTATCCTTTAGGCCTCTCCCAGAGTGTGCTTTCAGAGTGTTCTAGCACACGAGGAAGACTGCCTGTGTCTTCCTACTTTAGGAACATACTTTTCCCAGCACTGAGCTGGGTGGAAGTGCAGGGGCATGAGCTAATCCTGAAGAGGGAAAGGAGGGGCACCCGGGTGACTCAGTAGGTTGAGTGTCTGACTTAAGCTCAGGGCATGATCACGTGGGGGGTAGGTTCAAGACCTGTATTGGGCTCGCTGCTGTCAGTAAAGAGCCGACTTCGGATTCTCTATCCCCTTTCTCTCTGCCCCTCCCCTGCTCACATTCTCTCCCTCTCTCTAAACATTAAAAAAAATTTAAAAATAAATAAAATACTCTGCCTGGCTGGCTTCCTTTCAGTGTTCTCCAAGCTCCTCAAGTATTCTGTAGCAGGTTATACATAGATGGTCCCCAACTTACAATGGGTCGATGTATACTTTTTAGACTTCATGACGGTACAAAAGTGATACACATTCAGTAGAAACTGTACCTAAAATGTTGAACCTTTTCCCCAGTTAGTGCTACGCGGGTGCGGGACAGGCCTTTCCCATGAGGCTGGGCAGTGGCAGGTGCCACAGCTCCTGGTCAACCATGTGATCGCCAAGGTCAACAACCATACACTTAAACCATCCTGTTCCCATACAGCAATTTTTTTTTTAATGTTTATTTTTGAGAGAGAGAGAGAATACGAGCAGGGGAAGGGCAGAGAGGGAGACACAGAATCCCAAGCAGGTCCCAGGCTCTGAGCTGTCCACAGAGCCTGACGTGGGGCTCGAACTTGTGAACCATGAGATCATGAGCTGAGCCCAAGTTGGACACTTAACCAACACTTAGCCACCCAGTCGCCCCTAGCCATTGTTTTTTTCTTTCAGCACAGTATTCAATCAATTACATGATACAGTCAATACTTCGTCATAAATCAGGCTTTGTGAGAGATGATTTTGCCCAACTGTAGGTGAATGTGAGTGTTCTGAGCATGTGAAAGGTAGGCTAGGCTGAGCTATGGTGTTTGGGAGAGTAGGTGTATCAAGTGCATTTGACTTACGCTATTTTCAACTTACAGCGGGTTTACTCGGACATAACCCCGTTACAAGTCAGAGAAGGTCTGTACTGGTCTTTTCTGCAGATCTTTTATAACAGAATCTATATATCTGCTTCGCTGTTTACTACTTCTCTTAGACCAGACCTCCGTGAACACAGGAAGTCACACCCTGCGTCTGTGACAGCACTCTCACATGGAAGATGCTCTAGAGCTGGGAACCAGGCCGACGTTGGGGCTCCTGGCCTCAATGGCCACCGGTTCCTCGCTCATTAAAAGCATGGAATGCTAACCTCTACGAGGCCACGTGGGAAGGCCCAGGAGGCATGCCAAACGACCAGATCTAAATGGCAGATTCTCGCTCAACTAAACGGTGTGTGGGGAGGAGGCAGAAGAGAACCCACTGAATGCCCACCAGGAACGTGGGGCAATTAATGCGCTGAATTTTCACTTAGTAGCTCCTTCCCATCGGGGAAGCGGGAATGAGGCAGGCGGCCAAAGTCTGTCCCTGGAGTGTATACTATTCTGCGCGTAATTTCAAGAGTAAAACAGAAATAACACTCAAAAAACTACACAAACTTCGGAAGTCTGTCCATGGTCCACACAGGTCAACGATCCCAGGTTAAGAATCTCTGGTTTGTGAATTTTCGTCTCGACAGGAAACTTGAGCTCTCTAATCTTTACAGGCGGAATTAGCTCCGATCTGATACATCCGACGCTCGTCCCTCTTCTCCCGGCAACATGAAAGGCAGCACGTGGCAGCGACGGTGCCGGCGGAAACCAGCTTCTACAGCAAGGCCTGCGCTCTTCCAGGCTTGGGAAACGGCCCCGCCTGTAACTGGACGAGGCTCTCGGCTCAACTCCCACCTGCTGAGGTCCCGTCACCTCCACAGGGTCTGGTACAAACGCGGCCTCCGCCACGAAACGTCCTCCAACCCCACCCGCAGCTCCGACTGCGCGGCCCCCGGCTGACTCCTTCCGGGTCAGCGGCCCCGCTCCAGCAGAGCTCGGCACGGCGCCCCCGGCGCCCCCAGGGCCCGGGCGAAGGTCTCGCCCTTAGTGACAATATTGCTCTGAAAGGCGTCCGGGAGGGGACACTCGCGCCCGGCCCCGAGCGTGCTGGGGCTCCTGTCTGCACCCTGCCCCGCGCGTTCCGTTTCACCGCAGGGAGCCGCCCCAGTGGCCGGAGCGCCCGCCTGAAAGTCCACTCCAGGGAGGTCACACTCAAGTCGGGGCCCTTGAGACGCCGCCACGTCGCAGGGGCCGGATCTCCCGTGCTCAACGGCCCGAGCCGCGGCGGGGGAAAAGCCCAAAGGCAGGTGCCTCCGGGCCCAGAGCTGAGAACGGACCTGAACTGCCCACCCAGCCCCACAAGGTCACGGAGAGGGCGGCGACAGACGTGCAGCGAGCACTTCCGCCTTAAAACAGTGTCGTCCAGCGATAAGCTCCCCAGTTCCACTGCGCCCCCCAGCTCAAGGCCTTTCACCCGAGTAGGCAGGAGTCCACACCCCGAGGCCACCTCACCCAACGGCAGCCGCCACCTTCTCCACACCCTGCGGAGCCGCTCGCACGTCTCGAGGGCGTGACGGCTACGTCCTGACGTCACCCCGGAGAAGAGGGCAAAGCGAGCAAGGTACCGGCGCTCTTGAAGGAGCCCTGGCGCTGAGAAGCGCGCGGAGAGCCTGGAGGCGGGACTAACTTTGACCGACGTCCACTCCCACCCATCGCCTTTCTGATTCCTTCTCAAACCAGCCAATAAATGCGACGACGGAGACGGCAACGTGCCCCAACCGCCGGGAGTGGCTCCGCCCCCTCCGCTCGGTCGCCCTTTGGGCGCCATGATTAGTGTGGCTCCCGCCTTTGTGCTACTTTAGGCTCCCCTCTGCCTTTCCGATACCCTCCCGAAACTCCTCCCTAAGCATTTCTTCCCTCCTCCCGTCAACGTCCACCTCCTCCGGATTCTCGCTGGCTGCGCACATCCGCGGCCACGCTCCAGATGGCGGCCGGGGGCGGGGCCGGGGCGGGGCCTGCCCGGCGCGGTGACGTCAGCGCGCTGCGTGTCGGCAGGTGGAGGGAGAAGGGAAAGTTTGGCCCGTGCGTGGGGCCGGGGTGGAGGGCGGGACGGAGGGGTTGGGCCCGGGCGNGAGGTAGGCAGTGAACAGCTCGGCAAATAAACGGAATTACGAGGCTTGGCAGGCGCCGGGAAGGAAATCAACCAGAGGTTCTGATCGAGTGGCCTGGAGGCCCAGTTAGGGTGACTTCGAGGAAAATTCTTTTTCTGAGGCGATGGCATTTAAGTTGAGCGAGCGCCGAAGGAGCAGGAGGATTAAGAATCCGGGGAAGGCTCCTCCTGCTGCTGAGGGACGAGCAAGTGCAAAGGTCCTGAGGAGGGAGCGCGCTTGGCGTGTTTCAGGACCTGAAGGAAAACTGACTGGCAGGGGCGGAGGGGGACCTTCCCAGGCGCGGTGAGGGTTCGGAGCTTCTTTCACGTGTATGGGAGGGGTTCAAGCGGAGACGTGACGTGGTCCCACGGCCCTGGCTTCTGTGCGTGGAGCAGATTTGAGGTCCAGGAATACCGGTTGGCAGAGACCAAAACTTGCACAAACGTGGATTGTAATTCTCAGGCTCGGTGGCTGGGGGAGGGCGGGGACTTGGGATGACGGGAGTATTTGTTGGACAACAATAATCCAGTGACTTTAGAAATCAAAAGAGGGTGGGTTCAGCTAAACAGAAGCTCAGGCCGACTGACGCGAGCAGACCCCTCTGTGTTGGAGGAAATCAGCATCCTGTCCTAAGATCAGTGTTGTAGCAAGACTGGCCGAAAACTCCTCAGCTGCCTTGGGTGTGAGTTTACTGCCGTTTGTCTGTATTTTAGAGAAACTTTGTCATCTTTCTGTCTTTTTGTCTTTTCGCCTCCTTCCAAACAAATCTGGGTTGAGTTTTATAAGAAAGAAATCACGTCTTTTTCCTTAAGGGTCTTTGACACATACTGGCTGGTTCTAAAGAGAGCAGGCTAGGTCTCTATCTTGATCCATTGCTTCTGGGCTCCTCAGTCAGTTTCCTTTTTTTTTTTTTTTTTTTAATTTTATTTATTTTTGTGAGAGAACACCAGGTGGGGCAGGGAGAGAGGGAGACGGAGGATGGGAAGCGGGCTCCGCGTTGGGAGCGGAGAACCTGACGCGGGGTTCGAACTCACAAGCTGTGAGATCCTGACCTGAGCCAAAGTTTGACGCTTAATGGACTGAGCCACCGGGGGACTCCCTCACCCAGTGTCCTATTAAAGAAAGAGCAAAGTGAGGACTGATGGGTGTGAGGGAGGTCGGGGCAGATGGGCACGGAGGAGGGCACATGTGGGGATGAGCACTGGGTGTTATATGGAAACCAACTTGACAATAAACTATTTTTAAAAAAAGTAATAATAAAGAGATTTAAGTGGGCGATTTGAAGGTGATCTCTGAGAAGTAGAGAAAGGGTATCCCTATCATGGTTTTAGAAGGGGACTTCTCTCCTTTCTGGTAAGATCCACATCTTTCTGGGATGTAGACAATGGTTGCGGTCATTCTTTATGGCTCTGCTGTTACGGTGACATAGGGCTCTAGAAACTTAGAGATTTATTTATTTGGTATTATCCCCAGACCAATAGGGTGTCTGTGAGTGGGCAAAAAAAGGAATCTCAGCCCTCTGGGTCAGGGTCAGGGTCAGGGTTTTCAGCTTCTCGAAGTGCCCAAGAGTTCCAATGTGGTTTGACCATCTTATGTTTAATTTTGTTTTTCTTTTGAGAGAGAGAGCTAGTCCACGTGAGCAGGGAGAGAGGCGGGGGTCGGGGGGAGAAAGAGAGAACAAATGAGAAGCCTCAGCAGGCTCCACACACAGCGAAGAGCCCAACGCAGGCTGGATAGATAATGACCTGAGCCGAAATCAAGAGTGGGACGGACGCTCAACTGACGGAGCTACCTAGGTGCCCCTTGACCATTTCACTTTTAAAAATAACTTCACTGGAGCGCCTGGGTGGCTCAGTAGGTTAAGCATCCAACTTCGACTCAGGTCGTGATCCCACAGGTGAGGAGTTTGAGCCCCGCATCCAGCTCTCTGCTGTCTGCACAGAGCTTACTTCAGATCCTCTGTCCCCTTGCTCTCTGCCCCTCCCCCATGCTCATTCGCACTCTCTCTCAAAAATAAACATTAAAAAAATAACTTTACCATTTTATTTAAAATTTTTTTTTTAATGTTTTTATTTATTTCTAGGAGAGAGAGAGAGAGACTGCGTGAGCAGGGGAGAGTCAGAGAGAGAGGGAGACACAGACTCTGAAACAGGCTCCAGGCTCTGAGGTGGCAGTCAGCACAGAGCCTGACGCGGGGCTCGAACCCACGAACCGCGAGATCATGACCCAAGCGAAAGTCGGACGCTTAACCGACTAAGCCATCCAGGCGCCCCTACTATTTTATTTTAAAAAATAATCTAATGCTATAAAAGTCACCCATTTTCAAGTACAAAATTCAGTGGCTTTTAGTAAATTGCGCCGTACACCAGCCAGCATGATCCAGTCTAAGAATGTCTTCATGGGCCTGTTTCCGGTTAGTCCCTATGCCCGCCCCTAACCCCAGGCGGCCACAAGCCTTTAGGTGTCCCCATAGGTTTGCCTTGTCTGGACATTTTGTGTAAATGAGATCATAACAACACATCGTCTTTTGCATTTGGCTTCTTAGCATAATATTTTTTCTTTTTTAAAAACAACTTGATTGGGTTGCAATTTATATGCCATAAAATCCACCTGTATTTGGTGTACAATTCTATAATTTTTTTAGTAAATTTTCAGAGTTGTTCAGTCATCCCCACAATCCAATTTTAGAACATTTCCATCATTCCAAAAAGATGCCTCATGTCCATTTGCAGTCACTCCCTGTCCCCACCCCCTGCCTCGGGCAACCACACATCTACTCTCTGTCTCTATAGATTTGCCTTTTCTGAATATTTAATGTAAATGTAATCATATAATGTGTGCTCCGTTGTGTTGGCTTCTTTTCCTTGGCGCAGTGTTTTCTGCCGCTTCCCCTGCAGCCCGTGGCGGCGCGTTACTCCTTCTCATTGGACGCCTCCCGATGGACACCGGGCTGTTTCTGCTTTTTGGCTCTTTGCAGTAATGCTGTTACGAGCATTCGCTCATCAGATCTTCATATGAACATGTTTCATTTTCCTCAAGTGGAATTTCTGGGTCACGTGGTAAATTTCTATTTAACTTTTTAAGAAACTGACAGACCCTTTCAAAGTGACTGTATCACTTTTCCTTCCCACCAGCCCTGCGTGAAGGTTCCTATTTATCTTTGTCCTGGTTGGCAGGAAGTAGTATGTGGTGGTTCTGTCTTGCATTTCTTTAGTGACTAGTGACGTGTCCATTCATCCATCCGTCTCGGGTGGAATGTCCGTTCACATGTTTTGCCCATGGAGGCAACTCTTACTAAGTTATGGTGTGTGTGTGTGTGTGTTACTTGGCTATGAGTTTTTCACCTGATATATGATTTCAAACATTGTTTTCCAGGTCTGTAGTCTTTTCATTTTCTTAACGGTGTCTTTTAAGGTAAAAAAGTTTTGAAGTTTGGTAAGGTTTATTACTTTTTTCTCTTATGGTGTGTGTTTTTGGTGGTGTATATAAGCAGTCATTACTAATCCAACATCACAGTTTTTTTTTCCTATGTTTTCTTTCTTTAAAAAAAACTTTTTTTAACATTTATTATTGACAGACAATGAGAGACAGAGCGTGAGCAGGGGAGGGGCAGAGAGAGAGGGAGACACAGAATTTGAAGCAGGCTCCAGGCTCTGAGCTGTCAGCAGAGAGCCCAATGTGGGGCTCGAACTCCTGAACCGCGAGATCATGACCCAAGCTGACGTCGGACGCTTAATCCACTGAGCCACCCAGGCGCCCCTCCTGTGTTTTCTTCTAAGCGTTATAGTTTTAGCTCTTACATTTAGGCCTCCAGTACATTTTGCGTTAACTTTTTAAAAAATGTTTATTTATGTATTTTGAGAGAAAGCTCAAGAGAGCAAGTGGGGGAGGGGCAGAGAGAGAACCCCAAGCAGACTCCACACTGTCGTCGCAGAGCCCAGCATGGGGCTCGATCTCACAAACCATGAGGTCATGACCTGAGTCAAAATCAAGAGTCAGACACTTACCCAACTGAGCCACCCAGGCGCCCCTGTTTTATGTAGGGCGTGAGCTGTGACGAACTATCTTGTGTTACAGATGAAGACACTGAAACACCAAATGTAAAACAACTGAAGCCACAGAGCTGATTAGTGGCATAGCCAGTACTGGTGTTCGAGTCTCCCGTTGCTTACTTCAGCATCCTTGTTCCTGTGTAAGAATTTGATTGGTTTCGAATATAAAATGGAAGATACAAGAGAGTAGTCACCGTCTGAATTAGGGGAACTATCCTTTATATCCTTTAAATGAAAAAATTTGATAGCTATTTTGAGGATGACCCTTTTGGACGTAGAATTTTTCTTTTGTGCATCCTATTTTGTAAGTTTTAAATCTCTCTCTCGGGGTGCCTGGGTGGTTCAGTAAAGCAGCTTATTCTTGTTCTGAACTTGCTTTCATGTCGAAGTGTTTGGAATGTGTTATTTTGTAATAAGCTATCACCTTCAAAATGACTCTGTGGTTTCTCCAGATTGCACTTATATTTTTCAGGAAACAAATGGATTTCAGGAAAAAGAAAACGTTTGGGGGATCATTTGAATTTTTTGTTTTCAAAGAATTGTATTTTAGGGCGATGGTTAGACAATGCCTCCTTTCTGACCAAAGCACATGCATTTATTTGAAATGTCATTTTTTTACATGTGCTACTTGGCCCGTAATATTTGTGGGGTTGTTTCTCACATTCTGTTTTTCTCGCTTTCTTTCTGGCAAAACCCTATAGAGAAAAGAAAAATTACCTTCCTGGAGCATATTAAAAGCAAACAGGTTGGGAATTCAGAGGACTTCCTTCTAAAGAAATGTAAGCATGCTTTGGAAAGATTTGAAGTTCTTTAAGTATGATAACTTGTAAGAGATGTTCGTATTATTTATTTCACGGTCACTCATTCGTCTCGTCAGTGTTTTGAGCTTCCGACTAGCCATTATCATTGTATCAGAGTTTCTGCCCAGGTGGTGCACTGCGCTTGACACGTGTTGAAATAGCTGAAAGACTGTGGTCTTGGGACCATACTGACCTGGATTCACATCCTGGCTTAGTTTTTATTACCTATGTGACCTTGGGCAATTTATATAGCTGGTTTCAATGTCGGAGTTTTGTCTATAAAATGGAGGTAATGGGAGACGCCTGTGTGGCTCCGTCGGTTAAGCGTCCAGCTCTTGGTTTTGACTCGGGCCATGATCCCACAGTTCGTGATTTCAAGCCCTGAGATGATTCTCTGGGGATTCTTCTCTCCTGCTCTCTCTGTCCCTCTCCCAGTCATATCTTTCTCTCTCTCTCTCTCTCTCAAAATAAATGGATAGACTTTGGGGTAAAATGAAGATATTGACACTTATATCATTGGCGTGTTAATGTAGATTAAGTGTAATTGTAGAAAATGTTAAGTTTCGGGGCGCCTGGGTGGCTCAGTCGGTTGAGTGGCTGACTGCGGCTCAGGTCATGATCTCTCGGTTTGTGGGTTCAAGCCCTGCGTTGGGATCTGTGCTGTCAGCGCAGACGCTGCTCTGAATCTTCTCTTCCCCTCTCTCTCTGTCCTTCCCCCTCTTGTGCTCTCTCTCAAAAGAGAGAGAGAGAGAGAGAGAGAGAGAAAGAACTGCAAGAAGAAAAGGTTTAGTTTTTATTGAATGTTCCTTGAGGTAATGGTTTTTGTTATCTCTGACTTTCTTTTTTTCTCCTCCTTACATCCCCTAATTTTTGGTATTACCGTGAAATACGAAATGCTGTGTGATTTGAAATCTTGCAACACTTAAATATTTGAATCTGCTGTAATGCTTATCACTGCATTGTTTATTTTCTTCTAGATCTTATTAGAGTTTGTTTGTCTACTTATTTTTACTTTAGCGAGAGAGTGAGATGGGACACCTGGATAGCTCAGTCAGTTAAGCGTCTGACTTTAGCTCAGGTCTTGATCTCCTGGTTTGTGGGTTCGAGCCCCGTGTTGGGCTCTGTGCTGACAGCTCAGAGCCTGGAGCCTGTTTCAGATTCTGTGTCTCCCTCTCTCTCTGACCCTCCCCTGCTCATGCTCGCGCTCTCTCTCTCTCTCTCTCTCTCTCTCTCTTTCTCTGAAATAAATACATTAAAAAATTTTATTTAGAGAGAGTGAGAGAGAGGAAGAGAAAGAATCTTAAACAGGCCCCATGCCCAGCATGGAGCCTGACGGAGGGCTCTATCCCACGACCTGAGACAGTGACCTGAGTTGAAGTCAAGAGTTGGTCCCTCAACCGACCGTGTCACCCTGGTGCCTTTCGTTAAAATGGAAGGATTCCCGGATTGGTGGTGGGCAGGGTGGGGTAGCTGCGCAAGGCCCTGCCGCCTGTGGTGCTGCCGCCAGTGTGGTGATGGCAGACAGGGAAGCCGTGTGGCAGGGGCTGTGCTATGTGCCTCTCACTGTCATACGTCTTGAAAAGGCTCCGTAAATGTTTGCTTGGATTAGGTTTAGAAACTTGTTCTGAAGATCTGTTTTTAATGTGCTATGATTTATGGAGCTTGGACCCTTTGGGAAAAACAACTCGTTAGCTTTATTCTCTACTTTCCCTTTTTAATTTTCATTAATTGTTCTCTAGCCGCACGTTTTGATGTCTAAAGTAGTGGTTTTCAAGTACACATTCCAGGACCCCGCCTCTAGGCCCTCCGTAAACGTGAAAGAGAAAGACCTCATGCGCGGTCGGTAGCGTGGTGCTTCGCGGTGAGCCGGTTTGCTCCCCCGGGTGGGAGGCTTGGCCGTGGTGACGTGATGGGTAAGGCCAGCATTGGGCCACTGACCTCACAGGGCTGTGGCAGAGACCTGTTGTATTTGGCTGCATGTAAGGGAAACATTAGTGGCTTAATAAAGTACCTCTTGCCCTTATGGAACCGGAGTGGCCGCCGAGGTGCCATTAGGCTCCGGGCTCCCAGCGTTCACTCCACTGCGCCTGGCTCGGGTCGCTCATCCTGGTAGTTGGCAGAGAGTGCTCCCGCTCCAGGCGGGGGGAGTGTGGCGGAGGGACAGAGGCACGTGACCACTGAGCTGCCTCCCTTTCAGAGAGCTCTTTCCTGGAAGCCTTACTCAGGGACTTCCATTCCTAGTTTATTGGCCAGAACCATGTAATTAGGCCATTTGCAAGGGAGGCTGTGAAATCCAGCGTTTTAGCTGGGCACGTTGCTACGTCAAACAAAATCGGTCAAGGTTCTCTTATTAAAGAAGGGAAAATTGTTGGATAGGCAACTAAAAGTGTTGGCTTTGGGGTTTTTCTGTAGTTAAAATAATGAAGGTGTTACAAGTAAATAATTTAACCTGACATATAGTGATCAGTTAATAAACGTTAGCTTGAATCTAAAGAGGCAGTTGCTTACCAGTTAGGAGTATGGTGCTGAATCACCCCGTAGTTCTGGTTTCTAGACCCTGCTTTGTCTCCTACTAGTTTCTGACCTCAGTCTTTTTTTTTTTTTTTTTTTTTTTGCCTTCTTTGCTTTCCTTACATTGCTTTGTAAAGTCGATCATACTAACTCATGGGATTATTGTATTAGGTGAAAAGCCCGAAATGCAAGCATAGTACGTGGGACACAATGCTGGTCAATGGTGTTGGTACTAACGAGGCAGTGCTGAAGGCGGGGCCGTTGTGTTTGCTCTGCCTTAAGTCCTTTTTTCCTTGAAAATGTATGTCACCACTCGGTTGCTTAATGTATTGAGCGAATGTTGGCTGAGCCGCTCCAGGCGCCAGGCGCCCTTCTGGATGCTAGGGATGCAGCGGTGAGCGAGCGCGGAGCCTGCGATCCGGTGGCGCTGGGGGACAGAACCCAGCCGAGATCGCGGCGGGCCTCCTAGGGGTCCGGGGTANCCCCGCCGCCGCGGGGAGGAGGGCCCGGGGGCGCGGAGAGCGCGGCCGCGGGGCGGTGACGCCGGTGCCGAGAAGCCCGACGCCGGGCGGTCACCTCGTCTGGAGTCAGAGGCTTGCCGTCGGATTAGACGGGGAAAGACTTGGGAGCGCGGCCGGAGCCCCGGGGGGCTGGCCTCCCAGGCGCCGAGCCGAGGGACTCCCAGGGCCACCCGGCGGGTGACGGTTCGTACGAAGCCACCGGCTGTGGGTGTCCGTGGCCGCCTCTGCGCGGTTTCGGGGACGAGGACTCGCGTCCAGCGCCTCGCGGGTCTCGGGGGCTCGCCCTCCAGCCCGGCGCTGACCGGGGAACAGGGTTTACGACACCGTCACCCTCCCGTCTGTCCCGAGGTCGCGGTGACGCGCGGTGAGCGGGGCAGGGGCGGCCCCCCGGGGCGGGGCGGCCGGGGCANGCCCCGCATCCCGTTTCCTGCTTGACTGTCTTCACTCTGAGGAAAGTGACGGTTGAAAGTCCGTAAGTTGACGTGTAGTTTGAAAAATTCCTCAGGAAGGGACATGCTTTAAAGAGACGAGTAATCTTAAAATTTGTGTCTCTTATCCTATGTTTTTAAAGTCTTAAAAAATTGGTGAAAAGTGAAAATGATTATAAAGACACTTTACAGATAGCCTTCCTTATCTTATTTGCATTATCTTTTTCATGTTTTTTAAAAAATGTTTTATTTATCTTTGAGAGAGCGTGAGCAGGCAGGGGAGGGGCCAGCAAGAGGGGCCAGAGGATCTGAAGCAGGCTCCGCAGCGATAGCAGCGAGCCTGATGCGGGGCTCGAACCCGCAAACTGTGAGGTCATGACCGGAGCTGAAGTCAGTCGCTCAGCCGACTGAGCCACCCAGGTGCCTTCTTGTTTACGTGATTCATTGTTATTTTATGTGAAGTAAAGGTTTTTCTAAATAAAGAAAGATTCATTTGCTTTTCTGAATCACTGGTGTTGGTGTTGAGTTTTTACCGTATTATCATAATCTTTATGTTAGAACTTTAAAATATTTTTTGATTGCTGAATAATGTTTTGGTATTTTGGGGGGGGTAGGAATATGAGGGTCAATGGAAGTAATTGTTAACCTGGAAGAACCGGGGGCTGTGAACTTTTTTATCATCAGATGTGGGAAATGCTCCTTGTCTTTTGGCCGCTTGTTAAATCACACCTAAATTTAATATCTTGCTTCTAGAAAGATTTGTTTATTAAATGAGTGATTCTTTGTGTAAGAGCGAGGTGCTTTAGTGTGTAGACAGTTATGATCGATAATACCTAGGTTTAGTGTTTCATTATTAGTGAAGTTCTGTATTTAATAATGACTAGGAATTAATAACAGTTAAATTCCGGGACGCCTGAGTGGCTTAGTCGGTTAAGCGTCCGACTTTCGCTCAGGTCATGATCTCGCGGTTCGTGGGTTCGAGCCCCGCGTCGGGCTCTGTGCTGACTGCCAGCTCAGAGCCTGGAGCCTGTTTCAGTCTGTGGCTCCCTCTCTCTCTGACCCTCCCCTGCTCACGCTGTCTCTCTCTCTCTCTCTCCTACAAACAAATAAAAAACATTAAAAAAAAATGATAACAGTTAAATCCCCCAAATGCCTATGTCTGCATTTTTAACCCCAGCATGGCTTTGGTTTATTTAGGACATGCCATTAGTCTGTTTAAAACTAGTATTTTAGATTTTGTACGGATGAGATAAATGAGCAATGTTTGATGACGCAGGGGTAGAGAAACTGGTTTGAGAGTTACTTCTGGTTTAAAAAAATAACACTGCGTAGCACACTTGGAAAAATTAAAATGAGAGCGCACTGGGAATACATTTGCACGTCAGAGACCTCTGTTGTCCAGGACCCAGGGTCCCCTGGAGAGGCTGCATTGTGCCTTCTGTGACTTGAGAATGCCTGTCCTCTGAGCCCGACGGTGCCGAGGGGCCTGGGGACTGGCTTCTGTCCTTGTCCTCGCTGCTGCCCATGTGGGGCTGGGGCCTCTGAGAGAAGGCGGGAGAGTCCTGTCTTCTTCAGGGAGCCTGCGGAGGGGAGTTTGGAAAGGAAGGGGTGGAAGAGGGAGAGCAGGTAATGGCAGACACTGCTGTTCTGCCTCGTGAGGCTTTGGGGTGATGGGGGGCTCGTGGGGTCCGGAGCCGACGGCCGAGGAGAATTCGTGGAGACGTCTTCGGCACAAAACGGTGACGTTATTCCAGCACGGGGACAGCCCCACGGGCAGAAGAGCCGCCCTGCAAGTGTGGGGGTGACCGTTGGGAGGACCTGGGGGAGGGGCGTCGGGAGGGGGTTTCCCAGAGGGACTCTCACTGGCTGGGGACGTCCTGGAGGCCTGGCTGTGGTCGAGCCGCGTGGTGGTCCCTCCAGCAGGGCCTCAGCCGTCCGATAGGACAGTGCGGAGTTCCTGGCCTGGAGGCCGTGGTGGGCTTGCCGTTTTCGGGTAACTGGCGGGGGCTCTTACAGGTTAACCGTTCGTTTTTGGTCGTTTCTCATTCTGGGGTAGGCTGGAGTCAGTGGCCAGGGAGTACCAGACACGTCCCCCCGGGGGGCGGGTGCTGTGAGCCTGCCCTCGGCCCTCGGCTTGCCCCCCGCTCAGTGCAGAGCACGGGCAGCTGGCGGAGAAGCAGGCAGGGGGCCTGTCTGGTGGCGGCCCGCTGGGGCCTGTTTGTGCAGCCCGAGTGTCACTGCCGCTCCGCCCTGGTCAGAATAGCCCAGGCACGCGGTTGGTGCCGCTGGCTGGCAGGTGTGTTCTTTCTTAGATGTTGGGTTTTATTTTGAATTTTGCAGGACGTGAGCTTTGCTTCGTTATATTTGTGAGTTGGGGGGGCGCCTGGGCGGCCCAGTCGGTTAGGCGCCGATTGATTTCGGCTCAGGTCACCGTCTCACGGATCTCCAGATCGAGCGCTACATGGGGCTCTGCTCTCAGCACAGAGCCTGCCTAGGATTCTCTCTCTCTCTCTCTCTCTCTCTCTCTCTCTCTCTCGGCCCCTCCCCCTCTCAAAATAAATAAACTTGGAAACAAAATTTTTTTAAATCATCATGATTTGGGTTTATCCACTGTCCATAGTATGGTTATGTATGTCTGGCTTTGGTCTGGAACTTTCAAATGGATTTAAAGGCAACAAACATAGATTCTGTTGAATTATTTAATTATATGTAAATTGTGTTCAAATTTTAATGTCTGTAGCACGTTGATACTATTTGAAATTTGATGTCATACTTGAAGAGATTTTTTTTAGTAACAGCTTTATGGAGGTATAATTCATATACTGTGAAATTTGCCCATTTAATGTGAACAATTCAGTAGATTCACAGAATTGCACAACCGTCACCGTCTAAGTCCAGAACGTTGTCATCGCTTCGAAACTCCGTGTCCGTTAGCCGTGCTCCCCGGTCCCCGTCCTCTCGTCTCCGGCAGCCTCTAACCTGCTCGCCGCGTCTGTGGATTCCGGCCGGAAGTAGAATCGTGTCACCTGTGGCCTTTTGTGTCTGGCACGTGTGCTGAGCACGTGTGCCGGGTTCATCCGTGTTGTGGCCTGTGTCAGTGCTCCTGTTTCCTTTTATCGTCGAACTGTGTTCACTGTGAGGGTGTAGCGCGTTTTTCTCTTCTGCTCCTCAGTCGGTGGACATTTGGGTTGTTTCCACTTCCGGACTCTTAGGCATAAGACTGGAGTGAACGTCTGTGTGAAAGTGCGTATGTGTCCGTGTCTTTCGTTTCCTTGGCTGTACACCGAGGAGTTGGAGTGCTGGGTCGTATAGTAACTCTATGGTTAACATTTTGGGGAACTGCCAGACTTTTTTTTTTTTTAAGTTTATTTACATATTTTGAGAGAGGGAGAGATTGAGGGAGGGGCAGAGAGAGAATCCCAAGCAGGCTCTGCACTGCCAGCACAGAGCCTAACGTGGGGCTCGAACTCACGAACCGCCAGATCGTGACTTGAGCCAAAATCAGGAGTCAGATGCTTAACCAGCTAGGCCACCCAGGCACCCCCCCCCGCCCCCCACCTGACCCTTCCTTAAANACCTGCCCGCAGTAGTGTCGGAGCGTCCTTCCCAGCACTCATTCCGATCTTTTTTATTATAGCTGTCCCAGTGGGTGCGAAGAGCTATCTTACTGTGGTTTTGTGAAGAGATCTTTTAGATTGAAAACTTTGTGTATTAAAAGTGTTACCTACTGTACATCATATGTTAGCTTTTATTCTTTAAAATTTTTTTTAATAGTTTATTTATTTTTGAGACAGAGACAGAGCATGAATGGGGGAGGGGCAGAGAGGGAGACACAGAATCCGAAGCAGCTCCAGGCCCTGAGCTGTCAACACAGAGCCCGACTCGGGGCTTGAACTCACAAACTGTGAGATCATGACCTGAGCCGAAGTCGGACGCTTAACCGACTGAGCCAACCAGGTGCCCCTAGTTTTTATTCTTAAAGTAAATATTTGAGAACAATAAATAATGAATGAAATAACTTTAACACTGAAATAAATGATAATTATAAGGAGTAAATTTAAATCACTGTGGTGTTTGAGTCTGACTTTTTTACATCTGTCACGACTGTTCGACCATATAGACAAAGGCAGCTCTCAGTTCATGTTTAAGGTCTTCCTTTGCCATTTTCTGATGCACAGGAAAGTTGACTTGTAATTCGAAAGTGATTGCAAAACTACCCAGCTTTTTTTCTTTCTTAGAAAGAAATTTCTAAAATTTCTTCCCTAGAAATCCAGACAGAAATCTTCAGGAATATTTGAATATTTTAAGATGATAGAAATGGAAATGATTTCTTCTGGTAGTATATATAATAACATGACTTGTAAACTGGGGGAAATGCACAAGTGACAACAGAATACCGTGTATTAGTTTGCCTTTTGCTGATGATAAGCTTCTCATTTTTACTCTGTCTCTGTTACTCACTCTTACTAGTTTCTATGGATCCTTTCAGAAAATTTTAACACATATATATCCTTTTGTAGAGAGTTTTGCTCTTAGCTTTTTTTCCACTTAGAAATTTAAGGATTTTTTTTTTTAATGTTTATTATTTTTGAGAGACAGAGAGTGTGAGCGGGGGAGGGTCAGAGAGAGGGAGACACAGAATCCGAAGCAGGCTCCAGGCTCTGAGTTAGCTGTCAGCACAGAGCCTGAAGCGGGGCTCGAACTCACGAACCGCGAGATCATGACCCGAGCCGACTTAGCCACCCAGGCACCCCGTAATGTTTTATTTATTTCTGAGAGCGAGGGAAACAGCATGAACAGGGAAGGGTCAGAGAGAGAGGGAGACACAGAATCCGAAGCAGCTCCAGGCTCTGAGTTAGCTTTCAGCACAGAGCCCGATGCGGGGCTCGAACCCAGAACTGTGAGATCATGACCTGAGCCAAACTGAGCCACCCAGGCGCCCCAGAAATTTAAGTTTTAAAGCCGCAGGTGTTAAATTGCCTTCTACTTCTCTTAAGATGTTCAAATAATTAGCTTTATTCCAGGCTGTTACAGGATCTTATTAAAGTAAATACCTCATTCTCTAAAGTACGTGCTCTCCACAAGAATGTCTAGGATATTGAAAGCACATTGCATTTTACGTGAGGCATTCTGCCCAAAGTTGCTTTTACTTAATATAATTACTGCGTAGAGCCCTTTTTCTTTCCCTGTGCTCTCCTGCCTATATCCTGATACAATCCCTATTTGGGAAGAGGGTGAGACAAAGGAGAGGAAGGGGGAAAGAATGTAACAGTTGCTCATTTTTCCTTTTTTAAGTGTTTACAATCCATCTCTATTCAGGGCTGAGTGTTTGTACAGGAGAATATTTAGTCTGTGGTCATATGAATGATTAAAACAGTAAATAGAAAACCAATTTTAATGAAATGGGTATAGGTAGGGAGTTGGTGGGGGTAATTTTTCCTCATATGTTTTGGTTAAGATTTAAGTACCTTGTAGGCATGATAAACCTGTGCTACACTGCATACTTTAGGAGACACAGTTAGGTCTTTTAACAGTTTAAACATCCTACAAGAAGATAAAGGGTAAGGAAACAAACAAGAGAGACATTTATTGGGCATCTGTAGGTCCCGAACGCATAGTCAGAAAATGAAGACTTCCTCTCCTAACAGCAGTGGGGCCAAAGTTTAAATCTAAGTATTTTTTCAGTTAGGTGGGGTGTGAGGTGGGCTTTGAAAGCAGGGACAGGTGTGTATTAATATGTAGAAAGCAGAGCGCGTGGCTCCTCTAGAGGCATGGGGATGGGGATACACACACTTCATCTCGGGTGTGGAAAACAAGTGCGCTGGTAGCTGCTGTGCTTTAGTGATCCGATGAGTGACATTGTGGGTATGGCGTTTGAAGATGATCTTATTAATGGTAGGGGGTGGATTGAAGCCTAGGCATTTCCTTTTTTTAATAACCCAGTGAACTTACTCGGATTTTACTAGTTGTATGTATACTGTACTTATTTGTTGTAAGTGGAATCATAAAATATGTAACTTTTGGAGACTGACTCTTTTTACTCAGCATCATGCCCTTGAGGTTCATCGAAGTAATTGCATATTAATAATTTGTTCATTTTTATTGCTGAGGAGTATTTCTATGGATGTGTCATAGTTTGTGTAGCCATTCACCTGTTGAAGGCTATTTGGGTAGTTTCCAGGTTGAGGCTATTATGAATTAAGCTGCTGTGAATATTTATATGCAGGTTGCTGTGTGAACATCTGTTTTTATTTCTGTGAGATAAATACCCAAGCATGAAAATGCTGAGCTGTACAAGTCCACTGACGGTTTTAAAAGAAATGGCCAAACTGTTCTCCAGAGTGACTGTACCATGTTTTTTTGGATTTCCATTAGCAATGCATGAATGATCCCATTTCATCACATCCTTACCAGCATTTGCTATTATCACTTTATTTATTTATTTATTTACTTACTGTTTATTTATTTTGAGAGAGAGAGTGCGAGCGCATGCGCAAGCAGGGGAGGGGCAGAGAGAGATGGAGAGAAAGAAATCCCAAGCAGGTTCCGTGCTGTCAGCACAAAGCCCAATGTGGGGCTCGATCTCACGAACTGTGAGATCATGACCCAAGCCCAAGTCAAGAGTAGAACAGTTAACCGATTGAGCCACCTAGGCGCCCTGGTATTGTCACTTTCAGAGACATTTTTGTGAAGCCATTCTGGTAGCTTATCCATCAAACTGCTTTTGCACCTTTGTCAGAAATCAGTGGGACTGATTTGTGTGAATCTTTCTTTGGTTCTCTCGTCTAGTGTGTGTGTTTCTGTCCTTCTGCCGAAACCACGTTGTCTTAATTAGTCTAACTGTATAACAAGTCCTCAATCAGCATTTATTTATTGAGAACCTACTATGTATTTTTCACGTAAATGTAATCGTCATGTAGTATCCTGTTAGGACCAGGTGTACGTCGTGGTGATTTGATATTTTTATACATTATGAGATGATCTGCACGGTAAGTCTAGATACCATTTATCACCGTATAAAGTTATTCCAGTATCATTGACTAGGATACGATGTACTGTACTTTCTATCCCCACGACGTATTTATTTTATAACTGAAAGTTTGGACCTGTAATAAGTCTGAATCCTTTAACTTTGTTCTTCATTTTTGTGCTGGCTATTCTAGGGCCTTCCCTCTTCATGTAGATTTTAGAGTAAGCTTGTCTATTTGTACAGAGTGAATACCTTGCTGGGGTTTTGCTAGGAATTGCATTAAACCTGTATACAGTCATTTGGGGGAGGTTGACAGTTCAGCACGTTGAGTTTTCTAATCCCACGAGCGTGGTAAGTCTTGCCAGTCACTTAGCTCCTCTTTGCTTTCTTTCGTCAGTGTTTTGTAATTTGCGGTGTATGGATCCTCGTCATATTTTCTTGGATTTATACCATTTCGTTCCTCTGCAGTATTTCATTTTAGGGGAGCAGGTTTCCACTTATTTGTTGTTCATATATGGAAATGGGTTGGTTTCATGTGTTGATTTTTTTTTTTTTTTTTTTCTTTTTTCTGGTGCAGCCTTGCTAACCTGTCTTGTAAGTTCTGGGAGCTGTTCTTACAGATTCCTTGGGGTCTTTAGGGACCATCACATCATCTAAAGTAAGGACATTTTTATTTCTTCTTTTCCAACTTGGATGCTTTTTTTTCTCTCTCTTTTCCTGCTCCATAATGATGGCTAGGATTCTGGGACTGTGTGGCCTAAGAGTGAGGAGAATGGACATCCTTCCTTTCCCAGTTCACAGGCATTCAGTTGTTCACCATTACGTATGTTGTTTGCTGTCAGGCTTTTTGTAGCTGTTCTTTTTAAATTGTTTTTAATGTTTATTTTTGAGAGAGAAGAAGGCACAAGCACGGGAGGGGCAGAGGGAGAGGAGGACACAGAACCTGAGGCAGCTCCAGACTCTGAGCCTGACGTGGGGCTCGAACTCACAAACTGAGATCCTAACCTGAGCTGAAGCCGGACACTTAACCCACTGAGCCACCCAGGCGGCCCTTTTGTAGGTGTTCTTTATGAAGTTGAAGAAGTTCCCGTCTTCCTAGTTTGCTGAGAGCTTTTTCTTATGAATGGTGTTGAATTTTTTAAGGGGTGTTTTTCTGTGTTAATTGATATGTGATTTTTTCCCCCTTTGGTTTGTTGATATAATGTATTGCAGTGTTTTTTTCTTCGTATTGCACCGGCCTTCCATACGTGGAATAGGCCTCTTAGCTATTTTGGATTCAATGTGTTAAAATTTTGTTAAGGATTTTACAGCTGAGTTCATGAGAGACATTGGTCTGTAATTTTCCTAATTCTTCGAGTTGTCTGGCTTTGGCGTTGGCAATAGCTGGTTCCATAAAGTGAGCGGAGAGGTGTCCCCACTTCTTCCACTTCTGGAAAATGTAAAATGGCTATTAATCCTTTTGTCGGTGTCAGGTAAAGTTCTGGGGGTTTTTAAAAGAACTTTTCAATTACAAATCTGATTTCTTTAATAAGCTTAGTATAATTCAGGTTATCTGTTGCATCTTGGCTGAGTTTTGACAGTTTTCAAAGAATTGGCCCATTTTTTGGAATTGTGGAATTATGTGAAGTAAAGTTGCTGGTAGTAGTCTCTTCTCTTTTAGAAATTTGAAGTAAACATCACATAACAATACCCACCATTTTGTTTATTTTTTACTGTTTGTTTTGAGAGAGAGAGAAAGCTCACGCCAGCGGGGGAAGGGCAGAGAGAGAGGGATAGAGAGAGAGAGAATGAGAATGAGAATCTCAAGCAGGCTCCAAACTGACAGCATGGGCTCCATATCATGAACCGTGAGATCATGACCTGAGCTGAAATCAAGAGTTGGACACTTTTTTTTTTTTATGTTTTATTTATTTCTGAGAGAGAGAGAGAGAGAGAGAGAGCGAGCGAGCGAGCATGCGCAGGGGGGGGTCAGAGAGAGAGGGAGTCACAGACTCTGAAACAGGCTCCAGGCTCTGAGCTGTCAGCACAGAGCCCGACATGGGGCTTGAACCCACGAGCTCTGAGATCATTACCTGAGCTGAAGTCAGACGCTTAACCGACTGAGCCACCCAGGCGCCCCAGGATTCAGACACTTAACCCACTCAACCATCCAGGTGCCCCAAAACCCGCCACTTAAAAAGTGTATATTTCAGTGGTTTTTTAGCATATTCACATGATTTTGCAACCATCATCTACATCCAGAGGTTTTCATTGTCCCAGAAAGAATCTTGTTCCCCTTACGCAGTAACTTCCCATGGTCTTCTCTTCCTACCCCGGGCAACTAGTAATCTATTTTCTGTATGGATTTGCCTGATTTGGACATTTTGCATGAATGGAGTCCTGCAGTTTGGATTGGTTCATTTCACACAGCATGATGTTTTCAGGGTTAGGCCTGTGGTTATGTGTATCAGTGCTTGCTCCTCGGCCCCGGTCCTATAGCTCTGACCTCTGCTTCCCTCCTCTCTTCTCCGACTCTGCCTCTCTGCCTCCCTCTTATAAAGAAAGACCCTTATCATTACATTGGGCCCACCCAGATGATCCAGGGTAATCTTCTCATCCTTAATGTCACATAATAACCATGCAGTCTTTTTGCCATATAAGTTACATTCACCCAAAGGTTAGGACATGGACACCGTGGGGCCCCTTATCCTACCTACCATGTGGGCGTTGGATTTTTTATTATTATCCACTGCTCCCTGAGCGTCTGTTCTTTTTTTCTCTTTTTTTTTTTCCAGCCCATTTTCTCTGTTGTTTAGATTGAGTGTACTGTCGACCTTGTCCCCAGGTTCACCAGATTTACCCTCCGTCATCTCTACTATTAAGCCTATCCAGCACTTTTTTATTTTGGAAATTGCGTATTTCAGTTGTACACATAATTTCCATTGGGTAGTTTTTAAAAAATAACTTCTGTTTCTTTGCTGAAATTTTCTATTTTTTATTTAGGGGAATTCTTAATTGTTTATCAAAGCAGTTTTATGACGACTGCTTTAAAATTCTTGTCAGATAATCCCGAATTGTGACAAATTTTGGTTTTGGCATCAGTGTGGTTCTCTTTCTCATTCAAGTATGTTTTTCCTGATTCTTGGTATGTGGTTTAAAAAAGTTTTATCCTGACATTTAAGATACTAATGTGAGGAGACTCTTGATCCTCTTTTCGTCTTCTGTTTTAGTGGCGGTAAGTCTGTGTAGGTTCCGTGTGCAGGCCCGGGCCCGCTTCCGTGCAGTCAGATGCTCTGCCGCTGAGCCGCCCCGCCTCGGGCCCGCTTCCGTGAGCTGGGTCATCCCTGCGATGATGGAGCTGTCCGAGCTCCGGCAGTGCTCTTCCTTCTCCATTATTCTGGCCTCACAGGAAGCCCTGCTTGATCTCTACAGGTGCTGCCTGGGCCGGCTGGTGGCTGCGGGCCCCGTCTCTGTGACTGCTGAGGGCAGGTCGCCTGGGCATGGCCCCAGGGGTGGCACGTCCGGCCGCCTGCTGGCTGGGGGTGAGCGCGGGTGCTGCTCGTGCTGTGATGTCCTGGACTAGGACTGGGGAGTCTGTCTGCCTTCTCAGTCTCTGCTAAGCTTCCCCTTTCACAGTCCTTTGGCCGAAAAGCAGGATTTTCTTGTTCGTTTGTCTGTCTGTGTTGGTGGCTCCCGGTTGGAAGCCGTTCCTGTGCCCAGGCACGGGTACGCGTGAGGTAGAAGGAAGCCCAGGGAACTCACCGCGGTGCTTCTCACATCCCGGGGCCCCTGGCTCATCTAACTTCTTTCTGCCTTTCAGGGTCATCTTGTGATTGTCCATTGAATTATTTCTAGGCTACTCCGTGTATTCAGAAGTGAGCAGCAGGGATGTGTGATCCCGCGCCCTCACACTCCACAGCTGGGCCTGTGGTCGTCTTGACTCTCCCTCCCTGCCAGCATTTATTTATTTATTTATTTATTTAATGTGTATTTATGGAGAGAGAGAGAGTGTGTGTGTGAGCAAGCGCAAGCGTCGGAGGGACAGAGAGAGACAGGGAGACACAGAATCCGAAGACAGGCTCCAGGCTCCGAGCTGTCAGCACAGAGCCCTACGTGGGGCTTGAACCCACAGACCATGAGATCATGACGTGAGCCAAAGTCGGAAGCCACCGAGCCACCAGGCGCCCCGCCCGCTGGTATCTGTCGGCAGTTCTGAGATTGTCAAGGCTGCTTTTTAGGGTGTCATGCGTTGTTGAGTGCAGGAGCAACATAAGGGTTATTGTTCGGTTGTGTGGGGATTAGAAATGCCATGTTCTTACCTATTCGTGTTTACTCACTTGCTGTGTATTTATCTTTAGGGAGCGGAGCAACGGCTGTGGTCCAGGCAGCGTACTGTACCCCTAAAAAGGAGAAGGTGGCGATCAAACGCATAAACCTTGAGAAATGTCAAACTAGCATGGATGAGCTCCTGGTAGGCGCATCTCCTGTTTATTACGTGCAGAAATACACTCCAGTGTGTGTTCGCGGTGAAGTGGGAGAGAACCTGATATTTTTTATTGCTTTTCTAAAAAAAGGCTAAGTAATGTTTTTTGTAAATTTGTAAAATAAGTAAAATATTGTAAATTAAGTATTGTTTATTGTAAAATTTATAAAAATCCAGGTAAACAAAAAAAGTAGGCGTAATCCTCCCATTCTGAGATTAATTCTTGCTATATAGTTTTTAGAGTGTGCACATTCAGATATCTTTATATTTTTATGGTAATGTCATTTACTTGTTCTTTTCATTGGAAAATTTATCAATTTTTTTCTGTGTCCGTAAATAGCGAATTCATATGTTTTTCGGTATGTGTGTGCTGTTCCCTTGCAAAGGCAGACCACGTTTCATTTAACCTATTTCTAATATTAGACGATTAATTTTATCATTACAAACCCTGCTTCCTTACTCGTCTCTTTCCTTAAGCTGCTGTCATGCTGGTACCATGCGGTTATGATACCTGGGGCGAGAGGAATATGCTTGAAACGAGGCTTTGGGCCCCAGTCTGCATTGCGCCCGTTCACAGGGTGAGAGGCAGAGTGGCCGCTGGCAACGTCGCCTCCTCCGAGGGCCGGGGGAGGAGAGAGGAGAGTCTCACGGAGGGCCGGCTACGGGAGGGGCTCTGTGGCGTTAAAAGCTAGTCACACAGACGTTGTGTTGTTCCTTGTCCGTGAGCCATGACGCCACGGCTGTTGCGGACACGTGGTCGCTTTCAGCAAGAGGCCACGAGTCGATTTTCAGATCATTTCACCTTGTAAATCCTCAGTTCCTTTGGCTTAAGATGGAAATGGTAATAGCTGCTTTGTGTACCGCAGGAGGTTTTTCTTGAGGACCAAATGATCCAGGACTTGAAAGCTCTAAACTGCCACGCAAATGTGAACTAATACAGTGACCGTCCCAAGTATTTGTCGAAGATCACGTGTAGTTAGTCGGTGATGGAAGTTAGCGGGGCCGGGGCTGGGATGAGCCGCTCCCGGCTCGGGCTTAATTTCTGGTGTGGCCCGTGCTGAGTATCAGGAGGGCCTGGGACACGAGGGAAAGAGGTGACAGGGTTACGCAGCGGACTTTGAGCAGGGGAAACGGGCGCTTCTCTTTAGGAGTCGGTCATGGATGAGCAGAAGCTGAAGAAGAAAGTCGCTGGTCTGACCCTGAGCCTCTCCGGTGGGAGAGCACACACGAGAAGGGAGGTGCTGAAGGAGCTCCTGCGAGTGATCTTGGAGTCACCCGTGCCCGCGGCCGCCTAGAGCGCCATTTGGATATCGAACTGCAGTGATTCTGCAGGAAGGCTGTGAATTGTAAACTCATTCTCTTGAGGAGAAACAATTTTTTTTAAATGTGTATTTTTGAGAGAGAGGGAGAGCGCCTGTGAGGGGCGGAGAGAGAGGGACAAAGGATCTGAAGTGGACTGTGACAGAGGAGAGCCTGAGGCGGGACTCGAACTCACAAACGGCGAGAATCATGACCTGTGCTAACGTCGGACACCTAGCTGACTGAACCGCTCAGGTGCCCCTCGAGGAAAAGCAAAATTTTTACTATATATTAGGGCTGGAATTTGAGAAGCCCAGCCAGTACGAATGTGTATCATTTGTCAGTTATTTTACAGAACCCTTACGGAGAGCATAAAGGTGAACGAAAGTCTTCTTATTTATTACTTAATGACTAAAGAAATGGAAGTTCAGAGGTTAAATAACTTGACTGTGTTCATATGATGATCATAGCAAACATCTCTTCAGTGTCAGGCGCTTAAGCGGACTTTACCCTCCGAAAGGCCTCCACGAGGCAGCCAGTAGCTCCATTTTAGATGAAGGAAGTAAATCCTACGACACGCGACAGTGTCCGGGTTATAAAGCAGGTCTTTCTGAGTCAGGTCTGCTATTTTCTTCTTCACATAATACTAACTAATTATAATATTGGTTCACAAGTAGAAAGAACATCTGTTCTCAGATATTTGACATCTTGAAAGTAATATCTATGTTATTACACGGGGGCCTTACTTGCAGAGGAATGCATGTTTGGTGTAGCTTCGTGATAGAGTATTTCAGTATTTGGCAAATGAGTGAAGGGAGGAGGGAGTGACTTTTAGTGAAGTAACTTTAAGATAATTGGCTTTTTGGAGGCGGCACACAAGTAAGGTCCCACCAAAGCCTGAGGAAACTTCGGGAATATAAAGAATGCCGGGTTTCTTTGCAGTGTTTGTAGGGTCGGGACCCGAGAGCTGAGTGAGAAGGGCTCTGTTTCGGAGAGTTAAGAAGCCCTTTTGTTTACCTTAAAAACCTTTTAGATCAACATACCAAACTTTCGGTGGTGTGATTTTGAATTTGTTTCAAAAGGAAAAATAAGCATGTACGTGCTTTGCCAGGGCGCCGTATTGCTCTGACTCAGGATTTCCCAGCAGCTCCCTTCCTCCTGCTCAAAGCACTTTCTCGACAGTCCCCTTACCTGCTGCCGCCACAGCTTTTGTGCGGACTTCGGTCCGGCCGGAAGCTTTCCCAAGTATCGCTTAATGGTGACTTTTCATTCCTGGAGCTTAGCCTGACATCTGACATTTAGTCCTGTTCTCTGAGTCCCCCAGTGCAAGCACTGCTCTCACCCCACTCGGTCAGGCCCCGAGCAGCGCTAATTCATTCACTCATATCACTCATACAAACAATTCTCCCATCTGTAAATGTCGGGGGGGGTGGGGGGCCCTGGGTGGCTTGGCTGATTAAGTGTCCAGCTCCTGGTTTTGGCTCAGGTCATGAGCTCATGGTTCGTGAGTCGGAGCCCCGCGTCGGGCTCTGTCCTGACATCTCTTCTGTCTTGTCAGCGCAGAGCCTGATGCTGGCCTCAGCCGCACGAACCTGCAGATCATGACTTCAGCCAAAATCAAGAGCTGGACACTCACCCGACAGCCACCCAGGCGCCCCTAGAACTATATTTTGAGATAGTTTTAAACTTCTAGAAGAGTTGCCAAAGAAGTACAGAAAGTTCCCATATACTGTTGACCCAGGCTCTCCTGACGGTAATGTGACCACAGTGTAATTACCCAAACTGAGTAACTAGTTACTGATCATTTCAGGCCACCATCGCCCCTCGCCCGGGCCGTAGCAACAGCCTTGGGCGGCATCTTCGCCTCCGGCCTTGCCTTCCCACACATATTTTCTAATTGTAGCCCGAGTGGCTTGTATGAAATGGCACAGATACTTAAACCTCTGGTGCCGTCCCTTTGCTGTTAAGATGAAGCCTGAATTCTGGAACACACGGAGTCCTTCACGATACGGTCCCAGGTGAGCCAGCAGTCAAACCTGGAAAGCCTCCTTACCCTTCCTGTGTCAGCTGGTTCAGCTCACAGGAGGCCGCCTCTGCGGGTCACTCCGGCTTTTAGATACTTTGCCGCTCCGGTGGAATCGTGCAGTGTCTCGTACTTTCCTATCAAACTGCTTCTCGTGTGTTAAATTAGTATCTAACTTCTTCACCAGACCGGAAGGGTCCCGAGGGCTCCCTGTCGCAGTCAAGCGCCCGGCACGTTGGTAGATCCCTGTCGGTAGATCCCTGTCGAAAGCGCGAACTGCTTGCCTTAGACAGGTTTACTCATCGGGTCCTGAAGCAGGCCCTGCAGAGTTCATCTGTCCGCGCGCCTCCCGCCTGCTGCCACCGCCGTTTCCCGTGTCCCGCAGCACTGAACCTGCCCCTCATCTCCTTTGCGAGGACTTCTTACCTGCCTTCATTCTTTCTAGAGGATTCTCGTAACGCCCGCTGTCTTTACAACTCACCGCAATGTGTGTGGTTCTGTATGTTCCTCTCGTGTACTGCTCTTATCTCTCCTAATCTCTGTAGAACTATGTCAACAGGCAGGTGTTTACTTTGGTTTTACTTGGGCTTTAGTACAGATGACTGTGCTGGTGACTTAAGAGGTTGGAAAATGTGTGAGGCAAGATCCTTGCCATAAAGGAATTGACATTCCAGTTGAGAAGACAAGAAAGACTATGGCTCACAGGGTGCTGCTCTTGAATCAGAGACTCTGGGCAAGTTTTACACGATTGATTCTGCTGTACAAATACCAAGGGCATAGGGCAAGTACAGTCACTGAATAAAAAGTTGTATAAAGTAATATAATATTTAATTCATTCAATAAACATTTATTGAAGGTGTTGTGTGTGCCAGGCACAGCGTTAATTACGTGCCGGGAATACAGAGTCTTAGCTTTCACTGAGCTTAAAGTTTTGTGAAGGATACAGAAAAATAAATAAACAATTACTGTAGAATATGGTAAGTTCTGCAGTGTTTAGGGAATCTACTTTTTTTCACGGATTCCTAAAAATTCAAGTATAATTAACAAACACTGTTACATATTAGTTTCAGGCGTACAATATAATGATTCAGCAGTTCTGTACACTCATCACGATAAGTATACTCTTAATTCTCTTTATCTGGTTCACCCATCCCCCACCCACTTCCCCCTTGGCAACCACCAATTTGTTCTCTGTATGTAAGAGTCTGTTTTTTTGTTTGTCTCTTTATTTTCTTTGTTTATTTTGTTTTTTAAATTCTGCATATGAGTGAAATCATATGTTGTCTTCCTCTGACATATTTCACTTGGCATTATACCCTCTAAGGCCATCCGTGTTACGGCAGATGGTGAGATTTTTAGGCTGACCGTCGTGTGTGTGTGTGTGTGTGTGTGTGTGTGTGTGTGTGTTTGTAATGTGCACCAGCTTGCATTTAGGGATCCACTTTTGGAAGTGCTTGCCTTCAGAGAGCTTTCAGCCCACCAGGGAGGGACAGATAAATAAGCACCCAGTGTACTATCCAGTACATGTGTGCCGTGATGTAGAGATACACAGGGAGTTTGGAAGCAAACTTGGGGCACTGGTGGAAATGATACTTTGGCTAGATCAGAAGGAAGAATTGGCATTTTTAGCTAGGGTAAATAATGAAGGAAGTCTGTTTGAGGCAGAGGGAACAGTAAGGTTAGACGTCCATGGTTGAAGAAGTGTGCTGTGGCTGGACAGAGGGGGGTGTTTTGGGGAGGGTCAGTGGAGGGAGTAGGATGGAGACTGGAGGCCCCAGATCCCTCACGGCCGTATGAGGCATTTGATCTCCCCCAGCCCAATGTAGATGCGTAACCCCGAGGTGGGGGACAAGCTTAGAGGGTGCTCAGGTTTCCACTTGGGATTTAGTTTATGGCCTTGCCCCGTTTCAGGAGATTTCTTTTCAGAGTGAGAATTGATAATTATTTCACAAAAATGGGATGAAACAGTATTTTCAAAATAAAACCCACAAACCAGAAAGGATCCTCTGCCTGAATAGACATTTTCCCAAAGAAGACCTACAGATGCCCAACAGACTCACAAGAAGAAGCTCACCGTCACTCATCATCAGGGAAAGGCGAATCAGAACCCCTGCGTACCTGCCAGAAATCAAAAAGACAAGAAACAGCAAGTGTTGGTGAGGATGTGGAGAAAAGGGAGCCCTCGGGTCCTGTTGGCGGGAATGCAGACTGGTGCGGCCACTGTGGAAAACGGTATGGAGTCTCTCAAAAGATTGAAAATGGAACTGCCGAATGACCCAGGAATTATCCCACCCCGGGAGAAGATATTTGCACCCCGGGGTTTATTGCAGCATTACTTACATTGCCAAGATATGGAAGCAGCCCAAGTGTCCATCTGTAGATGAATGGGTAGAAAAGATGGGAGTTTACACACACACACAGTGGAATACTAACACATAAAAGATAATGGAGCCGCCATGCCATTTGTGGCAACATGCATGGACCGAGAGGGAAGGATGCTAGGTGAAGTAAGTCAGACAAAGCAAAACAAATAGCATATGGTTTCACTTGCATGTGGAATCTAAGAAACGAAACAAGTGAACAAACAAAGCACAGACTGTTGACAACGGAGAACAGTCTCCTCGTAGGGGCGCAGGGCGATGGGAGAGAGGTAAACTTGCAGTTATAAATAAGTAAGTCACCGAGCTGGGAAGTACAGCGTGGGGAATACAGTCAGTAATAATACGATAATGGTGTATGTGTCTACATTTAACCGTGGTGAGCAGCAGTAGTATGTAGGATTGTCGAGTGACTGTGTTGTGTACGTAGAGCTAATCCAACATTGTATTTCAACTGTACTCCAGTAATAAAGGTAAACTTTAACACCAGAATAATGACAAAGCACAACAAAACAAAAACGAAAACCACCCTCTGTGTATGAGTCCGTATCCTCTGTGGCTGTAAAGCCGGATTTCCCAAGATGCTTTTTCCAAAGGCACCTTGAAGTGAAAATGTGTATCCCCGCGGAGGCCCCTGCGCTGCTGTGTGAGGCTCAGAGGAGAGGCGCATGTTTCTAGCTTCAGAGATCGCGTGGAGTGAGTAGCCAGAGTGGACTGATGGAAACTGAGGGGATTTTAGTTTAAACTAAACTAAAAGAGGGGCGCCTGCGGGGCTCAGTCGGTTGAACGTCTGACTTTGGCTCAGGTCATGATCTCATGGTTTGTGGGTTCGAGCCCCGCGTCGGGCTCTGTGCTGACAGCTCAGAGCCTGGAGCCCGTTTCAGAGTCTGTGTCTCCCTCTCTCTCTGACCCTCCCCTGCTCACACTGTCTCTCTCTCTCTCTCAGAAATAAATAAAGCATTAAAAAATTAAAAAAAAAAAAACTAACCTAAAAGAGCCGTGGAGATCTCACAGAGCCTGTAATACCGCGATTTACAAATCTGAATTCACTAACCTCTAGTCTCATCGTAGGCTTGCATGTAATAAGTTCTCATACTTTCTCTTCCTTGTAGAAAGAAATTCAAGCCATGAGTCAGTGCCATCACCCTAATATTGTGTCTTACTACACGTCCTTCGTGGTAAAGGACGAGCTGTGGCTCGTCATGAAGCTGCTAAGTGGAGGTGAGTAGAGTATAGTGAAATGCCAACTTCCGTCGGCTGGAAAGGTAATAAAAACATTCTGTGTTTTTTTGTCCCAGTTTGGTTTTCCTGAACATTTGCATTTGAGGAGGTCCTGAGGACACATCCTCTGCTGGAGGTGCTCGAGTGTGAGCGAGGCCGGCTTCACGCTCGCGTCCGGTGGCCGTGCTCCAAACCTCTCCTGGTCTCCCCTGAGCCCCTGCAGCTCCCTTTGTGCCATCGCAGAAACGTGTTGAAGGTTCTGGCCTGAAGAGTCTGACGATAACGTCTTGTAGAACGACCCACATCTTGGATTTATCTGGGTGTTTCTTCCTGGTGTTATTTAACTTGATTTGTTTCCCTTTCTTTCTTATAAATGAAAAATTGGACCTAAAGGCTTGATTTAAGTTAGAAATTTTTGGACAGTGTTTTGTGGGTGATGCCATGTTCACCGTGCCTCACACCAGGAGGTATTGCTTTCTGGTTATATCTTTAATGGTGATGTTACTTTTGATTGCTTACGTTTTGACAGCCAGACCTCATTGTGGAAAAGTTAAACTTTTTCCCCCTTTGCAGCTAACAAGTAATCTGTGAGGTGATACTTGGGCACTGTGAGTATCTAGGTTGCCACCTAACTTTTTTTAAAGTTTGTTCATATTTGAGAGAGAGAGAGCGAGGGAGAGCACAAGCAGGGGAGGGTCAGAGAGAGAGGGAGAGAGAGAATTCCAGACAGGTTCCACGCTGTCAGTGCAGAGCCTTATGTGGGGCTCCATCCCATGAACCCTGAGATCATGAGCTGAGCAGAAACCAGGAGTCCGTTGCTTAACCGACTAAGCCACCCAGGCGCCCCTCCCACCTGACTCTTTGATTTACTGATTTAGCATCCATTCCCAGTCCTTGTTTGGATGAATTCTCCTGTAAGGGTTTGATTGGTGACTTTTCTTATTGTGCCTTTTCTTTTGCATTTATGAACTTGGCGTTCTTCTGTGTAAAGGAGCTTCACCTCATTGACTGGGGCTCTGATTAATCTGTATTGTAGTTCCTACTAAAAATGCAAGATAAGTAATTGATTCTTTTTTTTTTAAGTACCAATTTTCAGAGTAAAGAGTCGATTTAATATTCACCTCCAGTGGAAGCAAATAGAGTTTGGTTTTTTCTTCCTTTTCTTGTTGGGTAAGGCTTTCATTTTTTTGAGTGGCATCATAGACACAAGGAATTTTATATATTTAGTGTCTTTCAGTCAGTTTCACTCTCTTCTTTGGATGCTCAGGTTGTCCACAAGGTTGTCACTGGGACTCGCTTTAAGCTTATTCTTATGTTCTCTGGACATGAATCCATCAGTCTTTGGTTACTGCCTTGTTCTGGTTCAGGATTTCCAAGGGTCCCATTTATATTGCTTTTCCTAGATCCGCAGTCAGCCAGGACTCCGAGGAGTTCTGATGTTTGTTAGGGGACAGGTGTTTAGAAAACGCAAGTAGGGTGTTGGGGGTGCTCATTGCTATGACACTGTGATCACTTCCAACGGAAAGAGCTTAGATAGAAATATAGCGTGTTAAAAATTATGATTTGGAATTAATATTTCCATTTCAAATGTAACATTATAGACCTTTGAAACCTCTTGAACATTATAGTTGAATCTCTTTTCTCTTACACAGAAAATTTGGGTGCCCCGTATCATGATAAGTTACGGTGCTTTATCCTGCAGTATGTATACAGTCGTTTCTGCTTCAGTCCTTAGAATAAATGCAAGTATCGCTGGTTGCCAGAAGCAGACCACTGTCACCTGTGGGTTGGACATTTAGTTATGGTTATTACCTGATGGCCCAACTCATGTAGCGAACTGGACATTTTGCCAAAGCACGGGTGTGAATCGTGTGGTGAGAGTGGAAGACTGGTGAGCGGTGGAGCCGCCCAGGCTCCCCATCACTGTGCTGCTTGGTTTTGTTCCATACGTGCTCTGTGCAGCGGCGTGATGTTCCAGGTTAGCATCAAACACCTGCCCTCCTAGAGAGGCTGTAAGGGAAAGCGCATAGACTTTAGAATTAAATCCCAGCTTTCCTACTTAGCAGGCTTGTGTCACTGGGCCAACTATTTGAACTCTTTGAACCTGTTAACTTTTCTGTCGAATGGGGATACCTTTCTGTGTTTTCGGGTATTGGGGTAGTAATTGAGATGACGTAGGTCAGGCATCTATAACCGGGCTGACATGTAGATGCACAAGAAACTTGGCCGTTAATACTAATCCCTTGTGATTTGCTGCTTTTCAGTGTAGCCAGAATCACCTTTTTGTTTCGATCCCGTTAGTGACACACTGGAGAAACTGGATGGCTTTGTTAAAAGCCTGTTCGTGTGATGCTTGGAGTCCTTGCTGACACCAACCCCCTGTCAAGATGGTGGTCAGGCATGGCTCTTTCAGTATGGACAGATATGGCAGTAGTAGGTAATGCTGTATGTTTCATTATTGATCACCTATAACATAACTTTCTTTTATTTGTAACTTACAAAATGTGTAATACAGAGTTTTTAATGTTTGGCTCAGAAGTCCTCTGATGAATAGGAATACTTTGTCTGCTTAGTTCCTTCATCCGTACGTGTATGCCAGTCCAGCCTTTCTGCTGCACCTGGGCAGAATGCACGTATATTTTTTAAGGAATTCCCGTTTCTTCCGCAGGGAGTATATAGCCCGGTCTCAGAAGGGGGAGGACGTGTAGCTGGGTGGGGTGTGTGTTAAGCGCACGTCTCTGTCTCTCCTGGTCTCGGGTTCCCTGGGACGGAGCCCAAGCTTTCTAGCCCTGGACTCAGCACAATTCCTGGGAGATCATTTTCAAACATGTTCCAGCCATTAACTCTTTTTATAATTACTTGCCTTTTTTTTTTGACTCCATGTAATCTTACATCTAAACCTTTAAAAATATTAAAGAATTGCATCTTTTTTTAGGGAAATGAAATCTTGCTTTCTTTAGTTATAAAGTGAATAAACATTTAAACTGAAGAGGTACATTAAACCCTTCTGGAAAACAAAAGCTAGAACTGAACACAACTTTAAACTGTTTTTAAAATACAGAGAAACGATGCCAGGATTTATGGCTCAGTTAAAACTCCATTCATCAGATGCTTACTGACCACCACTGCATTGGTGAATCACGTTCCTTGCTCTTCTGGGCCTCATTGCCAGGAAGGAAAAGTTACAGGTCAGGCGATGTAAGTGTGCAGGGTACCAGGAGGGCGCGTCGGCGCCGCAGCACGGGTGCCAGGAGACCGATCTCACCGAGGGAGAATGGGCGTGGTGGGGTCAGCAGAGGAGGCGGTGTCCGGCTGAGCCCTGAGCCCTGAGCCCGGCAGCCTGGGACGCGAAAGTGCTTCCGAGGGAAGGATGAGAGCGGCGGCCCAGGTGGGGGGGCACCGTGCGGAGAAGGCCCTGGAGGCAGGATGGAGGGGTGGCGTGTGGCTCGCCAGGCTGGCGGGGGCCTGCAGATGGAGCAGAGAGAGCGGGAGGAGAAGACCCCCGAGAAGCAGAGGCTCCCTATGAGTAATCAAATAGCGTAAATAACCAGAGTTAACAGAAATGTTTAGGCCGCCTTCTTTCACATTGACTTTTTTAGCCAAGATGTTTAAAACAAAAGCATATTTTTTTAAAAAATGTTTATTTATTTACTTAGAGCAGACATGCACACGCACGGGGTGGGGGTGGGACAGAGAGAGAGAGAGAGAGTCTCCTGCAGGCTCAGCTCTGTCAGGGCGGAGCCTGACGCGGGGCTCAAACCCACGAACTGTGAGTTCATGACCTGAGCCAGAAACAAGAGTCAGACGCTCAACTGACTGAGCCATCCTGGCGCCCCCAAATTTCTTTCTTTTTTAAAATGTTTTTTATTTTAGAGAGAGAGTGCGAGTGGGGAGAGGGGCAGGGGGAGAAAGAGCATCTTAAGCAGCCTTGGCCCTCAGTGTCAAGCCCTTCATGGGTCTCAGTCCTGTGATCCTTGGATCATGACCTGAGCTGAAATCAAGAGTCAGACACTCAACTGATGAGCCATGCAGGTGCCCCATAAAAACAAAAGCATATTGGGGCGCCTGGGTGGCTCAGACGGTTAAATGTCTGACTTCAGCTGAGGTCATGATCTCACGGGTCGTGAGTTCAAGTCCTGCATCAGGCTGTCTCTGCTGTTAGCACAGAGCCCGCCTTGAATCCTCTGTCCCTTTCTCTCCTTGCCCCTCCCCTGCTTGCACTCTCTCTTTCTGTCTCTCAAATAAATAAACTTTTTAAAAACGAGAAGCATATTTTTCACTTAACAACGTGCACTGATGTAGAATTTAATAAGCTTATTATGTCATAAACTGAATTGCAGCGGTCACTCTTACTCCCATCAACCACGTGGACATCATAGTTAAAATAAGTTTAATTTCATGTGTCAATATGATAGTCATTTCTTTTTTTTTTTTTAAATATTTTTTATTTATTTCTAGGAGAGAGAGAGAGAGAGAGCGTGAGCAGAGGAGGGTCAGAGAGAGAGGGAGTCACAGACTGAAACAGGCTCCAGGCTCTGAGCCGGCAGTCAGCACAGAGCCCGACGCGGGGCCCGAACCCACGAACCGCGAGATCATGACCTAAGCGAAAGTCGGACGCTTAACCGACTAAGCCACCCAGGCGCCCCGATAGTCATTTTTTAATACTTCCTTATAACTGTAATATTCTTCTGTGAACCAGTCTCTGATGCTGAATGTTGGGATTTTAATACAGGGAGTTAACCATCAGAAATTAGAGTAAGTTAATCTTCAGAAGTTAGAAGCAGTTCTGATCTAAAGGGCTATTTGTGTAGTTTATTAGCACCAAACTAGAATGTGAGAGTTTTAGAAATCAAAGTAATTAAGAAACCTGAGAGGAGGAGAGAGAGGCTTACCTGTTAGACTGAGAGTGATGGATTGTAGCAATGCAGAAATCGAACTTGAGTTCACTGTCTTCATGAACTATTTTGTTGTTCAGAGGTGCTCTCAACTTTGTCATCTTCTAAAACATATAGTATGTGAACTTTTTTATTTTTAAGGTTATTTTATTTTTATTTTAGAGGGAGAGCAAGTTCGGGAGGGGCAGAGCAAAAGGAGAGCAGAGGGTAAGAAGCGGGTTCCGTACTGACAGCAGAGAGCCCGGCGTGGGGCTTGAACTCAAGAACTGGGAGATCATGACCTGAGCTGAAGTTGGAAGCTTAACTGAGCTTCCTTAACTGAGCCCCCCAGGTGCCCCCAGCCTGGGAACATCTTTGATCTGAGCAGGACCCGAGTAAAATGCTGGTGTTAGTCGGGGACCGGCTTTGGCGGTTCAGGCGACAGTGCAGGGCACGTCTGCTGTCTGAAGTGCAATATTCAGCTGAAGCACATTTGACCCCTTTGAAACCTTCCATGTCTCAGAAAGACACAAACAAAATCCGGTGGCTTAATCTTGGTTAAAGCTTCTTGGCGGAAATTCTGGTAACTAAAATGAGCTAATTTTGGATTCAGAGTGTTTTTTTATAAAAGTAAATTGGGGCAATAAACATGGCGAGTGAATAAGGTGATTGAGCCTCGTGTAATCACGAGGGTTAATAAGTGCCTTAACCCCCGCAGCTCCTTTGCTACTTTTTCAATATTATTTTAATATTTAGTAATGATATTCTTGGACAGTAGAAGTGTTGCATTGCTTTTTAAACGTTCTGTGCCGTAGGCTAGGGAAGCGGACAGGAGATGGGTTTTTGGAACAGGTGTTTACATTTTAACTTTTCGCTTTGTTGCCCGAGTTGCGCTCGTTCCCTCTTGTTTTCCATTCTATTTGCTTTGACTCAGAAATGCCATCTCGTAGGCTCGGTTGTTAAAATACGCCTTCTTGGGCCTCCCTTATCTCTTGAATGGCAGTCTGTGAGATCCGGAAATCTGCATTTTTAACTAGTTTGCCTGTGTTAAAGTTTGAGATCTGATTATCCCTGGAGAGTATTTCTTCTGGATTGTGCCCGAGGATAGAAGACTGCATGCTGTTTTAGCCTTCCCTTTTTATTCCTAAATTTTTTTTTTAGGTGTTAGTAGAATCATCCAGTGATAATCTGCAGTCTTCTTTGGCTTAGCGTATTTTACCTTCACCTTTCTTAGTCGATACGAAGACTTCCTCGTAGCTTGGATGTTTGAGGACGGAGGATTATAAGCCCCATCGTCATGATGGACGCTGCGGGATGCTGAAGAAGTCGGATGGAAACAAGTGGGTACTTTCCAGGACCAAGTTTATCAGTTAAAGATAAGGGCCTTGGAGGCGCCATTATCCCTCCACCGATAAAAATTGTTACTGTTGGGAGACTGAAGTGGACAAGAAATTATCCTGGTGTGAAAGAGGGGCTTCTATAGCTTGTTAAAGATGTCTGTTCCAGACGTAGACTGGGGACGTTCACTGCTGTAATTTCCCCATCGATGATTGGTGGTGTGAAATCATTAACAATCCTTTAAGGTTTTAAAGAGGAGTTCCTGCTTCAAAGTCTTTAAAAACACAGATCTAGTAACTTTATGTGCCCTAGGTCTTTGCTGCTCCGGGTTCTTGACCCGCCAGACTGGAAGCCCCAGAGGGTCAGGTCAGCAGCTGCACCGCGCGTATCTTCACATAGTTGGCGGTGCCCAGTTCTAGATTACGGCCACGTCGTTGAACGAGTAAACCGTGTTAATTTTTAATTCCCTTCGCATTCCTTATCATAGATCTGCTTTGCATTACAAGCAGGTAACTCAACTGGCGTTGATACAAGTGTCTTCTTACTAAGCAGTTCTTACGTGGCCGATTTCTCAGAGAAAGTGAGACATGTGGCCTGTTGGTAGAGTGACTTTGCTTTGGATGTTGATATGTGGTTGGCGATATGTGATTGATTAAACCAAGCAGAACAGAATGTCTCCGTCAGGCCTCCCCGCGTGTGAGCCCAGCCTTGTGAATCCCAGCAGCAAAGCGGGGAGAGTGCGACTGTGTTCGAGAACGGCGCCTCCCCGGTTCATCGTCTCCAGAAAGTCACCTGCCTTCTTCCTGCTGGACGTGAGGGTGGCAGCTCTGGCTTCCAGAGCGAGGGGGTGTGAGCATCTTCTTCCCCACTCCATGGTTTTCAGCCAGCTTTCCTGGATCTGGTGCTTTCCTTCATCCCCGCAGGCAGTGCTGGCGCGTGCGCCCTTTAGGGGGGCGCTGTCCCCTGATCGGCACACCCCTCCACGGGCGGTGGGCGTTCAGATTTCTCTCCGCTTAGGTCGCTTTTTCTGTTTTCCTTCCTCCAAAAAAATGATCGTCTCTTTTCTTTATCTTCCCTGTTTTCTTTTTCATCCTGGGCTGATGGCTGTTTTATTCAGTTTATCAAGTTAGTGGATTTCAAGTGGGAGCTGAAGTGAATGTGTGCTCCACGCTCCATGTTTTGGAGGATTTTGCAAGCATGCTTTTTTCCTGTTAGGTGTGCAGAATGAAAGCACCCACCCACCAGGGCAAGTTTTCAGTGTAAGTTTGTGTTTTAATTTTAGTCTCAATCATTGGGGTCTTGTCCCAAGAACTGGAAATCCAGTCTTTTCTGTGCAGTTGTTATATTCTACTTCTTGGTACAAGTTCTAATCTTGAAGATTGTTTTGTTTTGATTCTGTCATCTTTATGGGCCATGGTATTGCCTGAAGTCTTACAAATCTCTAGCAAACTCTTTTTTATTACGATAATCAGGAATGGCAGTCAAGACTATGATTTTAATTCATAGGTACGTAGGTGTCTCTCCCACTCTCCCCCAGAGTTTAGTCGGAGCGTTATTTCTGATCCTGGATGAGTGGGGTTGCTCAGACCTCGTGGCTGTTACTTAGAGCTGCTGTTTTTATCCTTTCATTTTTTTTGTTTTCTTTGCCGTACTTATTATTTATTAAACTGAAAATTAAGGGGTGTCTGGGTGGCTCACTCACTTAAGTATCCGACTTCGGCTCAGGTCATGATCTTGCGATTCGGGAGTTTGAGCCCCATGTCAGGCTCTGTGCTGACGGCTCAGAGCCCAGAGCCCGCTTCAGATTCTGTGTCTCCCTCTCTCTCTCTCCCCCTTTACTGCTCACGCTCTGTCTCTCAAAAATAAATAAACATTGGGGCGCCTGGGTGGCTCAGTTGGTTAAGCATCCAAGTTTGGCTCAGGTCATGACCTCACAGTCCATGAGTTTGAGCCCCACGTTGGGCTCTGCTGACAGCTCAGAGCCTGGAGCCTGTTTCACATTCTGTGTCTCCCTCTCTCTCTGCCCCTCCTGCACTCTGTCTCTGTCTCTCAAAAATAAAGACATAAACAAAAAAACAAACAAACATACATTTAAAAATATAATAAATTTTTTAAAAAGATAAACTGAAAATTAATTTTAACCCGTATTTCTTCTGTAATCTGACCTGTATTGCAATTGTATTTTATATATTTAATCATATGGTGTTGCATAATCTGATCCGGTATCAGAAACTTGAGTTAGTTGTGGTAGTTTATACTAATGAGTTATAGACGGGATTCTTCAGATATGGTTAAAAATCCTTTACCACCTTTTCCAAATTCTTATTAAGAAGTCTAAAGGCAATGCTGGTGTAACACTGCTATTTGGATAATAGGTGCTTTCTGTTTTAGATTAAAATTGAGAAAAGTTATTAATTGTGAACTCCTGTATTTCCTTGCGTTTGCTGTTTTTTCCTTTCCTATATACAATTAAGTTCGTGAGAAAGTTTACCTTGGTTTGGTTTCAGAATGGCTCCAAATTATAGTAAATGAGTCAAAAGTTGATGGCAAATTTTGTCTTCTGTCCTTAGGTTCTGTTCTAGATATTATTAAGCACATCGTGGCCAAGGGGGAGCACAAGAGTGGGGTCCTGGATGAGGCCGCCATTGCCACAATTCTCAGAGAAGTGCTGGAAGGCTTGGAGTACCTGCACAAGAACGGGCAGATTCACAGGTACGCGCCACCCGCTCGTCCCGCTCGTCCCGCTGCAGCCCATTGTCCCGGCCACTCCCCGAGGCCACTCTTCCCCAGAATTCGTCTTAGTCTCCGAATGCTCTCGTGGCTTTCTGAATCACGAGTGTCAGCACTTTGTGGGTAGGGTTTTAATGCACAGCTAGCAGGCGTTGAAACAGTAAATAGTTTAATTGGAAAATACAAAAAAACAGGAAGAATTCATAATTTCCTGTCGGGGGCAATCACTGGAATCCCTGACAACATTTTGTAATATTTCTTTCTGGTTTTTTATGTGCCTACAAGATATTCAGAACAAAACTGTGTTTATAATTTAGTCTTGCTTCTATTGTGCATTTTTAATATTTTATCTTGAGTATTTTTTCAAATTATTATTTTTTAAATGTTTTATTTGTAGGAGAGAGAGAGAGAGAGACAGCGTGAGCAGGGGAGGGTCAGAGAGAGTGGGAGTCACAGACTGAAACAGGCTCCAGGCTCTGAGCTGGCAGTCAGCACACAGCCCGACGCGGGGCTCGAACCCACGAACCGCGAGATCATGACCTGAGCGAAAGTCGGACGCTTAACCGACTAAGCCACCCAGGCGCCCCAAGTATTTTCTCAAATTATTAAAAGCTCTTTGTAAAACAGCTTTTTACTAAAGCTTTTTTTTTGTTTAATGTAAAAAGCTGTCTACCATTTTACAGTCCAGGTATTCCAGGCTGTATCCAGCCATTCCTTGGGTGCAGATAAGACTCCAAATGATGACTCTTTTTGTGTCACTCAGATCTGTTTAAATCCCTGGATTTGGCTTTCCTGCATATCAGACCTTTTTTTCCTGGTCATTCTCAAGGGTAATTTCATTGGATATAAGAATTTGCTATTGACATTGCTTTTCGCTCAGCAGTTGAAAGGTGCTGTGCTCCTTAATTCGGGCCTCAATGGCTTCACGTGAGAAGTCTGTCATTTGAACTCGTGTTCTATTGTGTTTTCCTCTGGCTGCTTTCAAGAGTTTTTGTCTTTGCTTTTCTGAAGTTTAACGATGATGTCTTGCTGTGGACTTGTGTGGACTTCCTTAGGTATATTCTGTTCGAGGTTCCCAAACTCCCTGAATCTGTAGGATTTTGTCTTTTACCAAGTCGGGGAAGTCTTCAGCCTCTGTATCTTTGGATAGTTTTTTAAGCCGTTTTTTCCTCCTCTTTTCTGGAACTCTGCTAATACAAATGTTAGCTGTTTTGTTACTATACTGTAAGCCCTGAGGCTCAGTTCAATTTTTGTCATCCTATTTTTTTCTCTGTTCAGACTGAGTGGATTCTGTTGATGTGTTCAAGTTCTGATTCTGTCCTCTGCATTTACTATAGAACCCATTGAGTATTTCAGTGTTTTTATAATCTTTTTGATAATTTGATTCTTTTTTTTTTTTTATCAATTTTATTTCTTTGGTGAGATTTTCTATCTTTCATTTGTTCTGATAATCCCAGACTCACATGGAAGCGTTTTTATAATGGCTGCTTTCCGGTTCTTGTCAGGTAATGAATTCCAAGATCTGATTCATCTCGGTGTTGATGTCAGTTAATTGTCTTCTCTAATTGGAGTTCTTCTTGGTTCTTGGTATGACGAGTGATGTTTAAATTGCATCCGGGACATCTTGCATCTCATGTTAAGAGACTCTTGATCCCATTTAGATGGATGTTTTAGCAGGTATTTGGTCAGTTTAGGGTTAGAATCGAAGACCGAGTCTCCGTCTGTGGGCTGTAGTTCCAGTGACAGTTGGGTGTTTGGAGCCATCAGCGCTGTCCTGGCTTGTTTTGTCCCCCTGGCGCTGCAGGGCCGCTGCTCCTCCTGCTGACACTGCGTGGAGAGCAGAGTCGACCCCCCAGACCTGGTGCTGCTGGGTGGCAGGCGGGAGACGGATGCTGCCCTGTGGGTCCGTGAGCTCTTGTTGGGCCCGTCCTGTGGCCCGGGCCACCTGGTGCCCGCGGGGCTCCCATTCATTCATCGTCTGCGGGCATGGCCTGTCGGGATGACGGCGTTTCCCTGGGCCACCTTTTGCTGCTGGGCGGACATTTGGAAGACGCTGGGCCTGGGTTGTCCTTGGCGCCCGTGTGCAGTGCCGCGGAGCACTGGGCCTGGGTCGCCGTGTGCGGCTGGCTCGGGGCGAGAGGTGCTGCCTGGGCTGTTGGTGCCGCTGTGCGGGCGGGGCGGGCGGTGGGTGCGGGCGGAGGGTGGCGGTTCCCATCTGGTCCTCACTGAAAACCTCTGCTTCCGGCATGGTGGGCCAGCCCGCAGCTCCAGTGGGGGTCCTCTGCTCGGTCTGTGCTAGGCTCGCCTTTTCTGCTCCTCTGGCCTCAGAGAGCAGGCCTGGAGGGTTTTTTAAATTTTTGTCTTGTTTGTTTGTCGTGTATGCCTGTTGATGATTCTGGATTGCAGGGCTTTCTGGTGCCCAGTCCAGGATATGTGAGACTGAAGGAAAACTAGGAGAAGTCGTGTCGCGCTCTTTGAAAGTGGGCTTGGGTTAGTTGTACATGTTTATAGCAAACTCTAGGGCAGCCACTAAAAAGAAAGAAGAGTTGAGATGCTAAGAGAGGAGAGGAAAATGGAATCGTGTAAAATGTTCAGTTAAAATAAAGGCAGAAAAAAGGTGGGAGACACAAGATTGTAATCTTAAAAATCATCTACCTTTCTTAAAAGAAAATTAAGAACAAACTAAGCCCAAAGTTAGCAGAAGGAGGTAAATTAAAAGATCAGAATGGAAACACACAAAATACAGACTTTTTTGGATGTGACACCAGTCGCAAAGGCCGCAAAAGAGAAATTAAACAAGTGGGACTACACCAAACGAGAGAACCGCTGCACAGCCAAGGAAACTGCCACCAGAGTGAGAAGGCGACCTAAGGAGCGAGAGAAACTATTTGCAAACCACATGTTCTGATAAGGGGTTAATATCCAAAATATGCCAGGAACTCATGCAGCTCAGGGGCAGAAACCCCCAAATAACATAATTCCAAAATGGGCAAAGGCCCCAAGTAGACATTTTCCCAGCAACGAAATCCAAGAAGAGGCACCCGCCTCACTAGTCCTCAGGGAAACGCCATCAGACACCGTGAGATGTCGTCCCACATCTGCTAGGGCATCTGTTTTCCGAAAGACAGGGGACAGCGGAGGCTGGGTGAGGGTGTGGGGCAAGGGGACCTTGCCCAGCGACGGCGGCAGCACGGACGGGCACAGCCACCGGGGAAACAGACGGAGCTGCCTCAGAAAAATGGAAACTAGAGCTACCCTCTGACCTGCCGTTCCACTTCCGGGTGTGTACTCGAAGTGGAAGCGTTCTCTCCGAGCCAAGCTGTGGAATCACCAAAGTGTCCGTCAGTGAACGAACGGATGAAGACGTGGTGTGTATACAATGGGTTATTATTCAGCCGTTAAAAAAAAGAAAGAAGGAAGTCCCATGGTTTGTGGGTATGGGTGGACCTGGAAGGCACTGTGCCCCGTGAATTAGGCCAGGAAGAGAATGACAAGTACTGCCTGGTGCCACTCACATGTAGAGTGTAAAGAAAAGAAAGTTGGACCCCTGGAGAGAGATTGGGAGAGTGGCTGCCGGGCAGGGGGCGGGGCCGGGCTGGGGCCAGGGAGAGAGCAGCGCTCAAGGGGCACGCGCTACGCGCTCGGTTACAGGAGTCCGTTCTGCGAAGAGAGTAGGATTTAAGTAAGTGTTCTCACCAAAAAATGCCACAAAGTAAATAAATGAGGTGACAGAGGTGTTAACTTTCATGCTGGGAAGAACTGTTTTCCCGTGTGTACGTATATCAAACCGTCACATTGTACACTTCAATGCCTTACAGTTTTGTCAATTATACTTCAACTTTTATTAAAAAATATTTATTTATTTATTTATTTATTTTGGGGAGAGTGCAAGCAGGGAAGGGGCGGGGGGGGGCAGACAGAGGATCTGAAGCGGGCTCTGCACTGACAGGCTGACAGCGCAATGTGGGGCTTTAACCCACGACCCGAGAGATCATGACCTGAACTGAAGTCGGACTCTTAACCGACTGAGCCACCCAGGCGCCCCATGCCTCAGTTTTTTAAAAAATCACCTACTTAACCCTAACGTCTCAGCAAATAGATAGACAAAGGCCCAGAAAAGTAACTCATCAAAGATCAGACAAGTAATTGAGTTCTAAAACTGAAGCTTTACAGAACGGATCAGAATATGGAGGGACAAAAGCAAGCTGTCTTCTCACCCCCTCCTCAAACCCTTAATTAGGTTATTCTGACAATAGCGCCATTTTAAAGAGATTAACATATATCAGTGAAATTGTCCATTTATAAAAGTGTCTTACCTGAGATAAAAGTGAATAATGCTCTCTAGTTGTCTTAAGTCTTATCAAGAAAAATAATAAACTCATTCTGTGGTTACAAAGGAGGACAGTTGACCCTAAGGAATAATGGATAAACTAGAAATCTGGGAAACACTGAAGGTGTATTCTTAAGATAATAGGATTTTTCATTTAAAATTGTATCCTGCCGCTTTGTGCCTGCTTAGAAGAATGTGTTAGCAGATGACTGAAGGGACGTGACGCAGAGCAGCCTTTGGGGATGTATTTCCTGCGCTGGCACGAGGAAAAGGTGCCCTGAAAAAACAGGATTCCTGACCTCTGGCTAGTGGGAGCCCTCTGGATATGTGCCCTCATGCTATCAATGACCCTAATTCACTTAATACCTCAGTTCTGGCTTCAGGTCATCATTTCTTCTAGGGGGAAAGTGCCAGAAGCTGCTAATTGGCACCTGCTGTGTCTCTTCTCCTTTTTGAAGTAAAAAAAACGTACAACATGACGCTTTTCCTGGGCATAGGACCATCGGAAGTCAGGCAGCGTTTCCCAGCCCCCGTGCAGGCCTCATAGGGCCGTGGGAGTGAGCTGCTGGCCGCTGGCGAGAGCAGCCGCGTGCGCCCCTCCGAGCTGCTCCCCTGCCGGCCTGTCTCGCCCCGGCCTGCGGACGTGCGGCTGCGCGGCGCTGTGGCGCAGGGCCTGACCTCTGCCTCGCAGGGTCCCTTTGGCAACACCCCCGCGTCCACCATTTCGCGCCAGTCGCACCCCCTCAGCGCCCACACCCGCCATGACGACCAGAGCTGTCTCCAGACGCGGCCTGCTGCCCAGTGAAAGTGGCGTAACGTCCGCCTCCCCTTCCCTCACTTCGCTGGGACGTGGACGTGGGGACGGGCCCTCCTGGACTGTGAGGCAGGCGCTGACGGGAGGGGACAGCAAGCAGTCAGACAGGAGGGGCCTGACTGCTGGCCTGACGTCCCCCGGGGCTGACCGTTCCGTTGGGGAAGAGGCCCGTCTTCTGTAGCCACGCGGATCACCGGCGACCCACGCAGGCCGCCTGACGCCCGGGCTGTAAAAGCGACGGGACAGCCACGCCCATTCGTTTACAGGTCGTCCGTGGCGGCCCGGGCACCGCGAGGAACACAGGGGCGGTGACCGGGGACAGCTGGCCCACAGAGCCCCACACGCCTACTTTTCTGGGCCTTGGGGCAGACGTGACCTCTGGTGTAGACGGCAACGCCAAGCAGTCACGGAACCTCTTGTGCTGTTTCCAAGTGCGCCGTCCTCATGGCCTTCGTCTTTCCAGCTACACTTACTTTATGAGATGGGTGCTTCCACCCCCATTTTACTGATGAGGAAACCAAGGCAAAGAGAGGTAAGTAATTAGCTAAAAACCCCCCACCGAGTGACGTAGCCGAGACCTTAATTTATTTATTTATTTTTAACATTTTTATTTTTTATTTTATTTTATTTTTTTAACATATTGTACCGTTTGTACTTTATTTTTTATTTATTTTTTACAAATAGTTTATTGTCAAATTAGTTTCCACATAACACCCAGTGCTCGTCCCCACAAGTGCCCTCCTCCATGCCCATCCCCCCTCCCAGCCGAGACCTTAATTTAGGCACCTGCCAGGAGAGAAGATTGCGCTGACCCATGGAGCTGGGCGTGCAGTGGTGCAGTATCAGTTATATTCTGTAGTTACTAACTCAGCAGAATTCAGATCTGCCACTGGGGGTATTTTCTTTAAATGTATACTGTATGTTATCTCTTGTTCAATATATCAGTCCCTGTTTTAAAATTCAAAGTCTTCACTTCAGAACACAGTCTATCCTTTTTCCTAAAACCTTACGTATACAGACTTCATATAGTTAATACGAAATTAACCCCAAATACACACTGAAATACACATTAAGGGCACTGTCTCTTTTAGAAAGCAATGAATAGATTTGCATCAAGTTCAGGCACAAATTCAGTCTCTGCTCAGTTCTGTCTGGCCGTAACATCTACTTTGCAGATATATATATGTCAGCTCTCATTTAGCTAAATGAGTAAAAGGGACCAAAAAAGTACTGGAAGAGACAGTGGTCCCCAACTTCCAAGCCATGCACCACGGTGGGGACGAACACAGAGATCTGTCAGTAGGCACGTTCCGATTCCCCGTTGGCACGCGGACTGAGTATCGGGACGGCAGCAGGCGGAGGGCAGTGGCGTTGAAGCTCAGCACCGTCGTGGTGGTGCTTGGGGGTGGGGCCTTTGGAATGGGATCGACTCCTATGAGACGGGTTAATGTCCCCTTTAAAAACGAGACCCCAGAGGACTCGCGTGCTCCTCCTGCCACGTGAAGACGGTGAAGATGGTCCCCTGTGGTTAGGAGGTGGGGAGGGTCAGGAAGGTACCCTCCACACTGAGAAGGCGCTTTGAGAAGGGCGAACGTCGGCAGTCACTGCACAGCACTTGCGGAGTTTTCTTCGGGGTGACGTGCCGCCGGGGAGCGCGTGGGCTCTGCAGCCCTTCGCCTCCGTCACTGCTGGGCCAGACCTCGACCCCCAGTTCTGTGCCGTGAGGGCCATGGGGGCCGCGTCAAAGGGCGGCTACCTTAAGCGGCACCTTCTGTGCGCGTCGCCGAGGGGAGGGTCAGAATGAGCCTTCCTGCGTCTGGTCAGGGCACGCGTCGGCCTCTCCGGGGGCGTCCGTCTGGGCCCCGGGGCCCCGAGCGAGGTCCCGTGCAGAAATNGCCCTTTCAGGGTTGTTACCTTCCTGGCGAATTATGCCTTTTTTAAAATTATATAATGGCCCTCTTCGTTCCTGGAAATGCTTTTGTGTTAAAGACGGCTCCACCTTACTTTAATGTGGCTGCACGGGTTTGCTTCTGCCAAGCGCATCCTCCGCTGTGGCTCCCTCCTTCCTGGCTCCT
>NW_027531901.1:905293-956030 GCF_008692635.1 Crocuta crocuta
AGATCATGACCTGAGCGAAAGTCGGACGCTTAACCGACTAAGCCACCCGGGCGCCCCCGCCCCTGTCATTTCTGAAACGCGAGGACTTCGTCTTATTTCGTGTGACGATTTCCCTTCCTGATGTGTCCGGCATCTCGCCGTGCGTGTAGCAGGGGAGGCGGGGTTTGCAGAGGCCCGGGCGGTAGTGACGGGAGGCTGTTGGCCGTGCGTAGTTTGCCGTGTTGCTGGGATGGATTCTTTATCCTCACACTTTAGTTAGTTAGTTAGTTATTTAAAATTTTTTTTAAATGTGTTATTTATTTCTGAGAGAGAGACAGCGTGAGCAGGGGAGGGGCAGAGAGAGAGGGAGACACAGACTGAAACAGACTCCAGGCTCTGAGCTTTCAGCACCAGAGCCCGACGTGGGGCTTGAACCCATAAACCGTGACTGTGAGATCATGACCTGAGCCGAAGTTGGACCCTTAACCATCTGAGCCACCCAGGTGCCCCTGTCTTCACACTTTAAAGCAGAGACTCTCAACCTTGGCTACATACTGGAATCACCTCGGAAGCTTTAATAAGTACTGATTCCTGGATCCCTCGCAAGAAACTCATTCAACTGGCCTGAGATGATGCATTGGCATTGGGACTTAAAAAAATTTTTTTTAATGTTTTATTTATTTTTGAGAGAGAGAGAGAGACAGTATAATTGGAAGAGGGACAGAGAGAGAGAAAGACTCAGAATCTGCAAAGCAGGCTCCAGGCTCTGAGCTGTCAACACAGAGCCCGACGTGGAGCTCGAACTCATGAACCACAAGACCCGAAGTCAACAGTCGACCGACTGAGCCACCTGGGCACCTTGGCCCTGGGACCTTTAAAAGCTCCCCAGTGATTGTGATGTGCAGTGAAGGCTGAGCCACTGCTTACACTTCGACGGCAGCCACGCTGAGCCGTGAGCTGCCCTGAGCCTTCAGCGGGCTCGGGGGAGGGCGGCCTTCCTGGGGCACGGCTGAACCTATGTAGGGGGTTTCGCCACTTCTCATCTTCATTTTGGCTACATTTGTGGGTTAGACTGGTGGTCAGGTCAAATAATTTTCCTCCGTCTTCGCTGTGTTCCGGCTGACCCTCTCGGCTTTAGAGGTTTTAACTAGGTGAGCAGGTCTCTAAATTAGACTTGAACTTGTCTCTCTGTATCCACCTCTTCCAATATTTTTCCCATCAAAGAGGTTAGGCCCAGCAGAAATGTTGGCTAGTCAGCCAGTTAAAGATGCTTAAAAGATAGTGTATTTTCCAGCTTTAGTTTTGATTCATTGCTTCCCTAGACCTTTTTCAAGTTTTCCACAAACTCTTGATGAGTCGTCAACATGTTGCGGGCAGTAACTTGTGCCGTGTGCTAATGGAAGGGTCAAGCGTGTCTGTGATATTCCTTTTAATTTTGCATGGAGTGTGTAACTTTGGTGCAATAGTGACATGTGAGGGATGGCAGCAAGCTGTGAAAAAACTCACCGTCTTTCTTACTTCTTTCTATGATACTCCTTTTTTGAAAAAAATGTTAAAGAGGCTCCTTATGAATGATATGACATTCCTTTTAATTTTGCACGGAATGTGTAACTTTGGTGCCGTAGTGACATGTGAGGGATGGCATTAAGCTGTGGAAAACAACGCTCACTGTTCTCACTGGAGAACAGATGGTGGGTTTGACTGTGGGGGCTGCTGGGTCGCTTGCTATTTGTGGCAGAGTGAAGACAGTTGTTTTCTGAAGGACTGTGTGGATTTCCACGTGTCTGGTTGCAAATCTTTTCCTTGGAAGGCTGGTTGCCCCGTTCGTGCATAGGAGGACGGGCTGGTGTGTTTGGTTGTGCGGAGCGCCAGTTAGCCTCACCTCTTCTCTGGCTTTCGCTCCGGGAAGCTGCCCTGCAGCCTGGCCTCTGGCTCCCGGTGGGGACGGACCTGCCGGGGGTGCTGCTCGGGAGCCGAGTCCCCTGCGCGCAGGCTCCACTGAAAAAGGATTACTGCCTCTTCACTTACAAAAGACAGAGGCTGGTATAAAACAGTAGTTGAATAGGTAGCACATATATGTGGCTTAAATATTCAAAAAGCACAAAATGGTAGATGATAAAGAAAAGTCCTGTCAGTATCAGCTGTACTGAATCATATTGATACTACGTACCTTGCTACCGTGTGATGAAAGTGGCATTCGCTTCGTGGTTTTCCTTCCCCGAATTCCTAACACCTGTCTAATCATGAGGAAAATTCCGTTAGAGGAATTTACTACAGAGTACTTGACCATCATTCCTCAGAGCTGTCACTGTCATCAAAAACAAGGAGAGTCCAAGAAACTGTCAGAGACAAGCGGAACCTGAGGAGACATAACTAATGTGGAATCCTGCATGGGATCCAGGGACAGAAGAGGGACAGTAGGTAGAAACTTTAAAAACTCTGAATAAATTGTGGACTTTAATAACCGTGCATCAGTACTGGTCTCATGAATGTGGTGCAAGTACCGTACTGATGTAAGGTGTTAATTATGGGGAAACTGAATGTCAGGTATATGGGAAACCCTCTGCACGATCTTCTCAATTTCTTTGTAAATCTAAAATGGTTCCAAAAAATGACGTGTTTTTTAAAAAGTCGTCTTCCTTCCCTGAACCTCTAGTATCCTGGTCCAAATGGAACCATTTCTTGCCATCTGCTTGTGACTCCTTTGAGAGAGATTTTATGCCAATATAAACATATGTATATCCCTCTTTTCCTTATTTTCTTCCTAAAAAAAAGACAATGGCAACATACATACATAGTAATATTTCACTTAAGCAAATATTTGGTGAGGTTTCCGGATTGCTTCATATATTCGATGCCGTTCATGGTATTTCACTGTACGAAGTCGGCCTCCTGTCGGACGGCTGCGTTGTCTGGGTGACTGCGGCGTGTTAGGGTCCAGCCCCAACACGTGGAACAGAGTTAGGAGGTGGGAGTTGGGGCTGGGGATGGGGGGACGGGAACGGCCCAGTTTTATTTTGGTATTTAGTTGGATTGAACTATTTATTCATTTACTACCCCCGCTTATCTCCAGAAGAGGATTTAAGGAGACGGTCTCCTGTGTAGTTACTGAAGTACATGTGGCGAATACCTGGGAGATGCCTCCTGTGTGCTCATCATGATGCTGGGCGATACAGAAACCTGGAAGGCCCAGGCCCAGGTCTTAGCTCGTGCCGAGGGACAGCCCGAAGAACGTGCTCGGATTCCTGCAGTCTGGGCGAACGCCGGGTGACAGCCTGCTGCGGGAAGACAGGGGAAGTGGCTGTACAGGATTTGAGTTTGAGACGTCACTCCGCATGAGCTCAGGAAAGGGAGTCGAGGTTCGTGGTTGGCTTGGATGGTTTTTGTCGCCAAGAGAAGGGAAGGCCCTCATTTCTCTCCTACTCATATCTGGAGTCAGAGACGTGATGTTTGTAGAGTGCACGTAACTGGCTTCTACTCCGAGTCAGCCTCTGGGCAAGTGTCCGCTAACTCGCTTGGAGGTGTGAGCAGAGTCCTCAGTAGCAGGATAGCCTCTGTGTCACTGTGCGTTCAGGAAAGGTGTTGCCTGCTGTGCTGAAGCTCCTGTACACGGCTGTGAAATTACTGGTGACTTAAAAACAGTTTTTTAATGTTTATTTTAGAGAGAGGGACAGAGCACGAGCGGAGGAGTAGAGAGAAAGGGGAGCACAGAGAAAGTAGAGAGAGTGAAGGAGGCTCCGAGCTGTCGGCACAGAGCTCGACCCGGCGCTCCAGCCTGTGAACCATGAGATCATGACCCGAGCCCAAGTCGGACGCTTACCCGACAGCCCCCCAGGCTCCCCTCGGTTTTCTCCCTGAGGAGCGGTCATGATCTAAAGGGAAAGGAGAAGACGGGCGGGGAAAGGGTGCGGCGTTGTGCTTCTCGCTGGCCCCTTTTCGTGACAAAGCTGCCTTGCTCTTCCTTGTCTGGCTTCAAAGACTGGCTCTCTTTTGTTTATTTAATTATGTATTTATTTTTAATTACAAAATAAATACGTGATCACATTTCCACAAGATAATTCAAACACTGTTTGCCTGGATTCCAAACCCATTCCTGTCCACAGAAGGAACCATTCATTACTCTCCATCTGGCTAAATGTAGTGCGTGTGTGCGCGTGCATGTGCGTGTGTGTGTGTGTGTGCGTGCGTGTGCGAGAGTGTGACATTAATGATATCCTACAAAATTCGTCATCCTCTCATTTGATTTGCTTGTTTCGTCATGTGTAGTAGAGGGTATTTCAGGTCACACCGTAATGATTGACCTCACTCCGTTTCAGGCTGTGACAATTAGTTCAGCCTTTCTGCTGCTGTTGGCCTTCTCGGTTGTTACCACTTTGGGTTTATTAGTGCAGACGGTGCTGTACTGACCCCCTTGCTCGTACATTGGTGGGGGTTGCTAGGTTACCAAGAAGTGGGGTTGCTACTCCTAGGACTTGAGGAGTTTAAATTTTGCCAGACGCTGTGAACACACTGTTGCGTGAGGAAAACAAGGTGTAGCTTTGAATGGACAACATAATGTCATCTCTGTTGGAAGAAAAGCCCAGCGAGGTCACAGGGACATACTATAGTGACTAGCCTGGTAGCAGTTGAAAACTGTGGTAAGAGTAGTAGGCTTGAGAATGGTGCTCAGAGGGACTTCGGGCTTTTCAGTGACATTTAGGTTTTTATAATGAGAATGTGTGCATGTGTACTATTTGAGTTAAAAATAGTCACCAGTAAAAATATAAAGATGTTTGCATGATTTATATCTACTTTATGTCTCAGGCATAGGATAGTCCCTGTTTTCAACCACATCCCGACCATTTAAAAATTCTGAGAGGCGCCTAGATGCCTCAGTTTATGGAGCGTCTTACTCTCGATTTCGGCTCAGGTCATGATCCCAGGGTCGTGGGATCAGGCCCCTAGACTTGCTCTTGTGCTGAGCAGGGAGTCTGCTTGAGATTCTCTCTCTGTCCCTCTAGCCCACTTGCACATCACTCTCTTTCTCAAAAAAGAAAAAGAAAAAAAAAGAAAAATTTTGATCATGTATTAAGTTGTGGAAAAAAATCAATATATTTCGGGGCATTTGGGTGGCTCAGTTGGTTAAGTGTCGAATTCTTGGTTTTGGCTCAGGTTGTTATCTCAGGGTTTGTGAGTTTGAGCCTTGGAATTCCCCCGCCCCGTCCCTACCCTACCCTGTTTATGTTCGCTCGCTCTCAAAATAAACTGTAAAAAAAGTTCTTTTAATCAATATATTTCAAAAAGTAGAATTAAGTGACGGTAGGTGAGGGTTGCATTCTTTGGCCACTATTATTCCAACAAGTGTTTCATCACATTGGGTTTTCTAGATTTTATAGTAAAAACCTATTTGTTATTGTAGCTTTTTTAAAAATAATATTTAATGATTCTGGTACAAGTGCCTGAAATGTTAGAAATTGTTTGCTATTGGCCTTAATACCCTTTCATGTTAAATAGAGAATTTAAATATTGCCAGTGTTGTGTGAATACAGAGAGCAGTTGCTTAAATTATGTGACTTCAAAGAAGAGGTGTTTTTTAATATGTAACTTTTTTTTTTTTTTTCTTAAAGAGACGTGAAAGCTGGAAACATTCTTCTTGGAGAGGATGGCTCGGTCCAGATTGCAGGTAATGAGTAGTATTTCTTTTGATTTTGGTTTAGTGGTCAGTAGAACCACCTGACTTCCCACTCACGTTCCAGAGCCAGCGTTCTCCTGTGGTCCCTGGACTGTCCCTAGTCAAGCAGCCTGTGTCGGCGCATCCCTGCTCACTCTCAGATCGCACTACTCCCCTGCAGCTTTGATCTTAGACATTTTTCTGTCCATCACTCATTACGTTCCGGTCATCACTCCTTACCCTCAAAGAGCCATCTCTCTCTTTTCTTTTTTTTCTTAGTTTATTATCAAGTTTGTTTCCATCTAACACCCAGTGCTCATCCCCACAAGTGCCCTCCTCCATGCCCATCTCCCCCCTTCCCCTCTCCCCCCCCATCAGCCNCCTTTGTCAAAGATTAGTGGGCATACATTTGTGGGTCCAGTTTTGAGTTATCTGTTCTATTCCATTGGTCTATGTGTCTGTTTTTGTGCCAATACCATGATGTCTTGATGATGACAGCTTTGTAGTAGAGGCTAAAGTCTGGGATGGTGATGCCTCCCATTTTGGTTTTCTTCTTCAATATTACTTTGGCTATTCGGGGTCTTTTGTGGTTCCATACAAATTTTAGGGTAGTTTGTTCTAGCTTTGAGAAGAATACTGGTGCAAGTCTGATTGGGATTGCATTGAATGTGTAGATTGCTTTGGGTAGTAATGACATTTTAACAATATTTATTCTTCCAATCCATGAGCATGGAATGTTTTTCCATTTCTTTGTGTCTTCTTCAATTTCCTTCATAAGTTTTCTATAGTTTTCATCATACAGATCTCTTATATCCTTGGTTAGGTTTATTCCTAGGTATTTGATGTTTTTTTTGTGCAGTTGTGAATGAGATCGGTTTCTTGATTTCTCTTTTTGGTGCTTCATTATTTGTGTATAAAAATGTAATCAATTTCTGTACATTGATTTTGTATCCTGCGGCTTTGCTGAATTCACAGATCAGTTCTAGTAGCCAAAGAGCCATCTCTTATGCATTCTCCCAGCATCCTGTGCTTTCCTTTGAAGGAGAGGAAGTCAAGAAACCTTAGTGCTTGTGAAGTGACGTGATGTAGAGAAGGGACACGGAGCTGCTTCTGTCCTGGCCTGGTTTGGGTACTTGCCAATTAAGAGGAGTCTGAGAGGTGGAAGTGCACTTTTGGCAAATTCGGGGCTGGAGATGAGAGTTCGGGTCCAGGACCATCCACAGCTAGCTCTCCTGGTGAACTGCCCCCCAGGGCAGCCGTACTGCAGGCCGTACGTCTGAAGAGGCCTTGGCTTCGGCCCGCACTGCCACCGCCATGCTAGGTGTTTGGTGGGAGGAAGATACTCACCCAGACCATAACTCATTTCTTCAGCTTTAGAAGATAATTTAAGTGCACATCTTCCTTCATGTCCCAACCTAAGGAAGTATTTTTACCAGGCCACATAATGCTCTAACATAAAAGAAAAGGGGTGCCTGGGTGGCTCAGTTCATTGGGCATCCAACTTCAGCTCAGGTCATGATCTCACGGTTCATGGGTTTGAGCCCTGCGTCAGGCTCTGTGCTGGCAACTCAGAGGCTGGAGCCTGCTTCCGATTCTATGTCTCCCTCCCTCTCTGCCCCTCCCCCACTCATGCTCTGGCTCTCTCACTCAAAAATAAATAAAAACATTAAAAAATTTTTTTACCATAAGATCGATCAATTTGACTCCTTTAAAATTCCCAGTTCCTTTCTCTTTATTGAAAGAGGAACAAACGGTTTATCGTCATTAAACAAAAAGGCAAACCACAGAGTAGAGAATATATTCGCAGCATGAACTGACAAAGGGCTTCAATTTAGAATACAGAAAGATCTCATTAAGAAAAGAATCAGATGAAATGGACAAAAGATTCCCAAATGAAGACATCAAAACATAAGTGTAATGAAAGGTGTTCAGCCTCACTAGTTATCAGGTAAATGCCTGGCACAGGCGTACCTCGGAGATGGTGTGGGCTTAGCTCCCGACCAGCACAATTGCATTGCAAAATGGCAAGTCAGATGAATTTGTTGGTTTCCCTGAGTATATATTTACATTCCTACTATAGTCTGCACTATAGTATTTCTAAAAAAACAGGGAGCATCCCTTAATTTAAAACACTTTATTGCTAAAAGGTGTTAAGCATCCTCCGAGCTTCAGTGAGTCATAAAGGTTTTGCTGGCGGAGGGTCCCGCCTCCATGTCGATGGTCACTGACTGATCAGGGCAGCGGCCACTGGAGGCTGGGGTGGCCTTAGCCATGCCCTGAGCATAGGACAACAATAACATTTGCTACAATTGACTCTTGTTTTCACAAACGATTTCTCTGTAATATGTGATGCCCTCTTACCCACAGAAGAACTTCTTTCAGAATTGCAGTCGGTCCTCTCACACCTTGCCATGGCCTTGTCAGCTAAGTGTATGTCACAGTCCTTTCCTTCAATGATCTCCACAGTGTCTCCACCCGGAAAACATGCTGTGCCAGGAAACTCCCTTCTTTGCTCCTCCGTAAGAAGCAGCCCCTCACCGTTCAGGTTTTATCGCTAGATTGCAGCTGTTTGTCACATCTTCAGGCTCTGCTTCTAAGTCTAGTTCTCTGGCTGTTCCCCCCACCCCCCCATCTGCAGGTGCTTCCTCCGCTGAACCCTTGAACCCCTCAGAGTCCTCCGGGAGGTTGGAGTCCACTTCCCCAAATTCCTGTTCATGTTGATATTTTCACATCTTCCCGTGAATCACACATGTTCTTAATAGCGTCTAGAATAGTGAATTCTTTCCAGAGGGTTTTCAGTTTACTTTGCCCAGATCCCAGTAGAGGAATCCCTAGCCTTATAGAATGTGTTTGTTAAATCATAAGACTTAAAGTAAGAACGAGGTTTTGGTGCACGGGCTGCAGAACGGGTGCCGGCTTGGCAGGCACGGCTGCACAATCATCTCTTCGTACAGCTCTGTGCCGCCCTGGGCGGCTGCGTGCCTTGTCACTGAGCAGTCACGTGTTGAAAGGCACCTTTTTTCTGAGTAGTAGGTCTCAGCAGTGGTCTTAAAATACTCAGTAAGCCATGTGGTAAACAGATCTGTGCTGTGTTACTGTACTGTCCCAGCACAGGAAGAGTAGATTTAGCGTCATTCTTAAGGGCCCCAGCATTTTTGGACTAGTAAATAAACATGGATTTCAACTTAAAGTCACCAGCTGCACTGGCGTCTAACGAGAGTCAGCCTGTCCTTTGAGGCTTTGAAGCCAGACATTGACTTCATTCGAGCTAAAAGGTTCTAGGTGGCATCTTCTTCCAAAGGAAGACCTGTTGTTCCGGGTCACGACCTTCGTGAATTAACGTGGTCAGATCTTCCAGTAGCTCGTTACAGCTTCTGTGTCTGCACTTGCGGCTCCACGTCACACTCTTTTGTTCTAGAGATGGCTTCTTAACCCTCATGAACCAACCTCTGCTGGCTTCAGACTTCTCTTCTGCAGCTTCCTCACTGCTCTCAGCCTTCCTAGAATTGAAGAGAGCTAAGGCCTTGCTCTAGATTAGCCTTTGGTGTCAGGGAATGTTGTGGCTGGTTCGATTTTCTAGCCGGAGCACTACAGCCTTCTCTATATCAGCAATGATTTCCTTCGAGAACTTTTCCTTTTCATTCACATCTTGGCTGACTAATGCAAGAGGCCTACCTAGCTTTTTGTTCATTCGGGCTTTCAACATGCCTTCCTTACTAAGCTTAATCATTTCCAGCTTTTGATTTAAAGTGAGAGACTGTGTGTCTCTTCCTTCCACATGAACACTTAGAGGCCCCTGCAGGGTTATTACTTGGCCTGATTTAAATATTTAATATTTCATTTCCTAACAAACATAGTATCTGTGGAGTATAGTAAAGAGAAGCATTAAATCACAAGGTACACCTGTCAGATAGCATTGGGATGCCAAGTTACAATGGATGACCCGGCAAAAACATCGGACAGTACAATGGTTAGTGTCAGTGTAGAGCAAGGAAAAATCTCATGTTTTGATGGTGGGAGAATGAATTCATTCAAATATGTGTACCCTAAAACTTTGGCTTCTGGATGTACGGCCTAGAGAAGATTATGCTTATGTGTGCTCAGTGTTCATGAGCATTGAAAGTTTGAGACAGTCCCAATGCCCTTTATAAATAGAATGAATAAATAAATTATGGTAAACTGGTAAACTTCTACATTGGAACACTATGTAGTGATGACTATGGATAGAATTACAACTACATTCAAAAGCATTGGTATATTATAAAGAGATAAGTTGAAATAAAACAGTTGAAATAGAATATGTAGCATGTGATTTCAGCTATATAAGTTCAAAACCAGGCACGGTTAATACTGTATTGTTTAAAGAGGCAAAACCAAGTGGTAAAAAACTAAAGAAGAGAGGACTCTGGGAAGGTGGTGGAGTAGGAGATGCCAGGAGACTCTCCACACCTAGACAGCGACTGAACCAGCCAAATCTGTCTGATGTAACTACTGTATTTTATAATTCTGCAGTTCCTTGGAAGGCTTGCAAGCTCTAGGGGAAGCTTTGGAAGGTAAATTGCGGTTAATTTCGGTCACTGTCAGAGCTACCTGTCCCCTGCATCAGCCTCCTGGCACGCAGCTGTGCACATGGTTTTGGAACCCCTGGCAGACGGCTTGTGTGACCCACGGTGGGCACAGTGGACCCTGTCTTCTAAATGTCACGGGCCTGTGCTCTGATCACTGATTGCTACTTCTGGTCACAGTGGTGCAGACAAAGAGGGAGATGGCCACTGTTGTGGCACCCGCTCCCCTCCAGAAGATTTCCAGGGGAATTATGGGGCCAGTATCTTTCTACCTTCCCTTTGTTTTTCTCTTCTGCCCATTTTTGGAGCCGGGCATTAAAAAACAGCTACATTTATGGGTAAAATTGGAAAATTTCCTGCACATTCCAGGAAAAAGTACAGAAGAGCAGAAGAGTCCTGAGAAGAGCTTGTTTATACTTCAGGCTAATGCTTGACCCAGACAGTCTATCACAGCCAAAATAAAAACAGTAACAAAAAAAGCTTCAAACTTTAGGAAAGGGAGAAAATCTGATTTCCAGAATTGCCATATCATTGGATTCAAATGTCCAGTTTTTAACAAAAAGATCACAGGGCATTCAATGAAACCAGAAAGTATAACCCGTTCAAAGCCCATTCAAAGGGACAGAAACTGTCACTGAAAAGGACCTGACGGCAGATCCTCTAGACCAAGAAACCAGTGTGTGAACAACATGGAACTAGGAGTAAAGAGAGAGAACCTAGAAACAAACGAAAGACACTGCAGCTGCAGAGCACAGTAACTTGTATCACAGAATGGAAAACCCACTAGAAGAATTCAAATGCAGATGCAGATTTGAGTTGGCTGAAAAAAGAATTGATGAATGTGAAGGTGGGAAAGTGGAAATTACAGAGTCTGAGAAACAGAAAGGACAAAGATGGAAGAAAAGTGAACAGAGCTCGAAGGACCTGTTGGCCACCATCTAGCAGACCAGTACACGTGTGGGGAGTCCCAGGAGGAGGAGAGAGAAATGAGCAGAGAGAATATTTGAATAAATAATGGCTGAAAACTTTGCAAACTTGATGGAGAACATGGATATAAACATCGAAGAAGCTCAGCAATCTCCAAGTAGGGTGAACTCTAAGAGACCTACACAGACACACAGTGTAATCAAACTATGAAAGCCAAGGGCANATTCAAAGGGACAGAAACTGTCACTGAAAAGGACCTGACGGCAGATCCTCTAGACCAAGAAGACAGTGTGTGAACAGCATGGAACTAGGAGTAAAGAGAGAGAACCTAGAAACAAATGAAAGACACCGGAGCTGCAGAGCACAGTCAGTAACTTGTATCACAGAATGGAAAACCCACTAGAAGAATTCAAATGCAGATGCAGATTTGAGTTGGCTGAAAAAAGAATTGATGAATGTGAAGGTGGGAAAATGGAAATTACAGTCTGGGAAACAGAAAGGACAAAGATGGAAGAAAAGTGAACAGAGCTCGAAGGACCTGTTGGCCACCATCTAGCAGACCAGTACACATGTGGGGAGTCCCAGGAGGAGGAGAGAGAAATGAGCAGAGAGAATATTTGAATAAATAATGGCTGAAAACTTTGCAAACTTGATGGAGAACATGGATATAAACATCGAAGAAGCTCAGCAATCTCCAAGTAGGGTGAACTCTAAGAGACCTACACAGACACACAGTGTAATCAAACTATGAAAGCCAAGGGCAAAGAATCTTGAAAGTAGGAGATAAAAATGACTCATCACAATCAAGCGATCCTCAGTAAGGCAGTTAGCAAATTTCCCATGAGAAGCTTTGGAGGTCAGAAGGCAGTGGGCCAATGTATCTAAAGTGGTTAAAAAAAATATTTGTCAATCAGGAATTCTGTATCTGGTAAAATCCTCCTTAAAAACAAGAAATATATCAAGACACTCCCAGATAAACGGAAGCTGAGGAAGTTTGTTTCCAGTTGATGTGCCTGCCAGAACTGCTCACAGGCGTCCTGCAGAGTGGGATGAAAGAACACTAGACAATAACTCGATGCAGTGTGAAGAAATAACAATCTCATGAAGGTAAATACATGGGGAAGTATAATTGCCAGTTTTTTTGTAACCATGGATTGTGAGTTCACTTTTTGTTTTGTATAGGAATGTGTACAGTGGTCTAAAAGTTATTACTATTAACTGGTTTGTAAATCCAGAACATATTTTCTGCTTGAGACCAATGTATTTAGAAGAATTATCAGTTCATGTTTTTGAACACTGTGTATTAAGTTATAATTTTGTGATAACAACCAATGGGGCATAGTGCTGTAAAGGAGAAGAGATTTTGTATTATTATTGTTAGGCTGGTATAAATTCAAGATTTAAAAAACTTTTTTTTTTTTTCTTTTTTTAATTAAGCAATCTCTATGCCCAGCATGGGGCTTGAACTCACGGCCCCTTGATCTTGATCAAGAGTTGCATGTTCTACTGACTGAGCCATCCGTTCACCTCTACGCTAGTTTAAATTCAAATTCAAGTGTTATAACTTGAGAATGTTAAATGTAATCTCTATGGTAACCAAAAAGAAAACAGTTATAGAATATAAACACAAGGAAATGAGAAAAAAAATAAGTATTTCACAACAAAAAGTCAACTAAACGCTAAAGTAATACGGGAAATGAGGGACAAAACTAGAAGACATATGGAAAGCAGCACAGTGGCAGACATCAGTGCTTTTTTATCAGCAATTGCTTCAAATGTAAGTAGATTAACTCTCCAGTCAAAGAACAGATTGGCAGAACAGATTTAAAAAAATATCCAGCCCAATTATATGCTCTCTGTTAAGGGACTCATTTTAGATCCCAGACACCAATACATTGAAAGTGAAAGGATGGATAGGGGCGCCTGGGTGGCTTAGTTGGTTGAGTGCCCGACTTCGGCTCAGGTCATGATCTCATGGTCTATGAATTCGAGCCCCATGTCGAGCTTTGTGCTGACAGCTCAGAGCCTGGAGCCCATTTCGGATTCTGTGACTCTCTCTCTGCCCCTCCCTTACGCACACTCTGTCTTTCCTTCAAAAATTAAACATTTTTAAAAATTAAAAAAAAAATGGAAGGTTCAATACAGCAAAAAGATATGACAGTTATAAATATTTGTACATAATAACATAGCCAACAAAATATATGAAGGAAATAGAGAATTGAAGGGAGAAGTGGCTCCACATTAGTAGTGGGAGACGTGAATACTCCATTCACAATAATGCATACAATAGACAGGAGGTACGGAGATGAAAGACTTAACACCATACACCAGCTAGAGCTAACGGCACACAGAATATACCAGGGTTAGCATACACATTCATCTTAAGTGCACACGGGTCATTTTCTGGGATAGACCATGTTAGACCACATATTAAAGTCCCAGTAGATTTTAAAAGATGTTATACAAAACACCTCTGATCCTTGTGGATGAAGCTAGAAATGAGTAGCAGAACACTAAAAGTTTCACAGATTTGTAGCAATTAAATAACATACACTCGGACAACCAATGGATAAAGGAAAGCTTCACGAGGGAAATCTAAAAATATGGATGAATGAGAACAAAATCACTATATATGGGATATAGCAAAACTGTTGGCTAAGGGGCAGGTGTATAGCTATAGATACTTGATTTAAAAAATAAGAAAGACAGCAAACCAACTAGAAAAAGAAGAAACTAAACCCAAAGCTAGTAGAAGAAAGGAAATAATACAATTTAGAGAAGAGATAAAGGAAATAGAGAATAGAAAAGCAGTAGAGAGGTGATGCTTAGAAAAGGTCACCAAAACTGACAAACCTGTAGCTCAGTGGACTAAGAAGAAAAGAGGAAAGACTCAAATTACAAAAATCACAAGTGAGCAGATATATCAGAGAAAGTAGACTTTAGAACAAAGACTATAATAAGAGGCAAAGAAGAGCATCACATAAAGGGGTCAGTCCAAAAAACTAAATCTGTAAAAATTATTGCCCCAATATAAGAGGATCTAGATATATAAAGTAAATACTGATAGACCTAAAGGGAGAAGTAGACAGCAATATATTAAGAGTAGTGCCCGCACCTAAATCAGCAGTAGGTCATCCAGACAGAAGATCAGTTAGGAGACAGCACGTTAGACTTCACGTCACAAAGCAAAGGAATATACAGTCTTCTCAAGTACACATGAAACATTTTCCATGACAGATCCTATATTAGGCCACAAAATAAGTCTTAATAAATTTAAGATGCCTGAAATCAAATCAAGCATTTTTCTATCCACAGTGGTCTGAAACTAGAAATTAACTATGTGAAGAAAATGGGAAAATTTATGACTATATGAAGATTAAACAACATGCTACTAAACAACCAATGTGTCAAAGAAGAAATAAAAATACCTTGTGACAAATGGACATGGAAATGTAACATATGAAATTTATTGGATGCAACAAAAGCAGTTCTTTTCCCACCCCCATCTCCTGCCCAAATTACCAGTCTTTTGGTTCTGAAAACCAAAGCAATTCTAAAAGGGAAGTACATAGTTCATAAATACCTACCCCAAGAAATAAAAGTCTCAGACAACTTTATACCTCAAGGAACTAGAAAAAGAAGAACAAATCAGACTTAGCAGAAGGAAGGAAATAACAGACTAGTACAGAAATAAATGAAATAGAGACTATAGTGACAATAGAAAAGATCATTGAAACTAAGAGTTAGTTCTTTGAAAAGATAAAATAAACCTTTAGCTAGATTCACCAAGAAAGAGGATTCAAGGAAATGAAAAAAAGTTACAAATAGAAAGGATCATGAGAGATTACTATGAACAAATATATGCTAGCAAATTGGGCAATTTAGAAGAAATGGATTTGTTTCTGGAAATGTACAACCTACCAAGTTTGAATCATGAAGTAGAAAGCCTAAATAGAACAGTTACTAGTAAAATAGTTGAATCAGTCATCAGAAACCTCCTAACCCTCTAGTACCAGACAGCTTCACTAGTGAATTCTACCTGACATTGAAAGAAGAATTAATACCAATCCTTCTCAAACTCTCTCAAAGAAAAAAAAAAAAAGAAGAAGAAGAAGAGGTGAGAACTCTATTACACATGTTTTATGAGGCCGGCATTACCCTGATACCAAAACCAGACAAGAAGGACACAAGACAAGAAAATTATAGGCTAATATTCTGATGGGCATAGATGCAAAAATCTTCAACAGGTATTAGTATACTCAGTTCAATAATACATTAAAAGGACCATACACCTTGATGAAGTGGGTCTTATTCCAGAAATGTAAGGTTCATCATCTGCAGATTAGTCAACATGATACACATAACACATTAACAAAATGAAGGATAAAAACTGTATCAATGTCAACATGTGGAAAAAACATTTGACAAAATTCAGCATCCATTTATAATTCTCAGTAAGGCCAGCATAGAGGGACCATACCTCAACATAATAAAGGCCATATATGACAAGCCCACAGCTAATAATGTACTCAGTGGTGAGCTGAAAGCACTTCCTATAAGATCACAAACAAGAAACTCTCCCCACTTTTATTCAGTGTAGTTGGAAGTACTAGCCAGAGCAGCTAGGCAAGTAAAAAATTAAGGGCCTCCAAATTAGAAAGCAAGAAGTGAAACTGTCACCATTTGCAGGTGACTTGATATTGAACGTAGAAAACCCTAAAGACTCCCATCAGAAAACTGTTCTCATATTCAAATTTAGTAAAATTGCAAGATACAAAATCACACGTAAGTCTGTTGCATTTCTTTTTTTTTTTTTAATGTTTTTTTTTTTATTTATTTCTAGGAGAGAGAGAGAGAGAGACAGCGTGAGCAGGGGAGGGTCAGAGAGAGAGGGAGTCACAGACTGAAACAGGCTCCAGGCTCTGAGCTGGCAGTCAGCACAGAGCCCGACGCGGGGCTCGAACCCACGAACCGCGAGATCATGACCTGAGCGAAAGTCGGACGCTTAACCGACTAAGCCACCCAGGCGCCCCAAGTCTGTTGCATTTCTGTACATTAATAATGAACTATCAGAGAAATTAAGAAAATAATCCTATTTACAGTTGCATCAAAAAAGTAAAAAGCTAGTAATAAATTTAATCAAAGAAGTGAAAGACCGGTCAGTATATGGAGAAGTACAAGACATTGAGAAAGAAGTTGAAGACTTCTTCTTCAAGATACTCTTGGAAAGATACTCTTTGCCTATGAATTGGAGGAATTCATATTAAAATGTCTGTACTTCCTAAAACAATATTAATCCCTACCGAAATTAGAATGGCGTTTTTCAGAAATAGAACAATCCTAAAATTTATATGGAATCGTAAAAAACTTCAAATAGCCAAAGTAATCTCAAGAAAGAACAAAGTTGGAGGCATCACGCTCCCTGATTTCAAAGTAAATTACAAAGCTATACTAATGAAAACAGTACATTTGCATAAAAACAGGCATAGATTAATGGTACAGAAAAGAAAGCCCAGAAATAAACCCATAAACACACGAGCAATTAATTTATCGAAAAGGAGTCAAGAGGGGCTCTTCAGTAAATGCTGTTGAGAAGATTGAATGACCGCATGGAAAAGAATGAAACTAGAACACCATCTTACACATGCAAAGCTTAACTCAGATTGAACTAAAGAATATGAGCCATGAAACCATAAAACTAGGAGAAAAAAGGAGGGCAAGCCCCTTGATACAGGTTTTAGTGATTTTTTTGAATATGATGCCAAAAGCAAAAGCAGCTAAGGCAAAAATGAACACATAGGAATGTCAGGTGAGGAACCTGCAAGCAGGGCGCTGGGGTGGGTGGGGGGAGGCTCAGTCGGTTAAGCGTGCCAACTTTCAGCTCAGGTCATGATCTCACAGTTCGTGGGTTCAAGCCCTGCATCGGGCTCTCTGCTGTCAGCACACCCTGCTTCAGATCCTCTGTACTCCCCCTTTGTCCCTCCCTCCCTCCCTCTCTTTCTAAAATAAACAAACATTTAAAAAATCTTTTTAAAAAATATGCACAAGGCGCCTGCGTGGCTCAGTCGTTTGGGCGACTGACTTCACTCAGGTCATGATCTCACAGATTGTGAGTTCGAGCCCCATGTCAGGCTCTGTGCTGACAGCTCAGAGCCTGGAGCTGCTTCAGATTGTCTCCCTCTCTCTGCCCCTCCCCCACTTGTGCTCTGTCTCGCTCACTCTCTCAGAAAATGAATACACATTTTTAAAAAATGTTTTTTAATCTGCACAGCAAAGGAAATCAACAAAATGAAAAGGCATCCTACTGAATGGGAGAAAATATTTGCAAATCATGTATCTCATAAGGGACTAATATCCAAAATATATAAAGAACTCATAAAATTCAATATCAAAAATGAACAGGGGCGCCTGGGTGTCGCGGTTGGTTTAGCATCCAATTTCGGCTCAGGTCAGGATTTCACAGTTTGTGAGTTCTAGCCCCGCATCGGGCTCTGTGCTGACAGCTCAGAACCTAGAGCCTGCTTCACATTCTGTGTGTGTATGTCTGTCTCTCTCTCTGCCCCCGCCCCACTTGTGTGCGTGGCTCTCTCTCTTAAATAAACATTAAAAAATTTTTAATGAACAATCAGATTAAGAAATGGGTAGAAGATCTGAACATAAATTTTTCCACAGAAGACACACAATTGTCAACAGATAAATGAGTTACTAGGGAAATGCAAATCAGAACTTCGCACACATCGAGATATCTCACACCTGTTAGAAAAGGTTATTATCAAAAAGACTGGAAATAACAAGCATTGGCAAGAATGTGGGAAAACCAGAACCCGTATGCACTGTGGGATTGTAAATTGGTGCAGCCAATGGAAAACAGTATGGAGGTTCCTCAGAATATTTACAGTAGAACTGTTGTGTGATCTAGTAATTTTACCTCTGGGTATTTATCCGAGGAAAATGAAAACACTAACTCAGAAAGAAATATGCATGTTCATTGCATTATTTACAATAGTGAATAATATACAATGGGAGAAAGATAGTGTCTTCGTTAAGTGGTATTAAGAAAATTGGACAGCCACATGCAAAAAAGTGAAGCTGGATTGGATCACTGTCTCACACCATAGGTAAAAGTTAACTCAAACAAAGTGTATTAAAGACTCGAATGTGGAGGCGCCTGGGTGGCTCCGTTGGTTAAGCATCTGACTTTGGCTCGGGTCATGATCTCGTAGTTCGTGAGTTCCAGGCCCATGTCAGTCTCTGTGCTGACAGCTCAGAGCCTGGAGCCTGCTTCGGATTCTGCGACTCCTTCTCTCTCTGCTCCTCCCCTGCTCATGCTCTGGCTCTCAAAAAATAAATGTTAAAAAAAAAAAAAAAAAAGACTTGAATGTAATTGAATGTAAGACATGAAATTGTAAAGCTCCTAGAAGAAAACGTAGATGGTAAGCTCATTGATACATTTCTTGGAATGGATAATTTGTGGTGTATACATATGGTGAATATTATTCATAGAAAATAATGGAATTTTGCCATTCATGACTATGGATAGACCCTGAGGGCTTTGGTGTATGTGTAATAAGTCAGAGAAAGCCAAATACTGAATGAAATGAAGTCTTAACATATATATATTAGACCCTGAGCTCATAGATATGGAAGACAAATTGGAGGTTTCCAGAGGCAGGAGTAGGGGATAGGAAAGATGGGTGAACTGTTTTTATTTTTAGTTTAAATAAGTTGAGTTTTTAAGAATATGGGCTCAAGTAGACATTTCTCCAGAGAGGACATGCAGATTGCTAATAAGCACATAAGGATGTTCAGTGTCACTAATAACTAGGGAAAGACAAATTTGAGCTACAGTGAGATCCATCCCATCCCATCCGGACGGCTACCACCGAAAATCTCCCCCGGGTGCTTGGGTGGTTCCGTTGGTTAAGTGTGGACTCCTGATTTCATCCAGCTCTGGGTTTTGACTTAGGTCATGATCTCGTGGTCGTGACATGGAGCCCTGCATTGGGCTCTGTGCTGACGTCACAGATCCTACTTGGGCTTCTCTCTCCACCCCTCCCCTGCTCGTGTGCACTCCCTCTCTCAATCTCTCTCTCAAAATAAACTTAAAAAAAAAACCTAGAAAATGTAGAGGATGTGGAGAAATTGGAACCTTTTGTTCACTGTTGGTAGTAATGTAAAATGGTATGGCTGCTGTGGAAAATAGTATGGCAGTTCCTCAGAGAACTGGGGTGCCTGGGTGGCTCACTCTGTTAGGTGTCTGCCTCTTGATTTTGGCTCAGGTCATGATCTCATAGTCCTTAGATCGAGCGTGGAGCCTGCTTGGAATTGAGATGCTTTCTCTCTTTCTCTCCCTCTCTTTCTGTCTTCCCTCCTCCCCATTCTAAAAAACATAAATAAAATTAATGTACTATATAATCCAGCAATTCTACTTCCGTGTGTACAATCCCAAAGAACGGAGAGCAGGGACTCATGTAATTATTAGGACACCTGTTTTCATAGCATCATTATTCACCATGGCCACAATGTGGAAGCAGCCCAAGTGTCCATCAGCGGATGAAAGAATACACAAAATGTGGTATATTCATACAGTGGTATATTATACAGCCTAGAAAGTAGGGAAGTTTTGTAATATGCTACAAAATGGATGAACATTGAGGACATTGTGCTAAGTAAAATAACCCAGCTGCAAAAGTCAAATAGCGTACGAGTTTACTTATTTCGGGTCCTTAAGAGTATTCAAGTTCACAGAAGCTAAATTGTAGGATGCTGGTTGCCGGTGGCTGGGGAGGAGAGGGTGGCATGTTACTGTTAACGGGCATAGACTTTTAGTCTGGAAGGACTATGCTAATAGAATGGATTGGGGCAAGGAGGAAAATCTGTTGAGATGGTGCTGTGTTAAGCTGTGCCTTAATTTAGTCAAGAGCCTCTGTGGAAAGAAGAGAAAATGTCGTCATTTGTAGCGTGTAGAGGACTTTAACTGTATTATTTCCCTATTTACTTGTGTTAGTTGCCGTACTTCTAATGCCTTGTTGTTGGATCTATTTCAGACTTTGGGGTTAGTGCTTTTTTAGCAACTGGTGGTGATATTACCCGAAATAAAGTGAGAAAGACGTTTGTTGGAACTCCTTGCTGGATGGCACCTGAAGTTATGGAACAGGTACTCTTTGTCCTTTGTCTTTTAAAGATGGTTTAGGGTTTTTGTTACAGAATGGAAAACCAGAGCGGTGTCTGCTTCTGTTTGGGACACAGGTCCCCCTCACTGAACAATGCGGTTTGTGCCTATTGAGGCCTTTTGGGAGCTGAGACGGTGCAAAGCGAAGAAGCGATTACCTTTTATTGACTGGGAAAAGTTGTTTAGCGTTCCCAGACCTAAAAAATAACCTCCCTGAGGCTTCTCTGATGCCAGAGAACACATCTTGCTGTTGGATGCACAGAATAACCGGAGAGAAAGAGCAGATGCCCACACACTTCCCGGCTCTGACGGCCTGATGCCGTGCGTGGCTCCTGGGGACCGAGCTGGGCGCCACCGGTCTCCCCGCGCCGCCTCCGCCACGGCCGGCCGCCCACGCTGAACTCCGCTTTCGCTTTTTGCCTTTTTTCACAAACGTGGAAATCATCCAGGTTTCTTTCAATAAAAGTAGAAACAGGCACGACTGTAGGTCTTCCGTGTGAGCCAGATGGCTTTAACGGGAACTTCCAGAAAGTAGAGGATGCCTGTGCCACGTTAGCTGTGGGAGATGCGTGTCTCTGCCCTTGGTTAAGGCGGCCATGCACTCTTTAGAACAGCAGCAAAAAGCCTCTCGATCTTTCTAAGTGGTCTGTAAAACTGGAGCTTTCTACCCCGCCCAGCCTGAGCAGTAGTATAATGAAGACTGGTTCAGCACTCGGGCCCACGTGACCAAGTACATGCCCTCATCTTTTGCTCACAGCTCCATTTCCGTTTGCTCGGAAACCGCTGCGCTCAGCCAGCCGTGTGCGGGGGCTGCTGTTCTCAGCCCGCCCCGTGTCGGACTCCTTGTCCCGCTCGTTGGCTTTCGGCCTCCGCTCCCCTCGTCTCATTCTCCCCCTTCCTGACGGGCCGCTTCTCCGACTCCTTCTCTGCCTTTCCCTCTGTGTCCCCGGACCTTGTTCTCGAATTCTTCTCTCACTAATGTGTCTCATCTCCAGTTCCCACCTGTTACATTTGCTAAAGTATGTCCATGCCGGTCTTTCTTCCTAAGCCTCAGCTCCACAGGGATGTTTACATACATGTCCTAGAAATAGACGAAAGTCGGTATGTCGAACCGGATCCACTTTCAGTCCCTACGGTGGCTGTACTGGCCGAGTGGGCGGGGAGGCGTCCGCACCCTAGGGGAGCTCGTGCGGGGCCCACAGCACCTGGTTCTGGGCCAGGGAGACCGACGGCACGCTGGTGGTCGCACATGCGCGTGGCGGCAGGGAGGACACGCGTGTCAGCGGGGGCTGTGTTCCGGGGGGACAGTGAGTGGACAGTTGCTTTTTGTGTCAAGAGAGTGAGGTAGGCCTGGGTTTCCCGGTGACAGTGTGATTGGCTTGTCTGAAGGCCTCTGAGGGCGGGCGGAGCTGGGGCTGGGGGACCTTATCCTCGGGAGCAGGCTGGAGGGGCCACTTGCACTTGGCTCATCAGAGGTCCATCCACCTACCGGGGGTCAAGGCAGCACATCGTGTGGGCTTTAATTTCAGGCGTCACACTACACCTCCCCCCCCACCCCCAAGCCTATTTCTTGTCCTGTGTTGCTTAGGATGGGAAAGAAAAATATTTAACTTTATAATGTGCTCATGACAGTATAAAAGGAAAGAAATTTGGCAACACACATTAAGAACTTTGAAAAAATTCACACCCCTTGTATCTTTTTTCATCATAAAAGTTACATTATCGAACAGGTTAAAACAGTACCGTAATAGGTTAAAACAATACCGTGACAGAGAAAATTTGGAGAACAGGACTTACCACTGGGCTATCAATTTTGTTCTAGTTCTTTTTCTAAAAAAAAAAAAAAAACGAAAAAAGAAAAACAAAAAAACCATATAGAGGGGCGCCTGGGTGGCTCAGGCAGTTAAGTGTCTGACTTCGGCTCAGGTCATGACCTTGCAGTTCGTGGGTTCGAGCCCCATGTTGGGCTCTGTGCTGATAGCTCAGAACCTGGAATCTGCTTCGGATTCCGTGTCTCCCTCTCTCTGCCCCTCCCCCGCTCATGCTCTCTCAAAAATAAACATTAAAAAATTTTTAATAAAAAATTTAAAAAGGCAAATACATTCTGTACTTTTATAATAGTATCCAAACTTGTGAAGAATTTTGTACTCTTTTTTCTTCATAAATGCTTTATCACAAGTAGTTTTCCATATTTTTAGATAGAATTCATTTACATTGCTTTTAGTTGACTAGGTAACATTTCATTGGACTGAGTGTACCATACTTAATAGTTTCACCATTGTTGGGGGACGTTTATTCAGATTGCTTTTTCTTCCCCTGTTACCAAGTATATTTAGCTTTTGCTTACTCTGGATTATTGGTTTAAAACTTATGAACGCTTCCGTTGGGCGCCTGGGTGGCTTAATTGGTTGGGAGTCCGACTTCAGCTCGGGTCATGATCTCACAGTTTGTGGGTTTGAGTCCCATGTTGGGCTCTGTGCTGACAGCTGAGAGCCTGGAGCTGCTTCGGATTCTGTGTCTCCCTCTTTCTCTGCCCCTCCCCTGCTCATGCTGTCTCTGTCTCTCTCTCTCTCTCTCAAAAATAAATAAGCATTAAAAAATATTTTTAATTAAAAAAGCTCATGAACACTCTGATGGCTTTTGATAGATGTTAGAAGCTTCCTTTTGAAAGTGCTTTCAGGGGCACATGCCTGGCTCAGTCAGAAGAGTGTGTAACACTTGATACCTGGGTTGTGGGTTCAAGCCCCATGCTGGGTGTAGAGATTACTAAAAAGAGAAATAAAATAAGATAAAAGTGCTTTTACGGTGGCAAAAGCAATCACATACGTCTTCCTGGTCTTTACAGGTCCGAGGCTATGATTTCAAGGCGGACATCTGGAGTTTTGGGATCACAGCAATTGAACTGGCCACAGGGGCAGCCCCTTATCATAAGTATCCACCAATGAAGGTGAGGTTCACAGCCAGCACCCTGCCCCAGCCCGTCCCAGTTTTGTTCAGAGACTAATCCTACCATAAATGGATTGGAAAAGGGTATGTTGTTTAACTGTAAAGTGGGAAGCTATTTTGAGGCAAAGGGATGGTTTACTTTTTAAAGGGGGGGAGCGGAGGAGATGAGGTTCACGTTTCACCCATTACCGGCCGTGACGCCAGAATTGGAGCCAGACACAGACACATGTTAACCTGTTTGCTCAAAGTGAGAAATATCTCCAGCTTTTAGTACTTCCATTTCAGCAAATATAAATTTAATCTGAAAAGCAAGTATTAATTGTGACTAGAGCCCCTTTTTATTCTTTAGTGTTGACTTTGTATTCAGAAAAATGGCTTGGCTTGTGGGGCGCCTGGGGGGCTCAGTCGGTTAAGCGTCTGACTTCGGTTCAGGTCATGATCTCCCTGTTGATGGGTTTGGGCTCCGTGTCAGGCTCTGCACTGACAGCTCAGAGCCTGGGTCCTGCTTCGGAGTCTCTGTCTCCCTCCCTCTGTCTCTGTCCTTCCCCTACGTGTGTTCTCTCTCTCAAACATAAATGAATGAATTTAAACAAAACAAATGAAACATGGCTTATCTTTTATAAAAAAAGGCACACAGTCTAGAAAGCCACAGATCCCCTCAAATGCCACCACGTAAGTAATTACCTTCGTTACGAAGAAGGAAGAGATTTAGGATGGACAGAGTAACTGAAACAGTTACTGCAGAGAAGGCGGAAGAGAGCGACGGGGAGGAGGCTGCAGGCCTCGCAAGCAGGCGCGTCAGTGACTCCTGTGATAGAAGCGCCGGGAAGCGCGGGCCGGTTACAGAGGTCCTGCTGACGTGGAGCCACGGATAGGCCAGGCAGCGGGGCCCCGCTGTTGTGCCATGGTTTTATTTATTATTTTGTTTTACTTTTCTATTTTGCTATGATTTTACTTTTATTTATTTTTAAATGTTTATTTTTGAGAGAGTGCAAGCGAGAGAGGGGCAGAGAGGGGGACAGAGGAGCCCAAGCGGGCTGTGCACTGACAGGCTGACAGCAGCGAGCCTGAGCCTGACGCGGGGCTCAAACCCCCGAACTGTGACATCGCGCCCGGAGCTGAAGTCAGATGCGCAACCGACTGAGCCCCCCCTCACCCCCCCGGCGCCCTGATTTTACTGTTTTTTTTTTTTTTTAAAAGTACTTTGGTAATATAAGAATGGGGACAGAGGGGGCGCCTGGGGGGCTCAGTCGGTGAAGTGTCCGGCTCTTGATTTCAGCTCAGGTGATTATATCGCTCTTTGGGAGTTCAAAGCCCACACCAGGCTCTGTGCTAACAGTGCAGAGCCTGCTTTGGATTCTTTCTCTCTCTCTCTTTCTTTCTCAAAATAAATAAATAAAAGGAAAAACAGAATGGGGACAGAGGACCTGAAGAAATGGTTCTTTTTTTTTTTTTTTTTTTATGTTTATTTTGAGAGCAGGAGAGCGTGAGCAGGGGAGGGGCAGATAGAGAAGGAGACAGAGAATCCACATCAGGTCCTGCTCCATCAGCGCCAAGCCCGATATGGGGCCCAAGCCCGCCAACCGTGAGATCATGACCTGAGCCAAAGTCGGACGCTGACCAGACTGAGCCCCCAGGCGCCCAGTGGAGAAAGGTTTCTAACTAAGGGGCAGTCATTGCCAGTGCTGTTGAGCCCTTGCAGGCACGTGACCTAGGAAGCCAGCCGTCTGTAGGATATTACCTGTGTGGAAAAGACCTGAATAACACTGTGTTCCAGACACCGGGGCTAGCTGTGAACCCTCAGAAAGTACAGCCTCCTCGTGGATTGTGAGGTTGTCTATATTGGAGAATGTTGGCCACAGTACTTTACTGAGCGTGTAGGAGTTTATGTTGTATCGGAAATTCTTCCAGGTTTTAATGCTGACACTACAAAATGATCCTCCTTCTCTGGAAACGGGCGTTCAAGATAAAGAAATGCTGAAAAAATACGGAAAATCATTTAGGAAAATGATTTCATTGTGCCTTCAAAAGGATCCAGAAAAAAGGTAAAGGAGATAAAGCTTACGTTTGTCTTCATCAAACATGTAAACCATTGTGGGAAGTCTAAGTACCACATACACACATCTATGTGCAGGAAATTGTTTCTGCATATTCAGGTATATTTACATAAGTATAAGCTTTAGAAAAAATATGCAGAGATTATTACACTAGATTGGAAATGAATTAATTAGTTACTTTCCTCCCTTATTTTTTTTTTTTTAAATATTTTTTATTTATTTCTAGGAGAGAGAGAGACAGCATGAGCAGGGGAGGGTCAGAGAGAGAGGGAGTGACAGACTCTGAAACAGGCTCCAGGCTCTGAGCTGGCAGTCAGCACAGAGCCCGACGCGGGGCTCGAACCCATGAACCGCGAGGTCATGACCTGAGCGAAAGTCGGACGCTTAACCAACTAAGCCACCCGGGCGCCCCTCCTCCCTTCTTATTAGTATACAGTGTGTATTCTAAACAGTTCAGCTATTTCCTGGTTAGGATTTTATACATTTGTACATTGTGAACTCTGTTAATACCAAGTTAGTGGGAGAACTTGTTTTCAATTTGTGCGTAAAAGTCATAAGCAGACAAGTATCTTAATCCTGTTTACAATTTTAATAACAAAGGAAATACACATAGCCAATGTTATAGCTACTGCCACATAATCATATATGCATTTCCTTATTGGAAAGGTTTTAAGAAGTGTACCAAAGATTCAAAGCCATTACTTGTTTACACTAGACAGATTGGATGGCAAGTAAGTCAATAAACATGGTCTAATGGGTGTCTCTCTATGAATTAAACAGAATCAAATAATGTTGGAAGTCACTGAGTACAGCCTTTTATCTGTGAGGTCAACCAGCTACCTAGTCATTGAGGTGGGACTTAAATCCAAAACTTCTGATTCTGAACTAGGTTCAGTTTTTTCTATATCTCATTTTTCTGGTTTACATGTATATTCCACTCTGTTTTTTAGCACTAAGAGTTTTTGAATTTTGATTTCTGTAAAAATCAACAAAAATAAAAGATTGTAATTGACATCCTTAGTCATGTCCTTAGTATACTTAGTGGGGCTTCAGAATTTATTGCCAGCAGTATTGGAAAGGGTAGGAAAAATAGGTAGCAGAGGCCAAACTTGTGCTATTAGAACTTTGTTTCTGAACAAATTGGTATAAAAGAGGGAGACTTTTGCTTCTGCTTTAGTTAATTAACTAAAATAACAGAATTCTTTTGTTACAAACACCTATAAATGCTGAATAAATTTATCAAACTTAAGAATAAAAACCAAATCCAGAGATAAGTTTACCATGAAGGGAGGCCCTCAGGTGCCAAAAATCATGAGGGAGACCTAAGTCAGAGAAGAAATGTCATGAGCTAATCCTGTGGCTGCCCTCAGTGGGACCCTGTTCATTTTAATAACCTACTGGGTTAGATTTCAAACTCCCATGTGGGACTGGAAATGAGATACTGGGTCTGGCCACCGAGGATCCAAACTGAGATCCCTGCTTAAGACTAAGACTTCCACAAGCCGGCCTTCTGAGTAAAAGGATGGTTCGGAAAACAAAATATGTGTCCATCATCACAAAACACGGCAAAAATTTCTCTTGAATAATCAAATCCTCTGGCTTGGACATTGTGTGGGTTGACAGTCTGAATTTATACTACCCATATTATCCAGGAACCCACAAGATTAGAGAGTAAAAAAAAAAATATTGCCAAGCCAGTTTTATTTCTGACAGAAGCTACTAGAAAACTATACTGTTCAAACTGTTCCAAACTCGAGATCCAGGAGATTCCTGCAGGTAATGCCCCATTGAAGAGACCACAGTCCGAAATTATAAGGCGCACAGTAAGATACTGCACAGCAAACTGGAGTCCATAGCCACAGCAGGCAGAAGAATTAGGGCCCCAGGATCCGTGGGTAATGCAGAGATATTTAAGATACTTAAACTCCTAGTGGAAGGAATCAAAACCATAAGAAAAGAATGTGACTATGACCAAGAAAACAAAACAAATGAAGCTGCTTAGAAATGAAAAGTACAGTAATAAAAATGTAAAACTTAGTGGAGTCCCTTGAGTCTAGGTTAGACTTCGTGTCTTGCTTCTGATGAATAGAGTATGAAAAAGGAAAAATAGTAGCTTTAGAGCGGACAGACGTGGTGGACAGCTCCTTCACAAGTGATCCAGGCTAACATCACCAGGAAGAAGACATACAGATTATGATATTCTCCCCGATATAAGGTGAAGGGCATATCACCTCTGAAGTGTTCCTTCCCCAAATCTTTAACTTCAGTCTGTAGTGACAAAACATCAGACACACCCAAATTGAGGAATATGCTACAGACTCCCTGACCGGCACTCTTCACAAGTAAGGAAAGGGATGCCTGAGAAAGTGTCCCAGATTGGAGGAGATTAAGGAGACATGAAGACTAACTGAAACATGGTGTCCTGAATTAGCTTGTGGAACAGAAAAGGACGTTATGCAAACCTGGGGAAATCTGAATAAAGTCTACAGTTTATAGTGTTACACCAATATTAATATGTTAAAGGCTGTAAGTGGGGTGCCTGGGTGGCCCCATTAGTTAAGTTGTCTGACTCCAGCTCAGGTCGTGATCTCATGGTTTGTGGTTTTGAGCTCCATGTCGGGCTCTGTGTGGACAGCTCGGAGCCTGGAGCCTGCTTCAGATTCTGTCTCTCTCTCTCTCTCTCTCTGCCCCTCCCCAGTGTGTGGGCACGGGCTCTCTCTCAAAAATAAATAAATGTAAATGTTAAAAAAAATAAAGTCTATAATAGTATAGGAGTGTTAATGTTTTTAGTTGGGTTGACATCTTGATAATTACACCATGGTTATATAAGATGTTCGCATTAGGGGAAGCTGGTGATGCGTATGTAGGAACTCTGTAGTGTCTTTGCATCTCTTCTGTAAGCCTAAAATTACTTCAAAATAAAAAAGTTTTTTAAAAAAGAAAAATATCTAGAGGCTGTAGAACATCTATTTCCAGTTTGTAAGCCAAAATTATACCTTGTTTAGAACACTTCTAAGTTAAGAAAAAAATTTAGATGGGTTGGTTAAACAGAACAGTCAATAAAACACACTAAAAGAGAATTATTTATTGGCTACTAATCAAGTTACCAGGTACTGTTGTAAACACTTGACATAAATCATTTTAGCATATATCATCCCTTGAGGATGACACTGTTAACTTCACTGTTTTATGAATGACACTGAATCACAGAGAGGTTAAGTAACATTGCCCAGAGTCACACAGCTAACGGATTTTGGAGCTAGGATTGAATCCCATGCAGTTTGACTGCAGAGTTCCGGCTCTTACTCAGTCACACGACACTGCGTTGAGGAAATGGCTCAGAGTGCAACACAGAAAGATTAAAAAAAAATGGAAATGTAAAAGAATGATGAACATAAGGGGATAGAATAGGAAGGTTCAGTATGAGTGTGTGTTTGCACGTGCGTGCACGCACATGTACATACACGTACACACACGCACGCACGCACGCATACATAAAGACTTTCCCTCAGAGGTTAGAGAGAACGGGAGAAGCAATAGTCAAAGAAATAATGGCTGAGAACTTTGTAGACTTGGTGAAATACCTATAGCCTTAGATTAAAGAACCATCCCCCCCAATTCCAAGCAGCATTTTGCCTTTTCCCATTTGTACACAAATCATGAAAGACAGAGGCAAAGAGAATGTTAAATGCAGGCTGAGGGGGCAGATTACCTACTGAGGAATAGTGGGTAGACTGATAGCCACTTTCCCAGTAATAATCAATCGAGGCCAGGGTATACTGGAATAATGCTGAGAGAAAATAACTGTTAACCCAGAATTCTCCGCCTAGTCAAACTCTTACTCAAGAATAAGCATGAAATTAAGATTTTTTTCAGACAGAAATTTCCAATCATGTTTTATCACTTAAACAATTTATATAAATTGTACTTTATCAATATTATTCATAATGAAGGAAATACAAATCAAAACCACACTGAGATACCGTCAGAATGGCTAACGTTAACAACTCAGGCAACGACAGATGTTGGTGAGGATGCGGAGGAGGAGGAACTCTTTTGCACGGCTGGTCGGAATACACACTGGTGCAGCCTCTGGAAAACAGTGTGGAGGTTCCACAAAAAATTAAAAATAGAACTCCCCTACGACCCAGCAATTGCACTACTGGGTATTTGTCCAGAGGATACAAAAGTGCTGATTCTTCAGGGCACACGCACCTCAGTGTTTCTAGCAGCGCTCCCGACAGTAGCCGGAGTATGGGAAGAGCCCCCGTGTCCATCGACTGAGCGATGGATAAAGAAGATGTGGGATGTGTGTATGATAGATTATTATTCGGCAGTCAAAAAGAGTGAAATCCTGACATCTGCAACAATGTGGATTGAACTAGAATGTGTTATGCTACGCGAAAGAAGTCAGAGAAAGCTATATAATTTCGCTCATGTGGAATTTAAGAAACAAAACAATGAACATAGGGGAAGGGAAGCAAAAATAAGATAAAAATGGAGAGGGAGGCAAACCATAAGAGACTGTTAAACACAGAGAACAAACTGAGGTTGCCGGAGGGGAGGTGGGAGGGGAAGGATAAATGGGGGCCGGGCATGAAGGAGGCACTTGTTGGGATGAGCACTAGGTGTTCTATGTAAGTGATGAATCACTGAATTCTTTTCCTGAAATCATCATTACAGTATATGTTAACTAACTTGGATTTTTAAAAAATTATATATATATATATATGTATGTACATACATATAATAGTACTTTAGAAAGAAGGAAATGAGCCCAAAAGGAAAGGATGAATCATAAGAAGCAGTGTGGTGCAAACGGTTGAACTTGTGGAAGCCTTGTCTGAATGAGAACAAAGCGGGGGCAGGGTCTACGGGCAGGTGGCATGGCACAGTCACATCCGTTTTCTCGATCCGCTTTGAAGCCCTGGATCCCGAGCATGAATGCACATTAAAATCACCTTGGGAATTTTAAAAACTACTGATAACCCCCGCCCGCCATTCGGCTTTAATTGGTATGGGGTACGGCCTGGGCATCGGGATTTGTTTTGAAACTCCCAGATAGAATAGTGCACGGTAATATTTAAGAACCACTGCCTTCAGGGGCTTGACCAGGTAATACAGAACCTCGAGAAGAGATTTGCTCAGAGTTACATAGTAGTGGGGTGTGGGGTATAATCAGGTCCAGTCTCTTAAGCGTAGTGTTGTTTATTCTTTATTTTCAATCATACTACTTAAAAGTTTCTACAGTTTACAGTGATGATGTCTTTCTCTTTAACAGTTGAGTTAAAAACTGAATTTAGATTCAGTTTGGGGGAATATATGCATTACTTTTAGAATCATCAGGTTTTTTTAAGGCAACTGTGAGATTGTGTGTGTGTGTGTGTTGAGATAGAGGGCAAGCAGAGGAGGGGCAGAGAGAGAGGGAGAGAGAGAATTGTAAGTAGGCTCCATGCCCCGTGCCGAGACTGATGCAGGGCTCAGTCTCACAATCGTGAGATCACAGCCTGAGCTGAAATCGAGTCAGACGCATAACCAACTGAGCCCCCCGGTGCCCATCAGACCTGTTTCTAAGAATATGTATTTATATAAGTGAAGGCCAACAAGCAGCCACAGGGCAAGAAGCACAGTACTTGATTTGGTCCCTTTCCTCTTTGTGAGATTAAATTTATTTGTGTGACTTGTTAAAGTAGATATTGTCTATATTATCAGGAAATGATACTCTTGGGAAAATAATAGGAAGTATATTGGAAGCCACTAAGAAATGATGATTCCAAAAGAAACATTTCACTAACGCATTTTGCAAAGAACCTGCAATAATTATTATCAGAACATTTCTATTTGAGTTTTCTCCTCAATGTCTTGTACCGAGTTTATCCTGCTTTTTGCTTTTTAGCCCATTAAGGAAAGTGGAGAACACTGAGATTTATCTTGCTGCTCAAGAAATCATTTTCTCATTTTTGAAGATGGAAAGCTACAGTTACACTTGAATTAACTATTAAAACGTTCTTTTCTGGTTTTAGACCAACAGCAGCAGAACTGTTAAGGCACAAATTTTTCCAAAAAGCAAAGGTAGGAAATTCTAACTTTTGAGTTTGCATGTTCATGTGACCCACCCCAGTTACCTAACTTAGATTCACCACTCGGAAGTTGCTTTATCTTAAGATAATGTTTGGAAAAGTGATGGTAGATCAGATCATTGCTGGCTGCATTATGTGTGCAGCCTTTGATAATTAAGACACATGCTTTAGAACTGGCAAATGTATTTTTCATATAAACTAATTTAAACATCAGGTTAAACTTACAACAAGAACAATGAATATTGCCATTGTAAATATAGTCTGCAAAAAATACCAAACTCTCATTTCAAAGGTTTTACTACTGAACTTAGTAAACCTCTCATTTCCCAAGATAACAGGTAAGTGGGATGTAACTGTAAATTGAAGTGTGGGACCCTGATCCTAAAGGACCGAGGGGAAAGCGAGCTCTTCATTGATGATATTCATACAGTACACTAAAGCTCTGTCTCAATTTGTGAAGCCATGGTAGTAATGTACTAACGGAGCTTCAGAATAAAAGAATGGAAGCTTCCCTCAAATTTCTTTATAAAACAACTCCTGTATCATTTTAATTGTAGTGAATATTCTGTGTTAATTTCTATGGCTCAATAAAAGCTTCTTATTTTAAGAAGAAAACTCGTTTTTCCTCTGCAGAATAAAGAATTTCTTCAAGAAAAAATACTGCAGAGAGCACCAACTATTTCTGAAAGAGCTAAAAAGGTAAATGGGGATTTAACTCCAGTTTCCTAGGAAATTGGTTAGAGTACATTTACTTTTGCATTTTGAAAGTAGATGTTAAGTAATTCTTTGTTAATAGTGTGTTACTCATTTTTTTTCAATCCTTTCTTTAGCATCCTTTGATACATTTATTCGTCAGATATCGTTAATCTACAGTATGCCTGTGTGAGCTGTCTACTAGAATGAAAAGGGATGTTACACAATTGATGAGTTAGTTCTAGACTCTGTTAAATCCCTGTTTGTAGCTACCAGAGTGAATTGGGAAGTCGGGCCCTTTCCTCACACGACACAAAAACAACGAAGCCCCACGGGGTTGACTATAATAGGAAAGACAGGACAGTAGCGAGTGTCGAAGATGTAGGGAAGCTGGAGCGCTCCCACGCTAATGACAAAAACATGAGGTGGTGCAGAAGGTCGTCTGGCAGTTTCTCAAAAGACTAAACCAGGCTGCCGTGTGCGCCAGCGGTCCCACTCCTGGGCACACCTGGAGTGTCGGAGACACGCGCACACAGCGATGTGCGGGAATGTCCCGCAGCGTTGTTCCTCAGAACCGAGATGTGGAAACGGCCTCAGTCTCCATCCGCTGGTGAACAGGTGTATAAAATGTCACGTGTCCATACGACGAAGTATTACGCATCAGCAAAAAGAAATTAAGTACTGATACATGTCATAACGTGGATGAACCTTTAAAACGTTATGCTAATCATAAGACGCTGGTTATAGAAGACCACGTATTCCCTGATTATGTGAAATGTCCAGAATAGGCAACTGTCCAGAGACAAAGGAGATTCAGGGTTGTCCAGGACTGAGAGGATTGTACGGGGGTGGGCAGTGACCGCTAATAATAATATTATGTGGTGGTTTTTGCGGCATGGGGGAGTGAGGAAAGTGATGTAGATTTAATTGTAGAGATGGTTTCACAGCTCTGAAAATACTAAAAATTACCTGTATTTTTAGTCAAGTGAATATACTTGAATTATTTACCTTAAATGGTATTATATGGTATATGAATTATTATCTCAATAAAGCTGTTACTTTAAATGTTTTTTTAATGTTTATTTTTGAGAGAGAAGGAGAGCACGAGTGGGGGACAGGTAGAGAGAAGGAGACACAGAATCCAAAGCAGGCTCCAGGTTCCGACCTGTCAGCACAGAGCCTGATGTGGGGCTTGAACCCACAAACCATGAGATCATGGCCTGAGCTAAAGTCAGACGCCTAACCAGCTGAGCCACCCAGGCGCCCCTAAATAGCTGTTACTTTAAAAAAGGAGCATGCAGACGGTGATGCATCCATGAACAAACAGCTCTTGGAAATTGAAAACATCAGAGAAGAAATGAAAATATTCAATACACAGGTTGTATGGTACAGCTGAGGAAATTTCCCAGAAAACAGACCCCAAATGGCCAAGAGAGAGAGAACAGGAGAAAAAGGCAACAACATTAGAGGATCATCTGAGAAAGTTCAGTCTTTGAGTAAAGAGTTCCAGAAAAGTAGAACCAAGAAAAACTGGAGAAGGGAAGTCACCGAAGAAACAATTCAAGGAAAATTTCTACAAGAGATAGTCATGAATTTCCAGATCGAAAGAGCCCGAGCTCTGAATGGAATGACCAGTGCAATGAATGGAAATAGACCAGCACTAAGACACATTGCCATGCTGGCTCAGAATACTGGAGGCCAAAAAAAAAAATCCTATGGCTTCCGCAGAAGGGAGAAAGGTCAGGGACTGCTCCTCTGGAAGCTGGGTCACCGGGAAGTAGTTGTGTGCAACATGATGATAGAAAGTTTTCTACTGACCCAGACTTGTTTTTACCAGGCAAACTATAAGTGAAGTGTAGGGATGGAATCGAGAAAATTGAGAAATGTATGGCCGTAGTCAATGTGCTAATAACGGAGGAAGTGCTTAAACTGAGAACAAGTAAGTCATGTGGTCCAGGAGACACGGTCCTCTGGCTCACGATAGAGGGAGGTCTGAAGTCTAGAGCTGGTGTGAAACCAGTCTAGGTGGGAGGCTCCGGTGAGGGTCTTCCTAAGGAAGGTGATCCTAATAAGTACTTAATAACGTATATGAATATGGTGAGAGGAGATTTACACAGAGAATTTGGGCATAAATATGACAAGTACATAAAAATAAGCAAATACTAACTCTGGGGGAAACATAAAAGCTATACAGGAGAGAAAAGGAAATGTAATCAACAGTAAGGCTTAACTGTATTGTTCATCATGCCATGGAAACACAGAATTTTGATTTCATAAAAATCACAATGTATCTTGAGAAAAGAGTGAGAGGGGTTGATAATAGGATTAAAATTCTCATCTTTTATAGTGTGAAGTCCAGTAGATAGTTCCTAAAAAGAATAAGCTAAAATGAGTTGAAAGTGATTCCCTGTAAGAGGATAAAAGTTAGGAAATTGCTGTTTTTCTTAACGAAACGTGCACAGGTATAGTACTCTTGAAACTGCAGGTATAAATGTGGTTTTTAAAATTAAAAAGAAAAAAGCAGAATCTTCCTTATCTTGGATTACTTGGGGGCTGAAAAATTTTTACACCTCTCAGAACATAAAACCATTAATAAGATGTGGTCTGTGACTTCATGTAAGAAGGATCTGAATGGTGTTAGGGAAAGTTAGTGGTGGGAGTAAAGACCAGGAGTGGAGCACAGGATGCGTAGAGGATGTGTAGTGAACGCCGAGCACTGCCGGCGTCCACACGTCTCTTCCTAACGTGCAGGTTCGGAGAGTGCCGGGCTCCAGTGGCCGCCTTCACAAGACGGAAGACGGCGGCTGGGAGTGGAGTGATGATGAATTTGATGAAGAAAGTGAGGAAGGGAAAGCGGCCATTTCACAACTCAGGGTAAGTGTTAGTAAACTGTGCTGTAGCTAGAACTCTCTGTTTTTGTCTGAAGCCTCTGAGATGTGCTGTATTCTTTGGTTCTGTTCAGCGTGACAGCTAAAACGTGAAAAAGACAAGTGTGAGCCATAGAATTTCCTTGAACAAGCTATTAACAATAGGAGCCCATTTAATTCTACATGGAAGAGTGGACTGACACATGTGTTTGAACATATTTAGGGCATATAAAAATGACCAAAATCTAGACATGGGGACTTCTGTGTCTGAGATGAGAATGCACTGGATAGGCTAAACGGCTGGGTAGACATCGCAGAAGTGATTATTGAACTTGAAAGACCAACAGTCAAAATTTTTTCCCCTGAGGTCAGCTAGCCTCCTGCCTGAAGAAGAAGAATGTCCCTTTTTTCAGCTGGTATATCCTGGAGGGTGTGTGTGTGTCTGTGTGTGTGTGTCTGTGTGTGTGTGTGTGTGTCTGTGTGTGTGTGTGTGTGTCTGTGTGTGTGTGTAGACAGAGGTCTTGTTTTGGTTTTATTCCATCACTCTTGCCTAGAGTTAATGTGGCAAGTTGACTGTCGGGACTCTTACCTAAGAATAGAAACATGTATGAGAACTGTTAATGTCTGAGGTTCATCACAGCTTTGACCCTGGAACTGTTTTGAGGTGTGAGTGGCGGGTGGATGGTGCGTGTCTGCTGCTTGTGTAAGATCTGCTCTGTCATGGCACTCGTGACTCGCTGGCCCACACTAAAGATGTGTTGATCTCGTCAGCGGAAGTCTCCAAGCCTAGTCTTTTTGCAGAGCTAAGTTTGTAAAGACCCTGCTAATGAAAATTGGCAAAAATGTATTACGTTCTAACCTTGGAAAGCTCTTCAGGAGAGAATAGATATAAATATTTGTTTACATCTGATTGTGAGTTTATTAAAATGTGCGACTGTGTAAGGAGGCCTTCTCCTTACTTTTTCCTATGATTCCTCCTTAAATCAGTATTCTTCTGTACTGTTCTGTTGAAGTGATCAGGGAGGAAGCGAGGGGTACGTGATGAGAGATGATGCAGTTTTCCTCTGACCGACACATAGTATGTGGGAAGTAAGTTACAGTGCTTCGGTAGCTGGTTATTACCCCCTCCCCATCTGTAAGAGAAATTTATTTAAAATTTTGTCATTCTGAAATACTTACAGGATTTTATAATCTAATACACTGATACGTAAACAGCATAAAAAATTAATACACTTTGTTCTCAGACTAAGTAGCTTTCTGTATTTCTCATGTTACTCTTGTAGCCATTTTTGATGCTGTGAATTCTTTTGTGAAAAGAAGGTCTTTTAAAACTAAATTGAACTACATTGAAGGTCTATGCCATGAGCAGGTGGGGTAGGGTGAAGGATGGTTCAGTATTAGGAAATCTTGTAATATTAATAGGCCTAAAGAGAGGACGAGTCATATTCTTATTTTTTATATGTTCCAAAAAACTTCACAAAATTCAGCACATATTCAAAATAGACTCTTACAGAGATCCAGATTTCTATCTTTATATCATTTCCTTTTTTGCTGAAGAACTTCCCTAAACGTTTTTTGTAGTGTGGATCTGCTGGTGATGATTTCTTTAGGTTTTTTGCCCACTAATGTCTCTGTTTCACCTTTGTTTTGAAAAGATACTTTTGCTAGATACAGAATTTTAGAACGATAGGCTTTTTCTTTTAATATTTTGAAGATGTTGTTTCACTGTATTCTTGTTTGCATTGTTTCCTTTGAGAAATATGGTATCCCTTGTCTTGTTCTTTTATAAGTTACACGTCTTTTTACTCTTGCTGCTTTTAAGATTTTTTTTTCTTCTTTTTTTTTGAATGGTTTTTTGAGCAATTTGATTATGATAGGCCTGGGTATATTTATTTTCATGTGTCTGGGTGTATATAGGTTTTTATCTAGTTTGGAAATATTTTCAGCCATTATATTTTCTTTTTTTTTTTTAACTAAAGTTTATATTAATGTTGGACTTTTTATTTTTCATTAAGTTATTTCTTTAATCTTAAGGTTTATGGTTTAGCATAATTACAAAGACTTTTTAAAGTTATATAAACTATTATATGATAAGCCATATTGTCTCTTTAGCTTATTTTTTTCCTTATTTTTTCTTATTCTTTTTATTTTAATAGTTTATTGTCAAGTTGGTTTCCATATCATACCCAGTGCTCATCCCAACAAGTGNTAGCCATTATATTTTCAAATATTTTTTTCTGCCTTTCGTGCACCTTGGAAACTCCAATAACCTACATATTAGGCTGCTTAAAATTGTCTGCCAGCTCACTGATTTTCTTTTTTAAAAATTCTCTTTTTACTCAGTCTCCTTTTGCACAGTTTCTATTGTGGGCCTTCAGATTCATTCATCTTTTCTTCTATAGTGCTAATCCCAGTCACTCTATTTCATATCACAGACATTGTAATATTTCAGAAGTTTGATTTCATCCTTGTTCATTTTTACACCTTCATGGTCTACTTAACTTTTTGAAGATACTGTGTGTTAGAACTATCGTAGAGTTATAATAATTACGTTTAACGTTCTTCTCTGCTCTTTCTTCCAATTATGTCAGTTCTGGAGCAGTTTTATTTGATTGACTCTCCCCTTCATTATGGCTTGAGGATTGTTTTCCTGNTAACTATCGTAGAGTTATAATAATTACGTTTAACGTCCTTCTCTGCTCTGTCAGTTCTGGAGCAGTTTTATTTGATTGACTCTCCCCTTCATTATGGCTTGAGGATTGTTTTCCTGAGTTGGGGACATAGGGCTAAGAGCCCAGGGAGGCGAACGCAGATGAAATCAGTAGAGCACCAGCGAGGAGAGCGCTGCCGCGGGGTCCCCACGGGAGGGACCGTGCGTGGGACACCCCGCAGAGCGCCGGCACCAGAGTGCGGAAGCCGGGAATTCACCAGACGCCGAGCAGCGCTCAGGAAGCTCGTCTACGTAGCGGAGCGTGGAGCCCCAGGCTGAGCACCGCTCCTGCGCTAACCACCGGCTCACGCAGCCAGACCCAGAAGGGTTAGACTGTTTCCAAGTAATTGACCATATTCCAGAACAAAGCTCAAGGAGGTTCATAGAAATACAGGATTATCAGCACGCAACGAGGGAAAATTCACAGCACCTGGCATCTAGTCAGGGACTGCTAGGTATGCAGACAGCCAGGAAGACAAGAACAGTGGGCACACTTTATGCCCAGATCCTGGTCTCTAATGCCATTTCGTACTAAAAGAACAAGGGCACCTTGGAGAAACGGCTGAAAGTCATAATAATACAAGGGCCAGATCGAATGAGCTCCCAGTGACCAAATTAGAATTTAACTATCAAAATCCTTAAGTGCAGGAATAAATTGTAAGCCATTTATAAAATAGGAATCTATGAGTCTATGCCAATAAGGACTAGGTAGATAAATAAGTGGAGCAAAGGGATGGGTTTTCATCACAGTGAATTGCCAGTGCCGACTGGTGTGCGTAGAGGAGTATCGGAGGGCAAAATCCTCAGCGCGTAGCCATGGGAGCACTCATAAAAACTAGGTCAGGCAAGGGTCATCAGCGGGTGCTAAGTCTACTGGAGATTTTGTTCTTGGTTTTTGGCCTAGGGGGAATTTGTGATGAGCAGAATCTTTTCAGGGTCTTGAAGTGTCTTCTCCACAGACTGCTGATTAGTTGCAAAGGGGAAAACCGTTACCGCATCCTGGCCAACTTGGCAGGTGCCCTGACGAGCTGACGACAGTTAGCGTTATTGTGAAATTTACCGAGGTTGGTAACTGCAGTCGTGTGAAGTTAGAGAAGAGGGTACCCCTGAGTCAGGAACTGCATGGTGGTGCTCGGTGCTGAGCGGCCAGTTCTCGGAGAGCCCAGGAGCCACGCCCCTGGCTGGGTAGACGTATTTAAAAAGAGAGAAAGTGAACATCTACACAATAAAGCAGATGAGGAAAAAAAGTTAAGGGTGGGTGAATCTGGGTCAAAGGTATACTTGTGTTCTTTGTTCTCATTCTGACAGAAATTTCTGTAAGTTTGAAATTATTTCCGAATATAAAGTTTAAAAGAAAACATTTTGGGTTGGCCATATACTTGCGGGTTGATTCTCTTTAATGAAACAGTGATGAAAACTTAAAAAAAAAACCCTAAGCTGACCTTTTACATAGTCTAAATTTATGCTTGGTAGAATTTACCATAAATTGATATTTGTTTAGAGATATGTTAAGAGGTTGTTTTTTGGTTGTGGTTTTGGTTTTTTGTATCCTCCACTACCTGTATCCGGAGTCAGTACTAACTGTTACGGTTTACTAAATAAATTTAGCTTAGATTTTCAAATGGCAGATTATAAATTTGCCAAAATTTTCAGTTTGGGCTCAAGAGTTTTCTCCAGTTCAAGCCCATACCCCGAATTGCTCTGCTTTGAGGGGAGGGCATGTTGGATAATGAGCTAGAAGGCTTGCATTTGGTCTATGATATGATGCACATAATAACGTTCGTGATGAGTAGATAGAACCGTACTTTGAAGACTGTGACCTCCCTACTGCCTGAGAACTCCGTCCCGCTATGTTTGCTTGTAAACCTCACATTGGGGACTCAAACTACCATAGAACATTCATGTATTAAAGGGTCCCTGCACAAAGAATGTAATAGCATCATGATGTTTTCTTTTTCCAGAAAACTTTCCCTGGAGTCACCACTGACTTAGTGGGTCAGAATGAAATGGAGTTTACTTGCATTTCAACATTCAGTGCAGTTTGAAGTAACCTAAGTTTTGAATTAATAAGCCTTTTTTGTATTTCTTTTAGTCTCCCCGAGTGAAAGAATCATTATCAAATTCTGAGGTAAGTAGTTGTGGTTTTTGAATCATTAAAGTGTATGTGCTTTTGTTTTGGTTTGGTTTTAATGGTAAGTACTTTTTTTTTTATATATATGTGCCTAAATGGGAATGAGAATTTAGAGCAGTCAGATTTCATCAGAGGTATCGATGCTGAGTTTGAACTGACTTCTGCAGTAAGTTGGTGTCGTTGCACTCATTTTAAAAGTTGGCCTGGGGGCACCTGGGTGGCTCAGTCCATTAAGCATCTGACTTCGGCTCAGGTCATGATCTCACAGTTTGTGGGTTTGAGCCCCACATCGGGCTCTGTGCTGACAGCTCAGCCTGGAGCCTGCTTCGGATTCTGTGTCTCCTCTCTGCCCTCCCTACCTTGCACACACATACACACACACACACACACACACATACAAAATCACACACACTCTCTCTCTGAAACATAAACGTTAAAAATATAATGAAAAGGTTGCCTGGAGGCCAAGAAAGTTCTCTTTTCCTTTCCTACATGACTTTATGAATCAGTTTTTTGGCTTGGGCCACTTGAAGTACAAAGTTGTCTTTATGCATCAGCCTGTCCAGGAATTTGTCATATGCTACCTGTCCTTTTTGGGTTTTACCCCCCCCCCCTTCAGCATCTCCTCGTGTCATATACATTGTGCTGTCTTCGGGTATTGCCTCATTATGATAGGGAGCCCTGCTGAACAGAATCCCATGCGGCTGGCCTGCCTTAGGTTCATTTCGCAGAGATGACAGTCATTTCAGGGATGTGTCCTGTCACACGGTCCTCCTTTGGCAGCATCTGCGCTCCAGGCTCGGTCCTTGGTTTAACGATACACATCTTGACCCGTTACATCAGTTTGGTTTTGCCCCTGTGCTTAAAGCAACTATTTTCCCACTTGATTTGTGTGCATAGTGTACAGTTTGTGTGCACAGTTATGTACAGGATTTGCTTACATGGTACCGTATTGTTTAAGACTGAGAATAAACACTGTGCTTCCACATGTTAACAGGCCGGTTACCTCAGAACTTACCTCAGAACTGCGGTTCACCGGGGCTCAGGGGCCCTCTCCTTGCTGCGCGGTAGAACCGCGTCTCCCTGCCCCCTGAAGTTCCCCGTGGCCGTGCCAGTTGCTTTGGGCAATGAAACGTTAGCGGAAAGAAGAGCCTCTCTGTTGTCCCTGGTCCCCTCGCCCCTGCCTGCATCCCTGAAGGATGATACCAACCTAGCCTCTGCTGGCCAGGGACAGACGTGAAGCGCGTGCAAGAAATAACTTCTCTTCTAGTTTTCCAAGAGTCTGACGTTATTTCTGACTTACTCTAACCTAATCTAGACTAATTCTTGGTTTCTCCACAGGTGAGCGGAGAGGGTATCTTACAGGCTCCCAGGGTTGTTTGTGCGACCTTGTCCGCTTGCCTCACTGCCCTTCCCACACGGCCTCTCGCGCGCTCGTGCTCGTACTTCAGGGCTCACTTCTTTGTTGTTCTGTTTGGAATTGTGGTGAAGTAGACAGAACACAAAAGTTACCCTCTTCACCATTTTTATGGGCACAGCTGAGCGACATTCGGTACATTCACCCTGTTGTGCCGCCATCACCACCATCCCANNCCCCTGGCGGCTACCATTCCACATACACCTCATGGAAGTGTGGTCACAGCCGGTCCTGAGGTTGCCGTATTTCACTTACCATGAGGCCCTCTGGGTTCATCCACGTGATGTGTGTCAGAATTGCCTCCCTCCCTCCCTTTTTAAGGCCAAATAATAATACTCCGTTGTAGGTACAGATCATATTTGTTCTTCCTTTCTTGGGTTGCTTTCACCTTTGGGCTGTTGTGAATATTCCAGAGTGAACACGGCTACACAAATACCTGTTCGAGGTCTTACCTTCCATTCTTCGGGACTTGGGGCTCACCCAGAGGGAGGTGCTAGAGCATATGATGACTCTTATTTTTAACTTTCCGAGGCAACCCCTTACTGTTTCCCACAGTAAAAATTTAAAAACTCTCTGTACCCAACATGAGGCTCAAACTCCCAATCCCAAGGTCAAGAACCACACAGCTCTGCCGACTGGGCCCACCGGTTGCCCCATCAATTTCAAAACTAACCTTAAGTTCTCTTTTTCCATCAAAATTCAGAACAAGAATTTTTTAAAAATTGTTTTCATCTTTATTTAATTTTGAGAGAGAGAGCGAGAGCAGTGCTGACAGCACAGAGCCTGACATGGGGCTCGAACCCACGAACCGTGAGATCATGACCTGAGCCAAAGTCGGACGCTTAACCGACTGAGCCACCCAGGCGCCCATTCTTTTTTTTAATGTTTATTTAGTTTTGAGGCAGAGACATAGTATGAGCAGGGGAGGGTCAGAGAGAGAGGCTGACACAGAATCGGAAGCAGCTCCAGGCTCTGAGCTGTCAGCACAGAGCCGACACGGGGCTCAAACTCATGAACCAGAAGATCAGGACCTGAGCCGAAGTCGGGTACCAAACCCACTGAGCCCCCCAGGCGCCCCAGAACCAGTTAACTTTCATTTCATCTGTAAGAAGCTAAATGAACACAAAATGTTACTTCTTTGTCTCTCGACTTTGTTTATATACTGTCAGCTCTTATACCTCTCTTGTTGCCCTTCTACTTGTTTTCTCTTTCAGCTGTTAAATTTTAGGCAGTGCCCTTTTTTCATCAGCTTATAATTTGGAATATGTTTACCTTGCTTTTATAGTCAACATCAGTCTTTTTTTCCCAAGTTACCTAATTCAAATTTATGAAATAATTCAAACATGCAAAATAGGTATATAATGTCTATGTTGGTTTTCAGTCTTGAAGAGCATTTCAGGTATGTTAATGAACCGTTGGTTAATTGTCTTTCTTTATAAGTAATGGAAGGTCCCCAGACATAGAAAAATGTAGCTTCTGTAATTGCTGCTACTTAAATGGTATCTTGGAGGTGCTCTTTTATTGGGCAACGAGGATAGGGTAGATGTAGCTGAAAGTACACATGATAGAAGGAGATGCTGTTCTGGAGGAAAACGTGCACTGCTGGTACATAGGCCGTACGAGGTGAGCCTCAGAACCCTGTGCTGAGATGAGCCAAACACAACAGAGAGCGTGCGCTTGGCTCATGTGAAAGGTCCAGAAAAGGCAGACCGGGAGGGACAGAACGTAGGCCAGTGGCTCCCTGGGACTGAGTGTGGGAGCTGGAGGACTAGGTGGAAATGGGCTCAAGGGAACTTTCTGAGTTGATGGAAACGTTCTAAAGGTGGATTACAGTGATGTTGGCACAAGTATAAATTTTCTGAAAAATCACTGAATTGTGTACAATTTGTGTACAAAGTACAGTGGGTGAATTTAGTGGGATGTGAGCTACATCTCAGAAAAATTGTGATAACTAAAAAGCCTCGTCGAAATACTTACCTTCCACTTGAAACAGATGTATTCCTGAGGTGTAGAGAGGTGCCAGGACACCCCCGAAAGCTGCTTGGAGACGTCGCCCCGGGAGGCTCTGCCTGCCCCCCGTAGACCCACCTCGCTTTCCCCTCGGCTCAGGCAGCACCGTGTGTTTTCGTTACAGCTCTTTCCGACAGTGGACCCCGTGGGTACTTTGCTCCAAGTTCCAGAACAGATTTNATGAGCTACATCTCAGAAAAATTGTGATAACTAAAAAGCCTCATCGAAATACTTACCTTCCACTTGAAACATGTATTCCTGAGGTGTAGAGAGGTGCCAGGACACCCCCGAAAGCTGCTTGGAGACGTCGCCCCGGGAGGCTCTGCCTGCCCCCCGTAGACCCACCTCGCTTTCCCCTCGGCTCAGGCAGCACCGTGTGTTTTCGTTACAGCTCTTTCCGACAGTGGACCCCGTGGGTACTTTGCTCCAAGTTCCAGAACAGATTTCTGCTCACCTACCTCAGCCTGCCGGGCACACGCCCGCACAGCCCGCTCACGTCTCCCCCCCGCCACCTGCAGAGCCACCCAAACCAGCTCAGGTAAGGGGAGGCCCTGGAGCGGCCTGCCGTCGGGGGGGGGGCGGAGGGGGGTGACGAAGCAGGTGGACGTGGGCGCAGCGCGGTGCAGGGAGGTTGCTGCCGTGGTAGATTTGGAGACCACATTAAATGTATGCAGATAGGAGAGTTTTTCGAGGATCACACGGGTTTTTAAGCAGCAAAATCAGTGACTGATGGATAACACGAATAACGTTCAGACGTCAGAAACGTGAGGGGTAGTTTCTGGTCCGCTTTTTCTGAGACGGGTAACCCTGCGCGGCTGCCGGGGCTCATCTGCACACGAGGCTGTCGGCGGCCCTCCCGCCTTGTCGCTCGCTTGAGCTTGCTTAGCGCTGCTCCCTCCCGTCCATGATCTTCTTGCACGACTCTCGTTTAGGGTGTTGGTCAGTTTTGTGAGGGTCAGTTTCAGTAAAGTGAAGGGACGTCATCTGTCAATGCACGTGGTCAGTCACACACACACACACACCGTTGATACTTGTACACGGAAAGCAGCTGGGGGAATGGAGGCCCCGCTGAGTTGTTCTCTCACCTCCCTCAGAAGTGCTAGACACCGTGCAGAACACGGGACCTTATGCCTTATGTTAGAGTAAGGTTTCCAGAGGCTATTCATGTATTACATAGTAGAGACTTCATTTTTGTTCCCTAACATTTTCAACAGAAAGAGGTAAAAAATGGAAGTTCTGATTTTTTTTTTTTAAATTTTTTTTTTAAGGTTTTTATTTCTAGGAGAGAGAGAGAGAGACAGCGTGAGCAGGGGAGGGTCAGAGAGAGGGGGAGTCACAGACTGAAACAGGCTCCAGGCTCTGAGCTGGCTGTCAGCACAGAGCCTGACGCGGGGCCCGAACCCACGAACCGCGAGATCATGACCTAAGCGAAAGTCGGACGCTTAACCGACTAAGCCACCCAGATGCCCCTCTGATATTTTTTTTCCCTTTGGCCTCCGGTGATGGTCCCCCTTTGGAGGCCAGTGCCGTGAGAGCTTCCGGTTAGTCATGGTGCTGACTTGCTGTAACCTTTCCATCCAGCCACGCTTTTCATTTCTTCCCATCATATTGGAAAAGATGCAGTTTTCTTATGAAAACTGATAGAAGATTGGGTTCACTTTATAAACAGCTTCAGGAGAATGTATTTTCTTTAGTAAGCAAGGAATAACTTGCAGTTTTCAGAGAGGATTAGTTTGGCCACCCAGAGTTCTGGAACCCCAAGCCAGGTGGGCTCCTGAAGCACAGCCAGTTTAGACCCTACCTTGTAAATGACACATTGGCAGATTTTTTTTTTTGTTTATTTATTTATTTTGAGAGAGAGCGAGAGAGCACGCATGAGTGAGGGAGGGGCAGAGAGGGAGAGAGAATCCCAAGCAGGCTCCACACTGTCAGCACAGAGCCCGACGCGGGGCCTGGACCCATGACCATGAGACCGTGACCTGAACCTAAACCAAGAGTCAGACACTTAGTTGATGGAGCCCCCCAGGCGCCCCTACACTCACAGAATTTTTAAAGGGAAAAACCCAGCCTTAGTGTTTTTCACCCTTGTAAAAGGAGACAAGGATCTGAAAAATACAAAAATATAAATTATATAAAATATAAATGTGTATGGAATTGCACATGGGTTTGAGATTTATCTTTCTAACTGTGCCTGTCCCGTGCTGGCACTTAGCTCTTTCTGTGACCTTGGAGCGCGTGTCCCCCCAGAGCAGGGGGAGCGTGCGGGGGCCTGGTCTGGCCTCAGCTGGAGGTGAAGAAACCACTGCCGTGTGGGCATTTCCTCCGCTGAAGACCGTTAGGGACTTCCGTGCTTAGCGGTGGGGACACTGACTGTACCGTTCAATGCTTTCAGGGCCCGTCCTCAGGAGCCGGGTCCCAGGAGGCCAGGATCCCAATCAGCCTAGTGCTCAGACTAAGGTGAGTCAGCAGCTCCTGTGTGTTTTCTGAATACTCTGTACACACTTTTTTCTCTTTGAAAGTGACTCTTCTAGCAGTTCGTGCCTGAGAGTAACTAGGTAAGACTGTGTGCCCTGCACAGTGTGTGCTGCAGGGAACATAGCAGCTCCTGCGACTGACGTGCACATTGTCTTCACTGTTTCTCACTAATGGTGACAAATTTGTGCATTAAAAAAATTTTTTTTAGTGTTTGTTTATTTCTGAGAGAGAGGGAGACAGAGTGCGAGTGAGGGAGGGGCAGAGAGAGAGGGAGACACAGAATCCAAAGCAGCTCCAGGCTCTGAGCTGTCAGCACAGAGCCCGATGCGGGGCTTGAACTCATGGACCACGAGATCGTGACCTGAGCCGAAGTCGGATGCTCAACCGACGGAGCCCCCCAGGGGCCCCCTCTTCTGCTCATTTTTTAATTGGATCATTTGGGGGTTTTGGTGTTAAGTTGTAGAAGTTCTTTATATAATTTTAGATACTAACCCTTCCGTCCTGTATCACTTTAATTATACCTTCCTGTGCTCTTCTGTTTTCCTCTTCATTTTATATGATCATCTTAGTAGGAATACGGATGGGAGTACACGTATCAGAATCTCCTCAAAAGCGTGAGGGCTTTTTTGTTTTGTTTACTTTGTGCTTGGGGTTTCCCCACATTTATTTCTTTCCAGTATAATTAAGGTACACGGCTGTCTTGGTTTCAGATGTGCATCAGTGACACAGCACTTGCATACATTGCTCAGTGCCCCTCACAGTAGGCGTGCCCTCAAACGCCTTCCCCTGTTAGCAGGAGGTTTTGCTATTGCTCAGGGGAGAACCTATGTTAAGAGGCTTGTAGGCCTGTGAGATGGTCACCCTGAGTTGCTGGGTCTGAGCCCCGCAGTGTGAGCACAGGACAAGGATAGAAAGAAGTCTTATTGAAGCACAGCTTTCCTCACATATGTCGGCAGCATGTGTAAGCATAAATTCAGAAATTTCTCTTACATGTTCTGTTTTCTTTCATAGGAATTCAAAAAAAGAACTAAATGATATTCGATTCGAGTTTACTCCTGGGAGAGGTGAGGCATCAAAAACATAGAAAACAAAATAACTTCGAATTTTGTTATTTAATGAAATGTATTATGAAGCTTTTGTTCTTCAGATATATTTTGGGTTTTTTTTATAGTTTAGTTTTGAGACAAGGAGACAGAGCATGAGTGGGGGAGGGGCAGAGAGAGAGGGAGGGGCAGAATCTGAAACAGTCTCCAGGTGCTGAGCTGTCAGCACAGAACCTGACGCGGGGCTCGAACCCACGAACCGTGCGATCTGACCTGAGCCAAAGTCGGACGCTTAACCAACTGAGCCACCTAGACGCCCCAGATATATTTTGCTTTTAAAAGATGATGGAAATGTTCTTGGTTTAAAGGCTTTGGGCAGCATATGAATAAAATTAAAATACAACTTATTTGCTACTAACCTCATTTTTAAAATCTAGTGTAATACAAACAGTAATGAATGTAGCTCTAATTTACAGCGTACTGTAGGCCAGGCATTGTGCTAAACGTTTTCTCTCATTACATTCTCAGAATAGCCCCCTAGGTAAAGATTATCGTCCCCGTTGCATAGATGAAGTTAGAGAGCGGGGAGGTAACTTGCTGCCCTTCACACGGCTGGGACGAGGCTCAGCTGGAGTCCGGGTGCGGATTTCTTGCTCTCGTCACTGACCATGGTTGTCCTTCTCCGTGACAGTAAGGAAGGAACCAGGCTTCCAGGCTCGTCTCTCCCCAGGCTGAGGCTGAGCCCTGGCACGCGTCGTTTCTGTTCATGAACTTCTCCCTGGGATGAGGCGTGTTCCTTTCTTGCTTTTGTCACTCGGGGTTCCGATTTGGGACGTGGCCTGAGGCTGGCACGTGTGCCCTGTGTGCCATGCTTGTTCTTCCTGCCGTCTGGGTATCGTCAGCAACTAAGAATGAAAGAGAACAGGTAGAGACGGGCAGACGTGTATCTGTTTCACTGTTTAAAACCAGAAAGAGTCACATTCTAAGGAACTAATTCAACTCACTGGCAATCACTGGGATCTACTCCTGAAGCCAAGACTACGCTGTATATTAACTAACTTGAGACTTAAAAAAAAAACAAAAGCCACTGGTCGTCAGCACAGATGTGTGCCCACCCCTCCCACTCCGCCAAGGTCCTCCCGGGCCTCTGAGGGGCTGGCGTTCAGCAGCACTGATCGCACTGGGCGGTGAGAGGTGAGATCAGTTAGGGATGCTCTGTGCCTGTCTTCTCATTTCTGCTACACCCGTTGATCAGATCGTACCACCTGAAATAGCTAGATATGAGGGCGAGCCCACCAGAATAAAAAGAAAATGACTTTAGCCAAAACCTTGGGGTGTGGTCTGCAAAGAGAAGAGATTACAATTTGCTCTTTCAAGATGTACTTGAAAATAAAGCATTTTTGTGTATTAGCTCTGGAGGGGCTGTACACCCACGGTCACCTCTCGGAGCTGATGGGCTCGGTGCCTCACACCAGGCGTTTCCCCTGCAGCACCACCGTCGGGGGCTCTTTGACCAGAACCTGGAGCCTTCTCACTTACTCGTGCTTTAGAAAGTTATCTGTACGTTGGGCTCACGCGGCCACCTGGTTGCTGTGGATTCTGCCCTCCAGCTAGGCCTGTGAGAACCTCCCGCGTGAGGCGGGTCCACTCGTAGGAGAGGCCTTTGCGTGGAGGGAAGAGCCCACCCTCCTTGGTTCGGGGACTCAGCGGCCAGCCGGGGCCTGGCAGTGCCACAGGGAGGGGTCACCGTCTTCTCTGTCCTTGCAGATACAGCGGAGGGCGTCTCGCAGGAGCTCATTTCTGCCGGCCTGGTGGATGGAAGGGATCTGGTCATAGGTAAGTGCTTGCTGCTCCGCCTGGGCCCCTGCGTCTCCGTCTGTGTGTCTAAGACCCAAAAGACCAGGTTCGACTCACTGAGCGGGCCTCACGGGTCTTGGAATGGTCGTGGCGTTGCTGAAACAACCGGTCCTGGGGACAGTTCCTCACAGAGAAAAAAAATGTCATTTCTGAGGGTGTGACTTCCAGTGGTAGGGAGTGAGAGCGCACTTAGGTTTCTGGGAGACGGGAGCAGAATTGATGACGTAAGTCACAAGTGAAAGTAAGCTTAGCCATATCTAGTCTCTTTTGGAGGGGGAAACTCTACCCTTCCAGAGCTAGGAGGTAAGCAAAAGGCAGTCGAGGTTTATTCCTAGAATAAGCAGGAAGTGGGAAAAGGCACAGTCCGGCCACGTGTACATGTTATTGAAGGGAAAGACCATTGTCTAGGGCCAATCAGCATGTTTTTCTGTAAAGGACCAGATGGTAAATAGTTTGGGTTTGTGGCCCACGCCCTGTCCCTGTTCGTCCCCTCTACACCGGCCCCAGCCCACGGCGGACTAGACATAGGCTGCAGGCCGGGGCCGGCCAGCTCCCGGTCTGGGGCTTTCTGGCCCAGCAGGCAGTTCCCACCTCTTCCACCTGTGTGTTTTGTCCAGTTAATACAGCATCTTCAACAAAGTCAACTTGACCGTGATTCAAGATGTATGTGTGCTACGTAGAGTTAAGTTTCACAGATAACTTTTGTTTGGGGAGTGATTTATCTTTCTGCTTCCATCTCGGTTGAACATAGAAGATTCTGAGCTACCATCTAAAGTGTTTAAAATACGGTGGGAAGTGGATTTACTTAGCTCCTCATGACTTTCTGTTTGTGTGATTACAGTGGCAGCGAATTTGCAGAAAATTGTGGAAGAGCCTCAGTCAAATCGATCTGTCACTTTCAAACTGGTATTCATCCCTCCCTTTTTAGTAAACTCCATTACCCCGCAGCCTCTGCAGAGCCGCTTTCCATGTTCCCTGAGTGATGAGAATATTAGGTCTGATGGATTGTATTCATTTAGCCTTCCTGAGGCCCTTGGCCCACGTCTCCCTTTTTTTTTTTTTAAATGTTCGTTTAGTTTTTGACAGAGCGAGAGCTCAGGCGGGGCGGGGCAGAGAGAGAAGGAGAGCGAGATCCCGAGCAAGCTCTGGGCTGTCAGCGCAGAGCCCGATGTGGGGCTCAAACTCATGACACATGAACTAAAACCAATAGTTGGATGCCTAACCTGCTGAGCCACCGGGTGCCCCCGATGTCTCCTTCGAGTGGCCCCCCTTCTTTTCTCCCTCCCAGGAAGCCTCCTACCCCAGGCCCTCGGCTCCTGTCCAGAGAGTATTAGGTAGTCTGACTCTAGCTTTATACCCAGCCTCCACCTTTTCCGGAAAACACCCTTGATCTGCCTCCTGTCTGTGTCCCGGGGANCACATGAACCAAAACCAATAGTTGGATGCCTAACCTGCTGAGCCACCGGGTGCCCCCGATGTCTCCTTCGAGTGGCCCCCCTTCTTTTCTCCCTCCCAGGAAGCCTCCTACCCCAGGCCCTCGGCTCCTGTCCAGAGAGTATTAGGTAGTCTGACTCTAGCTTTATACCCAGCCTCCACCTTTTCCGGAAAACACCCTTGATCTGCCTCCTGTCTGTGTCCCGGGGACCCGGCCCCACTGGCTTCCTTCCCGCAGTCCTTACAGCAGCTTTCGTTGCTACCTGTGGTTTTGTTTACAAGTAGCCACAGCTTCCTATTTTGTTTGCTTCTCAGGCATCTGGTGTCGAAGGCTCGGATATTCCTGATGACGGTAAACTAATAGGATTTGCCCAGCTCAGCATCAGCTAGAGCACAGCCCCGGAGGCGGCGGCCCGCGGAGATGCCACACACGCGCCTCTGTTGCTTCTGTTGGCCTCGACCCACTGCTGCCAAAGAGCCCAGCGACAGACCTCCCGGCTGGGGCCTGCCCAGCTCTCTCTTTACGTTCTGCCCGCCGTCACTCCCCTTCGCCCCGCAGCCAGCGGCCAGCATCCCTGCAAAGAGCTCCGTTCGTCAGCTTCCGCACGGGCCCCATCTCCCTGCACCCGCGAAGAGGCCCGCGTGCCTCGGGGCGCAGGGGGGCCGTCAGCTCACCTTGCCTTACTCCAGTGGTGGCGCCGGGTGGAGAGCGGCGCTCTGTGTG
>NW_027531901.1:956078-957604 GCF_008692635.1 Crocuta crocuta
GAGAGGCAGAACCCCCCCGAACCCCCCGGGTGGCTGGTAGCTGGAGCCCAGAGCGTTTAGTGTAGTGATTCTTTGTTTTGTTTTGTTTTGTTTTGTTTTGAAGCTGATGTGAATTCTAGCAACCTTTGTTAGGAAAAAGCACAGCCTCGGAGGAGGCGGCCTAAACTGTGTTCTTGTTTTGTTCCTGTTTCTGAGCGTTTTGCTGGAGCTGCTCTCAGGCACCCTCTTCGTCACTCCCTGCAGGAAGGGTTGCTAGCCTTAACTGCAGCCGGGGCAAAACCTCTGTAGTCGGACTTCAAGCCATCAGATCCTTCAGAGTGGAAGTTTGGACCTACTTCAGCGAAAACAGCAAGGAATGGCCTATAAAAGTGAATTTTCCCAGCAGTGGTTTAGAGCAGGAAAAATCCTAACTCGTATCATCGTGGAAGTATTTATTTTCGAAGCTTACGAAATTCAGTTGAAGAAAAACTGCTTGCTCCTCAGTCGTCCCACGAAAATCTGCCCGGCCTCCAGGCCACGAGGAAATGAAAGGCGGAGCTTCCTACAGCAATAAAGGCGCCTCCCCAGGCCAGCGAGGCCTGCCTTCCGCCCCCTCCCGCACTGGCCCCCCGGGGGGGTCCGCACCTCTGCGCGCTGACCCCGACCGAGGGCGGAAAGCGAAACCACATGTGCCGTGACTTTTAGGATTTATGAGTAGACAGTGTTCATTTGATTTTCTATAAAAGTGATATAAATTATTCTTTAGGTTTCAAAAAGAGCACTCATAATGCAATAGTGAGTAATCGGTGGGCCAATTTTCTCTCCTCCTACTCACAGCCAGCCTCTGTCTAACCACAAGTAGCCCTCTCCGTTTTTGTACCAGAAGGGGACACTCCATCTGGCCTTAAGTGACACACGAAGATGGGCTGTGGCCCCGTGGAAGAGGGGAGAGTCACCTCTTAGAGAATCAGCCTGGCCCCTCCAGCGCTGGTGGTCTCTGAATAACAGGATTGCTCCACCTCGTTTTCTCTTGGCGCCTCTGGAAACTTCCCCCACGCCTGAGTCGTCACAGCTTTGGTTTCTGATTCTGAGCTCGTAGTTCCGGTCGTGGGTTTTCTCCTCTGCCCTGGGTGCAGAGACTACGGGGAAGGGGTGGGTGCTGGGGGAGGAGGGGCGGGTCTGGGTGGGGCCTGGGGGAGAGTAGACACACCGAGTCCGGGGCCCCAGCGGCACCGACAGAGCGTGCTGAGCCTAGACAGGGAGAAGACCGATCCGCTTGCTGGAAAAATATTTAGCTTTTCTGTTTTTTGTTTTGTTTTGTTTTGTTTTGTTTTTTTGAGTGGGATGGGAAGAGCTTGGGCCGGGAGGTGGGACAAAGGTGACAGCGTCCTCGGGCACACGACTAGTGGCTTACCTTAGAGTCCGTGCTTTGGTCTCCAGCAAGCCATCACCATCCACTTACTGATACGTGCAGGGGGCGGCAGCATCACTCTATTCTAGCATTCTCTCTGGAGATGGTCTGGAGCCGGGGCGGGGGCTCAGCAGCG
>NW_027531901.1:958688-959075 GCF_008692635.1 Crocuta crocuta
TGGGGGAGGAGGGGCGGGTCTGGGTGGGGCCTGGGGGAGAGTAGACACACCGAGTCCGGGGCCCCAGCGGCACCGACAGAGCGTGCTGAGCCTAGACAGGGAGAAGACCGATCCGCTTGCTGGAAAAATATTTAGCTTTTCTGTTTTTTGTTTTGTTTTGTTTTGTTTTGTTTTTTTGAGTGGGATGGGAAGAGCTTGGGCCGGGAGGTGGGACAAAGGTGACAGCGTCCTCGGGCACACGACTAGTGGCTTACCTTAGAGTCCGTGCTTTGGTCTCCAGCAAGCCATCACCATCCACTTACTGATACGTGCAGGGGGCGGCAGCATCACTCTATTCTAGCATTCTCTCTGGAGATGGTCTGGAGCCGGGGCGGGGGCTCAGCAGCG
>NW_027531901.1:959083-976456 GCF_008692635.1 Crocuta crocuta
GCTTCTCCAGCCAGCCATCACCGAGGAGGGACAGTGGGACAGGCACTTCCGTGGAAGCGGGATGGGGCTTTCTCTCTCTTTTCCGTTCTCCGTTTGCCCTGCTGGGAATTAGGAGCCAGACACCAAGCCTCAGGATGCTGCACTCTTCCCGCACGACGGACGGCGGACCCCCTTCGCTGACGAAATACGTGAGCAGAAACTTCCAGGTGGGACAGCATGTGACACCGAGTGACCTTGCTCCTTTCCAGGAGTGATGGTTTGGGGTGCACCTCTGTCTCTGGGTCCTCAGGACCCCCTGGGGGTAGGAATTGATTCAGCACAAGGTGACATGTGCCAATGCTATTTGTGAGATGTTTGGTCTTACTCCAAATGACTAATGGATTTGTTTAGGTTTTTTGCTTAAGTTTTGAACCAAATCCTAGAGCCAGCTGATACTATTTAATAATCTGAGGATAGAATAATGGCGTATCAATAAACAGAGGTTCCTCCTCATGACGTATGCTAGATTATGGAAGATGTAAAATATTTGACCTTCCCCCTCCCTTTTTTTGACTTTGTATTTTGCTGCATGTTTCCTTCATTTTTAATCAATAAAGAATAAATTGTCTGTGGTGGTGTAAAGATTCTTTAAAAAAATTTTTTTTAATGTGTATTTATTTTTGAGAGAGAGACAGAGCACAAACAGGGGAGGGGCAGAGGGAGAGGGAGAGGGAGACACGGAATCCGAAGCAGGCTCCAGACTGAGCTGTCAGCACAGAGCTCAACGCGGGGCTCGAACTCACGGACCACAAGATCATGACCTGAGCTGAAGTTGGGTGCTTAATTGACTGAGCCACCCAGGCGCCCCGAAGATTCTTTATGTTAATGGTTATGGGGGGGGAGCAGTGAGGAGTGGGTCAGGGAGTCACGACATAATTTTTCACGTGAATGGAGAAGAAGCAAAGTGTACATAAACTAAAAAATGTGTGAATTGATCTACAAGTTCTGTAGAACAGCTTAAAACCGTTACACAGATGGGGAAACTAAAATCCCAAAAGGGAGGGAGAAGATCTGGCCAGGAGGATTTCGTATGGTGGGGTATGGAATTCCTTGTATTTGTCCTTTTTGTTTGCTTCTGCTCATGCTTTTGGGTGGGGGGGAGGGATGCACGATTCGAGCTCTTGGGAGTCTCCTTGGAAAATTCAGAGCGGGGCTGAACTTGTCCCTGTTTGGCTTTGATGGTGAAACATTGGGGTCACATGTGAGAGCGTAAGCTCCTCTACTCCACCACCGTGCGGATAAGTAATCTCTAGTTGAATTTGCTTTCAAGATCAGCAGGTCGTAAAAGTGGACTCTGACTACGGTGGGGACAGAGGGGTGGTAATTACCCAGAAGTGACCCAGGTTGCGGGGGAGGTGGCAGGGCGAGTGTGTTTTCTAGCAAGATCAGATGTCGGAAGGCCTGATTCCTTCGCTCTTTCTCTTTATGGGAACAGGTCTCATGCAGCAGTTCACGGATTTCTCCTTTGGGTCAGCTTGTCTACGCCTTGTGTTTTGTTTGCCTCTTTTTTTTTTTTTATAGACTTCATTTTTTGAGCAGTTTTAGTTTCACAGCAAAACTGAACAGAAAGTACACAGAGTTCCCGTGTACCCTTTGACCCCACCACACACAGCTTCCCCCCACTGCCCGCACTGTCAATGCCTGACCCACAGCAGTGCGCTTGCTACAGACGTTGACACGTCGTCACCCACAGACGGTAGTGGCGTTCGGTTCACTCTTGGTTGTCGTACGTTCTGTAGACCTAGAGAAAGACGTAGTGACACGTACCCATCGTTACGTAGAACGGCTGCACTCCAGGGACAACCCCCCCGCCGTCCTCTCCCTGCCCTCCAGTCCCAGCAACCCCTCATCTTCCCAGGGTCCANTACACGTCGTCGTCACCCACAGACGGTAGTGGCGTTCGGTTCACTCTTGGTTGTCGTACGTTCTGTAGACCTAGAGAAAGACGTAGTGACACGTACCCATCGTTACGTAGAACGGCTGCACTCCAGGGACAACCCCCCCGCCGTCCTCTCCCTGCCCTCCAGTCCCAGCAACCCCTCATCTTCCCAGGGTCCATAGCTCTGCCTTTTCCAGAGTCTCTCGTAGTTAGAGTCCCACAGCGTGTACCTTTCCAGAGCGGCCTCTAGTGCTTAGTAATGGGCGGTCACTCTTGGGGGGCGGGGGGGGGCTGGATAGCTCTTTTCTTCTTACTGCTGAATAATACTACTTGGACATACCACAGTTTATTATGGGTCTTCTTGAGTTCTGACAATTAGGAATAATTGTGCTGGGAACATCTGTATGGAGGTTTTATGTGGGTATGTTTTTAATTCCTTTCGGGAAACACCAAGGAGCCCAGCTGTGGCCTGTGTGGTCAAAGTATGGTTTTGTAGGAAACTACCAGCTGGCTTTCAAAGTCAATGTACCAGTTTGCATTCCCACCAGTGCTGAGAGTTTCCGTTGCTTTAGGATCTTGCCACCATTTGGTGGTGTCAGCGTACAAGTTGAAGGTTCGCGGCGAGCCTGCATTGAGTGTGCCTCCCAGTACCATTTTTTCCAGCAGGATTTGCTCACTTTGTGTCTGTGTCAATAAAGTATTTTTTAATTAAGCTATGTACCTCATTGGGGTGTTTGGGTGGCTCAGGTGGCTAAGCGTTGGGCTCTTGATTCTGGCTTATAGTTTGTGAGATTGAGCCCCGTGTCCGGCTCTGTGCTGACAGCATGGAGCCTGCTTAGAATTCTCTCTTTTCCCCTGCGCCATTCTGAATATAAATAAGCTTAAAAGGTATGTACAGTGTTATTTTAGACCTAATGCTGCCACACCCTCAATAGACTACCACAGAGTGTAACATAACGTATATGCAGTGGGAAGTGAAAAGGTCATCTCACTGGCCTTATTGCAGTGTTTGCCTTATTGCACTGATCTTGAACCCAACCAGCTTTGTCTCCAACATATGCCTATGTGTCTTTTTTTTTTCTTTTGAGAAAGAGAGAGAAAATGCAAGCAGGGGAAGGGCACAGAGAGAGAGAGTCTCAAGCAGGCCCCACGCTCAGCAGAGACTGTGAGATCTAAGCCTGAGCTGAAATCAAGAGTCAGATGCTTCACCTGTTGAGCCCCCCAGGCTTCCCTNTTCTTTTGAGAAAGAGAGAGAAAGTGCAAGCAGGGGAAGGGCACAGAGAGAGAGTCTCAAGCAGGCCCCACGCTCAGCAGAGACTGTGAGATCTAAGCCTGAGCTGAAATCAAGAGTCAGATGCTTCACCTGTTGAGCCCCCCAGGCTTCCCTGTGCCTGTGTCTTTGCAAATATTTTCTCCAATCTGTGTTTCGTTTTCTTATTCTTCCTTAATTTTTTCTTTTCTTTTTCATTGAAATTCAGGTTAGTTAACATATAGTGTAGTATGTTTCGGGAGTAGAATTTAGTGATTCTTCACTTACACATAAGACCCAGCACTCATCCCAGCAAGTGCCCCCCTTAATGCCCCTCCCCCACTTACCCCGTCCTATGTACCTCCCCTCCAGCCGCCCTTAGTTCTCTGTATTTAAGAGTCTCTTATGGTTTGCCTCCTGCTCTGTTTTAACTTATTTTCCTTTTCCTTCCATTCCCCTATGTTCGTGTGTTTTGTTTCTTAACATGTTTGAGTGAAATCATAGGATATTTGTGTTTCTCTGACTGACTGACTTCACTTGGCCTAATATCCTAGGTTTATCCACGTTGTTGCTTTTTTTTCCCTTTTCTTTATATTTATATATTTACTTTTTGTCTTATTTTAACAGTGTCTTTTGCAGAGCAGGAGATTTTAATTCTAATGTAGTCCATCTTATCTATTCTGTCTTTCATGGATCATGTCTTTGGTGCTATATCTTTAAAAAAATCATGACCATACCCGCGGTCATCTAGATACTTGCTTATGTTATCTTCTAAAAGTTGTATACTTTTGAATTTTACATTGAAGTCTGTGATCCATTTTCAGTTAATTTTCTGAAGAGTATAAAGTCTGTATCCAGAGTTGTTTTTTGCCTGTGAGTGTCCAATTTTTCCAGGACCATTTGTCGGAGAGGCTGTTTTTCTTCCTTGCCTTCACCCTTTGCTCAAAGATCAGTTGCTGGGGCACCTGAGCGAGTCAGTCACTTGAGGGTCTGACACTCCGTATCTAACAGTGCGGGGGGCCGATTGGGATCCTCTCTCTCCCTCTCTTTCCGACCCTCCCTTGGTCACACTCACTCTCTCAGTCTCTCTCTCAAAATAAATTAACATTAAAAAAATTTTTTTAAAGATCTATGTTCTGTTCCATTAATGTATTTGTCTATTCTTTTACCAAAACTGTGCTCTCTTGATTAATAGAGCTTTAGAGTAAGTCTTGAAGTCAGGTACTGTCAGTTCTTTGACTTTGTTCTTCCCCTTCAGTATTATGTTGGCTATTCTTGGTCTTTTGCTTCTCCGTATAAACTCTAAAATCGGTTTCTCAATTTTCACAAAAAGTTACTGGGATGTTGATTGTAATTGTTTTGAATCAATAGATCAAGTTGAAAAGAACTGACATTTTAACTAACCATACCATAGACTATCTCTCCATTCATTTATATTGATTTTCGTCATCAGAATTTTCTAGTTTTCCTCATTTAGATCTTTTATATATTTGTTAGGTTCATACATAACTAATTCATTTTTGGGTGCTGATGTGTATGGGTATGTTGTATTTTTAATTTCAAAGTCCGCCTCTTTATTGTTGGTATATAGGAAAGTGACTAGCTTTTGTATCTTAAGTTTATATCCTTCAACCTTAGTATAAATACTTAGTTCCAGGAGTATTTTTGTCAATTCTTTTGGGCTTTCTATTAGATACTAGTTGTCTGGTAGATAATCATGTCATCTGCAAACAAAGACTGTTTTCTTTCTTCCCAATCTATATACGTTCATTTCCGTTTTTGTTTGCATTAGCTAGGGTCTATAGTGTGATGTTGAAACGCAATGGTGAGAGGATATCCTGGCCTTCGTTCTGATTTTAGCGGAAAAGCTTCTGTTTTCTCATTATTAAGTATGATGTTGGCTATAAGATTTTTGTAGATGTTCTTTTACATCTTTTTATACATTGTTTGATTTGAGTTACTAGTATTTTGTTGAAAATTTTTACATCTTTGGGGCGCCTGGGTGGCTGGTAGTCGGTTGAGCGTCCGACTTTCGCTTAGGTCATGATCTCGCGGTTCGTGGGTTCGAGCCCCGCGTCGGCTCCGTGCTGACTGCCAGCTCAGAGCCTGGAGCCTGTTTCACAGTCTGTGTCTCCCTCTCTCTCTGGTCCTCCCCTGCTCACGCTGTCTCTCTCTCTCTCTCTCTCTCCTAGAAATAAATAAAATTAAAAAAAAAATTACATCTTTGCTCATAAGAAATCTTGCTCTCCCGTTTCATTACAATATCTTTGGTTTTGGTATTAGAATAATGGCTGGCTCATAGAATGAGTTAGGAAATATTCCCTTAGCTTCTATCTTCTGGAAGAGATTGTAGAGAATTGGTATAATTTCTTAAGTGTTTGGTAGAATTCATCAGTGAACTCATTTGGGCCTGGTGAATTCTATGTTGGAAGATTATTAGTTATTGATTCAGTTTCTTTAGTTGATATAAACCTATTCAGATAATGTATTCTTAGAAGTTTTGGCTTGTGTCCTTCAAGGAAGGGGTTCATTTCATCAAGGTTATCAAATCCATAGGCATAGAGTTATTTATAGTATTCCTTTATTATCCTTTAATGTGCATTGGATCTGTAATGATGCCTCTTTAGTTTCTGATGTTAGTAATTTTTGTCTTCTCTCTTTTTTTCTTAGTTAGCCTGACTAGAGGCTTATCAATTTTATTGATCTTTTCAAAGAATCAGCTTTTGGTTTTACTGATTTTTGCTCTTATTTTCCTTTATTTTACCAATTTCTCTAATTTTTTTTTAATGTTCATTCTGAGAGAGTGAGTGGGGAAGGGGCAGAGAGGGACACAGAGAATGTGAAACAGGTTCCACATTGCAGCACAAAGCCCGAGGCAGGGCTTGAACCCACAAACCATGAGATCATGAGCCGAAGTTAGATGCTTAACCCACTCAGCCACCTAGGCACCCTAATTCCTCTCATTTTTACTTTTCTTCTGCTTTCTTTGGATTTAATTTGCTCTTTTTTTTCTACTTTCCTAAAGCTTAGAATTATTGATTTCGGATCCTTCTCCTTTTCCGTGCTATTAATTTCACTTTTAAGGGGCGCCTGGTTGGCTCAGTCGGTTAATCATCTGACTTCGGCTTAGGTCGTTATCTCATGGTTCATGAGTTCGAGCCCCCCATCAGGCTCTGTGTTGTCAGCATGCAGCCTGCTTCAGGCCCTCCACCTCTCTCTCCTTTGCCCCTCCCCCACTTGCATGAACATGCACCCTTTCTCTCAAACATAAAAAAAATTCACTCTAAACATTGCATTTCTGGCATTCCATTGATTTTAATAGGTTGTATTTTCATTTCATTCAAAATATTTTAAAATTTGTCTTGAGATTACTTTTTGGACTCGTGTTGTTTAGAAGTACGTTGTTTACTCTCTAAGTATTTTTGAGATTTTTTTTAGCTGTCTTTATCTTACCGATTTCTAAAGAACCCCATGTTTGACAATGTTGACTCCTCCTCTTCCTTCTTTCTTCTCTCCTCCCCCTTTCCGCTGTCTCCTCCCTCCTTCTTCCTCTTCCTCCTCCATCCTCCTCTTTCCCCTCCTTCCTCTTATTCTTCCTCCTCCTCTTCCTCTTCTTCCTTTTTCTTCTTCATATTACGCCCAGAATGTGGTCTGTCTCGGTAAATGTTCTGTGTGAGCTTGAGAAGAATGTGTTTTCTCCTGTTGTTGGATGAAGTTAGTCTATAAATGTCAATTATATACAGTTGATCATGGTACTTTCAACAATGTCCTTACTGATCTTCTGCCTGCTGGATCTGTTTTTGGTGTGTGTGTGTGTGTTGTTTTTTTAAGTTTTATTTATTTATTTTGTGAGGGGGTAGGAGGAGAGAATCCCAGGCAGGCGCCATGCTGTCGGCGCAGAGCCCCACACAGGGCTTAATCTCATGACCACGAGACCATGGCCTGGGCCGAAACTGACAAGACACTTAACCAGCTGAGCCGCCCAGGTCCCCATGGATCTGTCCGTTTCTGACAGAGGGACGTTGAAGTCTCCATCTGTACTAATGGATTAATCTATTTCTCTTTGTTGCCTCATGTATTTTGATCATCTGTTTTTGGTGACTTCACGTTAAGAACTGTCCTCTTAGGGGCGCCTGGGTGGCTTAGTCCGTTAAGCGTCCGACTTTCGCTTAGGTCATGATCTCGCGGTTCGTGGGTTCGAGCCCCGCGTCGGGCTCTGTGCTGACTGCCAGCTCAGAGCCTGGAGCCTGTTTCAGTCTGTGACTCCCTCTCTCTCTGACCCTCCCNAACTGTCCTCTTGGACTCAAATAAATAAAATCAGAAATGAAGGAGATGAACCACCACAAAAACACAAAGGATTAGAAGAGAATGTTCTAAAAACATACATGCCAACAAATTAGACAAACTAAAAGAAATAGATAAATTCCTAGAAACATAAAACCTTCCAAAGCTGAACCAGGAAGAAATAGAAAACTTGTATAGACTGATGGTTATTTGCCATGAAATTGAATCAGTAAAACTACCAGCAAACAAAAGTCCAGGACCAGAGATCTGGCTTCATGGGTGAATTCCACCATACATGTAAGAGTTACTATCTGAAACTATTCCAATTAGCAATAATCGCGCCTCGGATAAACCTCATTGGCTACGATACTGCCACTGTGCAAAGCTATCTGAAACTATTCCAAAAAGAAGAGGAAGGAAGGCTTCCAAATTCATTCTACGAGGCCAACATTACCCTGATATCAACACCAGGTAACGACACTACAAACAATGAAAACAACCAGCCAGTATCTCTGGTGAACAGAGATCCAAAAATCCTCAACAAAATGTTAGCAAATGGAATCCAACAATACATTAAAAAAAATTATTCACCAGGATCAAGTGGGATTTATTCCAGGGATGCAAGCATGATTCAGTATTTGCAAATCAATCAATGTGATATATCAGATTAACAAGAGAACGAATAGGGGCGCCTGGGTGGCTTAGTCGGTTAAGCGTCCGACTTTCGCTTAGGTCATGATCTCGCGGTTCGTGGGTTCGAGCCCCGCGTCGGGCTCTGTGCTGACTGCCAGCTCGGAGCCTGGAGTCTGTTTCAGTCTGTGACTCCCTCTCTCTCTGACCCTCCCCTGCTCACGCTGTCTCTCTCTCCTAGAAATAAATAAAAATTAAAAAACAAAAAAAAACAAAAAAAAACCAAGAGAACGAATAAAAACTATATGACCATCTCAGACATAGGAAAAGCATCTGATAAACAATAGCATTCATTCATGATAAAATCTCTTAACACGGTAGGTTTAGAGGAAACAGTGCAACATACTTAAGGCCATATATGAAAAAGCCTACAGTTAATATCATTCTCAGTGGTGAAATACTGAGCTTTTCCTCTGAGATCAGGAATAAGAAAAGGATGTCCACTGTTAGCACTTCTATTCAGCACACCACTGGAAGCCCCAGCTCTAGCAGTCAGACATGAAAAAGAAATAGAAGGCATCTAAATTGGTAAAGAAGTAAAACCGTCACTGTGTGCAGTTGACATGATACTATAAATCAAAGACCCTGAAGATTCCATCAAAAAACTATTTGAACTGACAAATGAACTTAGTAAAATCACAGGATACAAAATTAATAAACAGAAACCTGTTGTATTTCTATACACTAATAATGAAGTAGCAGAAAAAGCAATTAAGAAAACAATCCTATTTACAATTATACCCAAAATAATAAAATACCTAGAAATAAATTTAAGGAGATGAAAGACTTACAACCTGAAAACTATAAAACACTGATGAAAGAAACTGAGGAAGACACAAACAAATGGAAAGATATCCCATGCTCATGGATTGGAAGAGACAATATTGTTAAAATGTCCATAACACTCAAAACAGTCTGCAGATTTAATGTAATCCCTATCAAAACACCAACAGTTTTCACATAACTAGAAAAAATAATCCTAAAACTTGTGTGGAATCACAAAAGACCCCCAAATAGCCAAAGCACATAGCCAGATCTTGAAAAAGAAGAACAAAGCTGGAAGTATTACAATTCCAGATTTCAAGATGTACTACAAAGCTGTACTAATCAAAACAGTGTAATTCTGGCAGAAAAACACTTAGATCAATGGAATAGAATAGAGAAGCCCAGATGTAAACTCACACTATACAATCAATCAATCTGACAAAGGAGACAGGAATATACAATGGGGAAAAGACAGTCTCTTTGACGTGGTGCTGGGAGAACTGGCCAGCTACATGCAGAAGAATGAAACCAGACCACTGCTTACACCACACAGAAAAGTGAACTCCAAATGGCTTAGAGACCTAAATGTGAGACCTGAAATCATAAAACTTCTAGAAGAAAACATAAGCAGTAATTTCACATCAGCCATGCAAACATTTTTCTAGATCTTCTTCCTCAAGCAAGGAAAACAAAAGCAAGATTAAACTATTGGAACTATAATAAAAAGCTTTTCTAGGGGCGGCATGGTGGCTCAGTTCGTTAAGCGTCTGGCTCTTGGTTTCAGCTCAGGTCAGGATCTCACAGTTTGTGGGTTCGAGCCCCGCATCAGGCTGTGTGCTGACAGCATGGAGCCTGCTTGGGATTCTCTCTCTCTCTTCTCTCCCTACCCCTCCCCTGCTTGCTCGCTCTCTCTCTTGCAAAATAAATAAACTTACCAAAAAGAAAAAGCTTTTCTACAGTGAGGGAAACCATAAAGCAAAACAAAAAGACAACCTACTGAATGGGAGAAGATATTTGCAAGTGATGTATTTGATGAGGGATTAATACCCAAAATAAATAAAGAACATATACAACTCAACACTGAAAAAACAATCTTATTTAAAAATGGGCAGAAGACCTGAATAGACACTTTTCCAAAGAAGACCTACAGATGGCCAACAGACGCTTGAAAAGATGCTCAACATCACTCATCATGGGTGATCATGAGCTATCACTTTACCCCTGTCAGAATGGCTAAAGTCAAAGTGACAAGAAATAGTAAGTGTTGAACAGGATGTGGAGAAGAAGGAACCCTAATGCACTGTCTCTGGGCATGAAAATTGATGAAGCCACTGTGGAAAACAATACAAGGGTAGAATTACCATATGACACAATAACTCTACTAACTGGGTATTTATCCAAATAAAATGAAAAGATTAATTTGAAAAGATACATGCACCCCTATGATTACTGCATTATTTCTAGCCAATGTGTGGAAGCAACCCAAATGTCCACATAGATGAAAGGATAAAGACGATGTGAAATATATATACACACACACACACACACACACACACATACACATACACATATATACACACAATGGACTGTTACCCAGCCATAAAAAAACATGCAATCTTGCCATTTGCAGCAACATGGATGGGCCCATAGGGTATAATGCTGAGTGAAATAAGTCAGAGAAAGACCAATACCATATGATTTTACTCATATGTGAAATTTAAGACACAAAACAAATGAAGAAGAAAAAAAGCCAAAAAAACCCCACTCTTAACTACAGAGAAAAAACTGGTGGCTGCCAGAGGCGAGGCAGATGGAGAAAAAAGGAGTGAAATATGTGAAGGGGATTAAGAGTACATTCACCTCGATGAGCACTGACTAACGTACAGAGTTGTTGAATCACCGTATTGTTGTTGTACACCTGAAACTAATATAACGCTGTATGTGAATTATGCTTCAGTTCTTAAATTGTCCCGTTGGAGTATTTATCATTAGGTAATGCTTTCCTTGCTCTGAAATCTGCTTTCTGAAATTCATAGTTACCTGACTTCTCGGGGGGATTAATACTAGCATGATTCANCGCAGCAGGGAAGGGGCAGAGGGAAAGGGATAGAGCAAATCTTAAGCAGGCTCCATGCCCAGCACAGAGCCCAGTGCAGCTCTGTCTCAGGACCAGGAGATCATGACCTGAGCCAAAACCAAGAGTTGGACGCTTAACTACCTGAGCCACCCAGGAGCGCAACCATTCATTTACTTTTAATCTATATGTATCTTTGTATTTAAAGTAGTTTTCTTGTAGATAACACATAGTTGGGTCTTGTTTTTTGTTACACTCTGACAATCTCTGTCTTTTACTTGATGTATTTAGACCATTATTAAGATTTAAATTGTTCTTTAATTATAGTTAGACACTTAACCCCCAACACTTCAAATACTTCATTCCACCCTCTTCTTGATTGCATGGTTTCTGAGAAATCAATGTAATTCTTTTTTTTTTTTTTTTTCTAGGAGAGAGGGAGAGACAGCGTGAGCAGGGGAGGGTCAGAGAGAGAGGGAGACACAGACTCCGAAACAGGCTCCAGGCTCTGAGCTGGCAGTCAGCACAGAGCCCGACGCGGGGCTCGAACCCACGAACCGCGAGATCATGACCTAAGCGAAAGTCGGACGCCCAACCAACTAAGCCACCCGGGTGCCCCAGAAATCAATGTAATTCTTATATTTGCTCCTATAAAGGTAAGGTGGGATTTTCCTCCCTCCCTTCTTCTTTCAAGATTTTTTCTTTATCTTTGATTTTCTGCTGTTTGAATATGAAACACCTACGTGTCATTTTGGCATTTATCCTGCTTGGTGTTCTCTGGCCTTTCTGAATCTGTAGTTTGGTGTCTGACACTAATTTGGGAAAGTTCTGTCATTATTGTTTTCAATATTTATTTTCTTTCTTCTCCCTGCTGGTGTTCCCAGTAAGCCCGTGTTACACCCTTTGTGCTTATTCCACAATTCCTGGGCACCGGTCCCCACCTCCCCATCTTTTTTCTCTTTTGTTTTTGAGTTTTGGAAATGCCTGTTGACATATTCTCAAGCTTAAAGATTCTTTCATCAGCTTTGTTCAGTCTACTACTGAGCCCATTGGAGGAATTCTTCATTTCTATTGCACAGTTTTTGATTGCTCATATTTTTCTTTGATAGAATTTTCGTTTCTCTCCTTACTGTACCCATCGGCTGTTGCATGTTATCTACTTTTTCATTAGAATCCTTAACATGTTTATGTTTATATATTTTCAAAAATTTCCAGTCTCTTCATTCCAATATCCCTGCCTTATCTGAGTATGGTTCTGATGCCAGCTAGCTCGCTCTCCTCAAACTGTGTTTTTGCCTTTTAGTATGTCTTATATATATATTATTATATTATATATTATAATATATAAATTTAAAGCCAAAGATGATGTACTTGGTAAAGAAAATTCCAGTACAGAGGCATTTCATGATGTGGCGATAAACTGTGGAGAAAGGAGAAGCATCCTATAGTCCTGTGATTAGGTCTCAGCGTTTAATGAGCCTGTGCCTGAGCTGTGAGCTACACAGTGCTCCCCATTCTCCCCCGCTCCCTTAAGTGGGACAGGTTGTCTAGAGGTGGCTGGAATCGGGTGTTTCCCCTCCACTAGGTGGAAGGCTAGTGGCACTGGAATTGTGTAATCCCTGGATTAGTTAGGGTCTGAGAAGAACCCAACACTTTAGACCTTGGTATAGCAGTGTCTCCTGAGGACGGGCCCTTGTTAAAAAGCACAGAATATGTTCTCACGTTTCAAAATGGTTGTTCTTCCTCTCCTGGGGGACTTTCCTAGGAACCTGGTGGAACCTGGTGGAGCCCCTGGTGGTAACCCAAAGGCGTGGGGAGGCTTCCCTTTGGGAGTTTTAACTCTCAGACTCGTCCACAGTGAGCCACCAGCAATGTGTCCATTACAGCTCAGGTTTCCCTTGTCTGACACTGGTTCCTATAGAAGTCTCTGTGAATTTCTCTGCCAGTAAGTTATAAATCTCTGTGTTTACCTGTCTCCCCAATTTTAGGGACAGCATTCTGCCCTGTGACCTTAATGCCCTGGTGAACCTCAGAAGAGCTGTTGATTTTACAGTTTGTTCGGCTGTTTACTGGTTTAGAACAGGAGCAGACACTGGAAGTCCCACCCCCAGCTTTTATTTAAGAGCATCATTCTCAAATTCGGGAGAGATCTGAGATACCATCTAGTGCGCTCCTATAGGGAATTTTTGAGGACCACCTCCCATTCCCACCCATCTCCCTGCCTTCAAGAAACTTACCACACTGTATGCCATGGACAGATGATTGCCAGTGATTGTCCTGAATACGTCCTGTAAGGAGAGTGTTCATTCTATTTAAAGTGCTCTGGTGACTTGAACACAAACTCTTGTTACGCCCTCTTTGGTCTTAGGTGTGCACTTGAGTGATGGCAGGTGTCGGGAGAAGAGGAAGAGGAGGGGACAGCCTGGTGGGTTCTCGCCAGAGGGCCAGAGGCGAACCCGGTCCTATCCTGTCGTCTCCCGTAAGGTGGTACGGGTGACCAGACTGCACTGGGAAGTCCAAGGCTAACGATGGATGCTGGTGTTGGGCCCATGCCCCCACCTCAGTGAGACACGGGCCGGGAGAGTTCGCTGGGGTGACGGTGGTGCCGGGAGAGCTTCCTCTGAGAAGAGAGCTGGTTGTGGGCCCTGAAGCATCATGGGGAAACTTTGGCTCTCAGATTGGGTTTGAGGGCAGGGCTACAATGAGAAAGAAGTTAACCCGAAACTTGAAATTTGAGGAATATAAACGTAGAGTGGCGTCAGTGGCATCCCGCACCTTAACACCAAGATTGGGGAATCGGTTCCTACTATGGGAGGTCTTGGCTCTATGTCACTCGTCTGTCGGGATCTCCTCAGCACTTCTCTAATTTAGCATCACACATCAAGAAATACAAGAATCTTTAGAGACCCTCTAGGTCAAGCTTTCCCCTAACACAGGTGAAGAAATTGAGGCCCAGAGGGGCAGTGGGGTGGTAACAAATAACAGGCTCAAAATGGAGTCACTTCTGCTAAGCCCTTTGTCAGTAAACAAAGGTAATACCTAGCTGGAGTTTCAGCCTCTCCGAGGACTGTGACCCTTAACCAGTCAATCTGGAAACGCTTCATCAGCACTAGTGAGGTAATCTGCCTGATAGACCCCCACTGTCTCCCAAAGAAAGGTGATCTTGTCTGAACCGATCCACTCTTTGCTGGAAATTTCCTTTTTTCTGCCGCCTTCTGCCTGTAAAAGCTTTCTATTTTGCACAGCTCTTCTGAGCTCCTTTCCACAGGCCTTCTTTGGGGATGTGCAGGCTTGGTTCTAGACTACTGCAATAAAGTGAATATCACAATACAGTGAGTCAAATGAAATTTTTAGTTTCCCAGTGCACATAAAAGTTATGTTTGGGGCGCCTGGGTGTCCCAGTCGGTTGAGTGTCCAACTCTTGATTTCGGCTCAGGTCATGATCCCAGGGTCATGGGATTGAGCCCCACCCCACATCAGGCTCCATGCTGAGCATGGGCCTGCTTAAGATTTTCTCTCTTCCTCTGCCCCCCTCCCCCAACCCCCACTCATGCACACTCTCTCTCATAAAAAATTATGTTTACACTACACTGTAGTCTATTAACTGTGCAATAGCACTGTGTCTTTTTTAAAAAGTGCCTACATAACTTTGATTTTAAAATATAGACACAGAGACATGAACAAATGCTGTTGGAAAAACGGTGCTGATAGTTTGCCACAAACCTTCAATTTGTAAAACAACAACAACAAAATGGGCACCTGGTGGCTCAGGTGGTTAAGCGTCCGACTTCAGCTCAGGTCATGATCTCACAGTTCATAGGTCCGAGCTCTGGGTCAGGCTCTGTGCTGACAGCTCAGAGCCTGGAGCTGCTTCACATTCTGTCTCCCTCTCGCTCTGCCCCTTCCTCACTGTCTCTCAAAAATAAATAAACATTTTAAAAAAGTTTTTAATAGAAATAAAAAGAAGCAACTGTGTTTACCTACAAATCCTTACAAGACAGAAAAGCAGCTGTAGAAATAATTCAAGGTTCACTTACCCCTTTTTAACAGTTAACCTCACCCATTCATCCCAAAGGCTTGTAAGTATTGTAAAATTCTGGTCTTCAGGAACACAAGTCCTTGGAGGCATTTGTATTCTTTCCATTTTGAGATGTAAGATTTCTACCCTGTCTTCTCCAGGAACTCATATCCTCTTCTTACTAGGCCATGTTCTTGAAATGCACACTTCACTAAGGTCATTCTTAACAGAAGAAAAAATTTAAACAGGGAAGAGGCTTTCTTAAAATGCAGAGTAATCCCTTGCTCCACAAGTCCACAGCTTCCAAAAGATTACTTGTCAAGGACAAATGCAAATCTTAAGTGTCTCTTGCACAAATATTAACTTTAAGAACTTTGACAACCTGAGCAGGTAATTTTTTCCAACTCTTCTTTTAAAAGCTGGTGAGTTTTGCGTTATTATACGAGTCTTAAGACCTCCATTTGTGTCTGTCTATATGTTTATGCAGATGTCGTTTTCTGTCTCTGGATGGTATTGCTATAATTAATTTGTAAAAAAAAAAAAAAGCTCTATTTAATTGAATTGAAGAAAACTAAGCACTTATATAAATGAAGGATTTCTAAAATTTGGAACTTAAAAACATAACCCAAATGTTTTTCAGGTTCTGCTGAAGAGGGAGCATAATGCGAGCTGAGGGCCAAGCACAGGCTAGCACAACCCTCCCCTACTAGCCGCCCCCTCCACGTGGGCTGCCTAAGAACAAAGGAAAGGTAAGAAAACAAATGGTTAACTGATAGAGGTCGCAGTCAAGCAAGACTTGAGTCTCCATCAGTTTAGAAGTGTTTTATTAAGTTACAAGACAAAGGCTGTCTTATCAGTAGCTTAATCCCCAGAAACTGTAGGCTCTGTTTCCTGGAGCTCCTGATGCCGGCTTCCCCTTCGTGGCCATGTGGGAGCAGCGGCAAGAAGGAAATGGCGGGTAAAATTAAGCTTCTTTATACCCTGCAGCCCGGTGACAAATACTTGAGGCAAATGCAGAGCATAACTTTTCCCTGGACGCCCTACCGCCCCGCGGTGATGCCTGACTAGAGGGCAGACCATCTGAGTTTGACAACAGCAAGGCCCCTGGCATCTTACGAGGCCTCCTTAGCATATGAAAGTCCTTCTGGAGGCCTCTTTTCTGCCTTTACTGCCCTCGGCTCCGTAGTATAAAACCAGCCACTCTTCACATTCCGCGGGCAGCTCTTCCTGCCCACGGGCCCTGTCCCTGTGCTTTAATAAAATCACCTTCTTGCACCAGCGGGCTTCAGGAATTGTTCCTTGGCCGTTGGCTCCAGACCGCCCACCATCCCCCCAAAACCTCATCAGTGTGGTCTACGATTCACCATGAGTAAATAAAAGCTAGTTTAAGGTTGTTGGTGTAATTAAAACAGGCTGTCTCGACAGTTATCAGTATTACATGTAATACTTCTGTTCTACCTGGGTTTGCTAATGAGAAATTTAAGTTCATGTTATGTCTCACAAACTTTGTCAGCCAGAAAAATCACTTACGATGACGACTGATTTTGTCTACTGTCCGATGAGGTTCTTGTAGGAAAACATAATTGTTAAGAACAAAGTATTTAAATAGATGGAATAAGAGATAAAAGAGATAAGAGTTTCTAAGTGAGCTTTTCAGCAAATAGTTTCCAAAACACTTTGCTTTCTCAAAACTTTAAAGTTTTGCTAAGGTAAATGATGAGTTAAGTCACACCCGTGGAATGCCCAGATTATGTCCAAATAAGAAAACCCTGAAACATTACTAAAAAATAGGCTCATCCACTCTTGGTTCCTTTTTACAGAGAACTAAAGACTTGGACTTCTTAGTAAACGTGCTTTGTGTCATACTGAAAAATTTACTATGAGAAAGCAAATGTTTCTAGAAATTACAAAAATCACTTATAAATCTGCCAGTAACAGACCACTCACAACTGCTTACAGCTACTAGAAGTAATAAGGGAGACATCTCTGCGGAGCCAGCCAGGTGGTGAGAGAACTCACCAGAGGCAGAACAAAGGAGATACAAGGTTCTCGACTACCCTAAGGAAGGGCCGGCGGGACTGCGAAGGGGAGAGCCTGAGGCGGTGTTGGGGGGCTGCGGTGTTGGGGGGCAGGCGAAGAGGATGGGGGCGTGTGGACTTTTCCTTTCTTGGTGCCTGAGCCATTGGTCAGCTAGGGCTTATGGGTATTTGGAGGTGGGTCACCCGATGGGCCTGTCTNGCCTCCACAACCTCTGCGCGCCAAGAAAATAGGAGGTAGGTTTTTGCTAAGAGGAATTAGGAGGAATGGAAACGACTTTTTGTTGAAGGAAAATAATTTTGTCCTTAAATGTAGGCTTCCCCCCCCCTCCCCCTTCC
>NW_027531901.1:976489-1015115 GCF_008692635.1 Crocuta crocuta
GCAAAAATTTCTTGAAAAGAATAAAAAGATTGTAGAAGATGTGTGGGAAAGGAATCTTGGAAAAGAATTTAATGTGTGGGTCAAGCTGGCTAAGATCGGAATGGATCTAATTAAGTTTTTAAAAGGAGTGAATGAATTTTTCTTTTTTTCTCAAGTTGGTTAACATACAAGGTAGTTGTGGCTTCAGGAGTAGAACCCAGTGCTTCATCTCTTACGTATGACACCCGTGCGCATCCCAACAAGCACCCTCCTTGATGCCCATCCCCCATTTAGCCCATCCCCCTCTCCCTCAACCCCCAGACAACCCTCAGCTTGTTCTCTGTGTTGAGAGTCTCTTACGATTTGCCTCCCTCTGTTTTGATCTTATCTTTCCTTCCCTTCCCCTGTGTTCATCTGTTAAGTTTCTCAAATTCCATATAAAACAGATTAATGAATTTTAATATCAAAAGTACACTGGTATAAAATTAGAATTGGCTGTTAAAAGGTGGCTCAGTGGGTTGGGCATCCAACTCTTGATTTCCGCTCTGGTCATGGTCACAGGGTTGAGAGAAAGAGCCCTGCACTGGGCTCCATGCTGGGCATGGAGCCTGCCTGCTGCTTGGGATTCTCTCTCTCTACTGCTCTGCTCTCTCTTGCTAAAGAAAAAAACAAAAAACAGGAGCGCCTGGGGGCCTCACTTGGTTAAGCATCTGACTTTGGCTCAGGTCATGATCTCACAGTTCAGGTCCGAGTCCTGCATCGGGGCTCAGAGCCTGGAGCCTGCTTCAGATTCTGTGTCTTCCTCTCCACCACTCACACTCTGTCTCTGTCTCTCTCAAAAATGAACATTAAAAATTTTAAAATAAAAACAAAAAGCAAACAGAAAAACACAGTTTTCTTACACTCTTGATAAGAGATTATAAAAAAAAAATTTTAACCTTATAAGTAATCTTGCTAGAAAACATTTTGTCTTAGCAATATAATTCTTGTGTTCCATATGAGATCTTTGATTACTTAAGAATAATGAGGCTTCTCTATTAAAAGACCTAAGGTTTTAAACGCATGAACACAGGGGAAGGAAAGGAAAAATAAGATAAAAACAGAGAGGGAGACAAACCATAAGAGACTCTTAAACACAGAGAACAAACAGGGTTGCTGGAGGGGTGTTGGGTGGGGAGATGGGCTAGACGGGCGAGGGGCATTAAGGAGGGCGTTTGTTGGGATGAGCACTGGGTGTTCTATGTAAGAGATGAATCACTAAATTCTCCTGAAACTATTATTATACCATATGTTGCAGGATTCTCACTCAGAGAGTCCTGACACCGAGGCTTTTCTTTCCAGGAAGCAACTTGATTCGTGCCGGCACCGCTCAGTCGAGTTCGTACCCAAAGAACTGAGTGGCCCACATCACATGGCACAGTTTTTTTTATACATTTTCTATTTCTTTGTCTCCCATATATGGTAACACACATAAACATGCAGTCTGATTAAGTTGTCTCAGTTTACAAGAACACGGGGGTGTAGGCACCTGGGTGCATATCTAGGTGACCCTGAAGTCTTCTCTCCTCTCTTCTTCATTTTTTTCTCTCTCCTTAGGGAGGGGTTCCTACCACACATATGTTAACCAACTTGGATTTAAATAAAAATTTTTAAAAAAAATGATACATACAGAGGATGTACAAATATTTTAAATATTAATAAGGTCATCTCTAGAAAGGAGTTTTATAGTTGATTTGATTTTTAAAACATTTCTATTGAAGCAGGGAGATTGTCGGAAAGACCAACGAACGCCGAATAGAAGCGAGGCAAGATTTTATTTACAGCCGAGCCAAACCTGATCTCCTGATCTCACGGAGAAATGCAGAGAATGGCCCCGAACAAAGGTAGCAGTGAGCTTATATGGATTTCAGCAAGGCAGAATACGTCATTCCTTAGTTAACCAATTACAGTCTACAGTATTTCGTGGTAGCCAATTATATTGTGACACACAGACATTAGTTTCGGCAGGAACCTATCATTTCAAAGCTCTAGGTCCTTAGAGGTTGTGAAATAACCAGTTATAGATTGACACTGGAGAAGCTGCGGGGCAGTGACTAGGTGACAGAGCACCAGGGTAGAATGGTGGTGTTCTCTAGCCTTGCACAAAGGGTGCGGGTGTGGGTGCGGGTGTGGTCAGCCACGGGGAAGCACAAGCTTGCTAAGCAGATTTACAGAAGCAGAAATACCATGTCAGTATTTAACGGTGCTTCAGGTCAACGTACAGCATCTATATTGCTCATATTTTCAACATTGTGTCTATATTGTTTTTAAAATCAGAAAAAAAATGTAAATACTTTCCATCTGATGTAAAACTAAAATGACAGATTCAGCATCTAAGTGGCTGCATCCTGAAAAAAAGAATCTAGGAGTGTTTTGTTTCTTTTACACTTACTTAGCTTTCTGTTTTTGCCTGTGAACTTTTAAATTAGCACTATGGTTAAATAGATAACCAAATATTCTTTTACCCTGAACTATGATCCTATATGACCGAGTGTCTTAAAACCTTTTGATATTTTTGACAAACTTCCCCATCCCCAAAATTGATTGCTAAATGAAGTCTGTTTTTAACCTCAGACTTACTGTGGGATATTTCAGAGGGTTCCTGGAACATCTCAAAAGATTTGTTCTTGGAGCGTCTGGCTGGCTCAGTCAGTGCAACGTGCAGCTCTCGATCTCAGGGTCATGAGTTCGAGCCCCACACTGGTGGGTGTAGAGCTTACTTAAAAGAAAGAAAAGTAAAGAGAAGAGAAAGAGAGAGAAATACTTGTTTGATCTCTACTCAGAAAATGGGAGTTGTTAAACTAATTAGGCTTATTTAATGTTAAATTACATGGGAAGCATTTTCAAATAAAAAGCAATCCTAAACCCTCTTTATGTTGATTTGTGTAGGAATATAAGTGTTCCAGAAACTGTGTGCAGCTTCTGGAAATCTGATCTGTCCTGGTATAATGATATCAGTCATAATTTCATTTACTTTCTTAAAATGCTGTATGTCACCACGATAACCAAATTTCCTTGCCAATCCATGATAATGAGCTCTCATCAGATCTTTAAGTACAGGCATGGTAAGTTTTGTTTTGTTTTGTTTTGNGGCCAGATTTCATTCTTTCTCATTGCCATGTCGTATTCCATGGTATAGATAAACCACTTCTTCTTGATCCATTCGTCCATTGAGGGACCCTTAGGCTCTTTCCATGTTGGGCTATTGTGGAGAGTGCTGCTATGAACACTGGGGTCCATGTGCCCCTGTGCATCAGCACTCCTGTGTCCCTTGGGTAAATTCCTAGCAGAGGCATGGTAAGTTTTTACCATTTACAGAGAGTTATTGTTTCACTCAAAGTGTTTCTGCACACGTGCTTGGTCTTCAAGGTAATTCAGCAAAAGGACTTTGAAAAGTGCAGATTTCTGATAACTTTAAGATCATAAAACTGAACTGGATAAGAATTTCCAGAATGAATGGAAAAACTAGATTTAAGCAAAACAGTATTAATGACATGGGTCTGAATGAACAGAGGATGGTTTTGGGGACTCTCCGCCGTGTGTACTTTGGCTTGTTTCTTGAGGCAGCCCTGGAAAAAGAAAGCAGACAACCACACAGGGAACACAGGTACACAAACGCACAGACAAAGCCAGTAAACGGCAAACCCAGGCTCAGGTAAAAACAGCAGCAGCAGCAACACAGCTCCCTGGCGGGGAGGGCGTGGTTGGTGCAGGCAGGTCCTGCCCCCACTGTGTCCGCGGGCCTCCCTGAGGCCCCGCCTCGGTGGTTGTGGGGAGAAGAATGGCATCGCCCCAGTCCCTTCTCAACCAAGCTTTGCAAATCAGTCCTTTGGGTCCCATCTCCCTGTGCTGAGGACGTAGCCAAGGTGGGCTGAGTTCTATGCCCCGCGCCCCGCCTCGTTTCCAGGTGAACAGAGGAGGGTTTTAATTTTTATGACTTTTTGTTTGAAACATTGCTGGTTACTTAATGTTTTGTTTTTTCCAGATTTAAGGAAATCTTTCCCCTTGAGCTCTCTGAGACTTACTTGGTAAAGCACACCTTTGTAAACAAAGATGAAACACCTTTTCTTCCTACCTAATTGTCCAGAATTCAGAAATTTTCGAGTATTCTTTGCATCGCAATATAATTATTTATTTGCATAAGTTCAGTAAGATTCTGGGGTACCCGGGTGGCTCAGTCACTTGAACATCCAGCTCTTGATTTTGGCTCACATCATGATCCCAGGGTCATGGGATCAAGCTCTGCATTGGCCTCCGTGCTGAGCATGGGCCTGTTTGGGATCCTTCCTCTCTCTCTCTCTCTCTCTCTCATAAAACAAACAAACAAACAAACAAATAACTATTCCATAAGGATCTGACCTCCGTGTAACAGGACACAATCTGAAACACTGACTGTACTACCGAGGCTTTGGCTAGCATGTCATATTTGAGAGAGCTGTATGTATAGACACTGATATGACGAGACAGCTTTGAGGAACTAAGATTGACTTTGTGAAGCTAATGCAGTCCCTGAGAAATCAGCCCGCCACTCTGCTCACAGGATTGCTGGCAGTCTTACCACATGAGTGAGGAAAGCCATCTCCTGGCAGGCCCAGAGTCTCAAGGATATTTGGGGGACCGTAAGAAAGAAGGCATTCACCCAAACTATAGATATTGCAGGTAAAATCTAATGGTGAGCACTTGGCTTAGCTTTCTGGCCTCAGAAGCTTTTAAGAGTTCAGTATGAGATTCTTTCTGAAAAGTTCAAGCAAAGCAGCCTTAAAAAAACTTATTTGGCCAATCATTATTCTCACTGAACTTATATAAATAATCAGACCACGTTTAAAGCATACTAGTTTTACTGTGATTATATTTAGTAAAAAAAAAAAAAAATGGAGGTAATTGTACAGAGAAAAATTGTGTATGTACCTTTGTAGATAGTAGATTCTAGTCCTGTCCATTGTCTTTGAGGGGTGGTTATACACCTGTGGAGTGGACTAGATGCTGAATTCTTCTAGTTTCAAGTATCTGACTACACGTCTCCAAACTAACATTTCTAATTTTCTCCCACCCTTCTGATGTGGAATCACTAAGAACAGAGTCTGCCCTTGAATCCTTTAATCTCCCTGGAAGGGACAAAACAAGTCCTCCTCACTACCCAGATGACAGCCAAACTTCAGGGCCTTAAATCTTGGAGCCACATCTCCCACTTCAAAAGGGTTTCTTTAGACTCTAGGAAGTGCCTGCCAGTTCGAGGGCTCCAAATCACGCTAATGAGGAAGAGAAGCAGCTGACATCAGTGTAGATGGCCTCCACCTAGGACACCAGGTCAAGACTTCCTAGTCTAACTAAACATTAAACCTTTTCTTCCTTTCTTTCTTTCCTTTACTCTGGCATTAGCCTGGGAAGATAACACCATCCTCTGTATCTCCCAGGCCAACGCTCAGGGGGGTGACCTTGCAGACTGCTGGATTTGTCATCAAGAGCTCTGACTTGTTCGTGATGCTAGAAATAGTGTGATCTTGACAGGAGTAGTTTGTGTTCCAACACGATTTATCTTCGTCTGTGGTGGTTATCACCTCCTTGGGCCTTTGGATGCCCAGATAGCTGGCACACGGCTGGGCTGTGCCCCTAGCGGCTCACAGACACCCCACTGGTTGACTCCCCTGAATTTACACTGTTAAGTTAGAAAGGGCCTACCAGGAGGCTTTCATCATTCAGGATTTGCTTCCTTTGGAGGTCCTTGTTTCCCTAGGTAGGACTGGCTGCAAATGAGACTAAGGTCAGGAAACTCTCCTTAACTCTGGAAAGTACTGTGGAATCTAGCTACCAACAAAGATCCTTAGACTCACTGGCCGAAGTTGTTCTTGCTATTCAGATAGCCCTTGATTGTCTTTAGGCCGAGCAAGAATGCATCTGTGCTCCAGCCAATACCACCTACTCTGCCTGGATTAGCATTTCTGGGGAAGTTAAAGCTCAGTGACATGAGATCACTGAGCAAACCACTTGGCTTAAACAGATCACTCCTTTTATCGGATCCTTTTTTGACTTCTTTGATTTTGGTTGGTTTGGGTCTCAGGCACCACGGCTCTGGAGCGCACTCCAGACATTGGGGATTATCCTGCGTACAGTAATCATAGTCGTCTCCTTGGCACGCTGTGTTCTCTCAAACGCTTTAAATGCATGTTTGTAGCCACTAACCACCAAGCAAATGATCTCCCTAAGACTGGACTGTCAATAAAGGAACAAAGAGAAAAACCAACTAAAAAATTATGAGCCTAAAGTCACGATCTGTGAATACCACAGAGATTCAGCAAAATGCACCACGCTCTGTGAGTACCATATAGAACCAGCAAATATTGTGAGAACTACGGCGTGCTGGCTGAGGGTGGCACCGATGCCTCGCAGTGTGGTCCCATCTCTTACTTAAGCTTAGAGTCTGATCAAAAGGAGGACTTGTTAAAAAAGAAACAATCGGCCTAAAATGGAGTCCCTTGTGCTAAGCCCCACATCAGCAAACCAAAATGTAACACCGACCTCACTGAAATGTAATCTCTCCCAGGAATGTGACCTTAAATCAGTCAGTCTGGGATGACCTGATCAGTACCAGTGAGGTAGTCTGTCTAAGAGGTTCCCTCCTTCCCTCAAAGGAAGGTCACTGCCAGAAACAATCCACTCTTTGCTGGAAGTTTTCTTTTTTCTGCTGTTTTCTGCCTTTAAGTTCTTCCATATTATACAGCTCCTTGGAGTTCCTTTCTCCTTGCCAGACATTGGGATGCTGCCCAATTCATGCATCATTGAGGAAAGCCAAATAGATCTTTCAATCCACCCAGTTGAATTTTGTTTTCTTTTTTTTTTTAATTTTTTTAAATGTTTTATTTATTTCTAGGAGAGAGAGAGAGACAGCGTGAGCAGGGGAGGGTCAGAGAGAGAGGGAGACACAGACTCTGAAACAGGCTCCAGGCTCCGAGCTGGCAGTCAGCACAGAGCCCGACGCGGGGCTCGAACCCACGAACCGCGAGATCATGACCTGAGCGAAAGTCGGAGGCTTAACCGACTAAGCCACCCAGGCGCCCCGAATTTTGTTTTCTTAACAAGGGACAAACTCAGGGTGGCAGGGCATCAGTAGTAGTGCCCACACTCCTGCCTCCTGGCTCCAGCCCCCTTGGCTAGTCAGAGCCGAAGAAGCCAACATCCACTCCCTGACTGGAGTGAGAGGGTGATGAGGGCTGAGGACAGGCTCAGGTCTCCATCTCACTTCTCCCCCACCAGAGGGCACCATATTGGGCAGTGGCAACCAGTGGCACTGGTTTTCTTGACAGTTCAGTCGAGGGGGTGCTGAGGGCAGGCACACGCAAGAAAGCTGGGTGACGAAGAAACGATAGAGCTGGGGACGGTGGCGAGCCTGGCGGGGAGCCTGGGATGGGGCAGAGAGAGAGGGCCTCTCCTTACGCGGGGTCTTGGGCCTGTGCCCCTGCCCTTCGCAGCCTGCCCTCTCTTGACCTGCTCTGCATGCTGGCCGGCTGACTTGGAGCCGGCGGCTGTGCCAGCCAGGTGGCCAGGCAGGTACAGGCGTGCCGTGCCCTGCGCAGCTTTGCTTCCTTGCATTCCCTTCACCGATGCTCCTCAGCCTCTCTTATTTTTTTTTTATAATTTTTTTTTTTTAATGTTTTATTTATTTCTAGGAGAGAGAGAGAGACAGTGTGAGCACGGGAGGGTCAGAGAGAGAGGGAGACACAGACTGAAACAGGCTCCAGGCTCTGAGCTGGCAGTCAGCACAGAGCCCGACGCGGGGCTCAAACCCACGAACCGCGAGATCATGACCTAAGCGAAAGTCGGACGCTTAACCGACTAAGCCACCCAGGCGCCCCTCCTCAGCCTCTCTTAAAATGGTTCGAAATTCAAGACGTAAGAAGTCTTTTCTATGCATACACAACTATGTGAATGTGTGTGTGTGTGTGTGTACACACATACACATGCATTTTTGCCAAATGCTGTCTTTAGCCCTATCATCCCCACCTCCCATGACTGAACTAGATGCTTTCCAAGGCCTGGATCCACCTCCAGCAGACCTCTTCCAGGGTAGAAAGGATGGAGGCTTTTTAATCTTTGGGAGATCCGTCCTCGCAGAGACCCTGTTAGTCTCCGGTCCCGTAAGGCTCCTGGCCTGCAGCCAGCGGGCGCCGCATTCCGACCTTGACTCCAGCAAGGGCTTCCACAGCTGCGGCCGTGGTGAGGGAGACGTTCTCCTCTGTTATCACTGAGGTCACGCATCGTGCCTGGAGCCGGCCTGGGGCGGCCTGCCTGTGCTTCTACCTTGGGACGCGTTCATGGTTCCCAGATTAGAGCGGAGCGCAAACGCAGCGCTTGGCTCTTCTGCAGCTGCTCTGTGCGCCTGGAGTGTCTTTGGTAAGTCTGTGCCCTTGGTAGGTCTCCTGGGCTTCTTGCTGTCCTGCCACAGGCCGGGCACCTCTAACAGAGAGATAAGGGGCGGCTGCAGGGCTCAGGTCATGATCTCACAGGTCCGTGGGCTCGAGCCCCGTGTCGGGCTCTGTGCTGACAGCTCAGGGCCTGGAGCTGCTTCCGATTCTGTGTCTCCCTCTCTCTCTGCCCCTCCCCTGCTCACGCTGTCTCTCTGTCTGTCTCTCTTTATATATAAAGAGAAATATAAATATAAATAAATACAAAATAAATATATAAATTATAATTATAAAATAAAAATAAACTATAAAATAAAAAACATTAAAAATTTTTTAATAAAAAAAAATAAGAGAAAGATAAGATCAGCAGACCAAGACGCCAGACTAGGCTGGGGACCAACCTAGTAGGCAGGCTGGGTCCTCGCTCCTCTTCTGATTTACCTCCGTTGAACTGGTCCCTAGAAGGGACTTCTGTGGCCCTCTAAATGTTGAAACTACTCTCAGAATTGGGGGTCTGTCGTCACGGGAGGGACCTGAGCTGGTGCACGTGTGTGGGATGACACTGGAGAGGCTGCTCGTGCCCGGCGAGCATTTGGCGGAAGCTCGCTCCTGGGCCGCGCCTGAGAAAGTCCTCCCGTGCGGCTCGCGTCCCTCTCGCCACCAGTGAACCTCCTTGGATTCTGCAGACCAGGCTGCGCCGCTTCTTCGTCACATCCTGCCGTGCCCCGGCCACAGCCCGGGGGCTGAGGTGTGATGGGGCAGAGTCTGGATTAAACAGTAACACAGCTGCCACCTCGGCTCCGCGGAGGCAGTGCTCCGAAGCCAGGCCGCAGAGCCGTCTGCCTTAGGCATGGCTCGCTTTGCCCAGGTCCTGGCGGAAATAGGTGACTTTGGCCGCTTCCAGGTACAGCTGGTGGTACTGCTGAGCGCCCCCAGCTTCCTGTGTGCTTACTACATGTTTGCCCAGGTCTTCATGACCCAGCACGAGACCCACTACTGCTCCGTGGCCTGGGTCAAGAACCACACGTTGAACCTGAGTGCGGCCGAGCAGCTGGCGCTGAGCGTGCCCCTGGATGCCGCCGGCAAGCCCGAGCCCTGCCTGGCGTTCCGGCCGCCCCCTGACCACGCCAGCCTCGGGGACGTCCTCGGCCGCCACCTCAACGAGACGCAGCCCTGCGAGGCGGGCTGGGAGTACCCTGAAGCCAGGCCCCCGTCCCTGAAGAACGAGGTAGGGCTGCCTCTGCCGTCTGCCCCTTGGGGGCCAGCCGCTTCCTGGGCCCGAGCCTCTGCCCTCAGCGTCTGGGGTGGCTGCTCCTGCGCTGCCCCGAAGCACCCACGGGTGCATGGCCGACCGTCGGTGCGCCTTCTTGTTTCTCTTGGCCGTTCTGCCTGCTTTGCTCTTTGTCCCCGACTCGCCCGCCTACCTTCCTGTCCATATTCTCTCTCCATCTGTCCACTTTTGCCCACCTGTCGGTCTGTCTGTCTGCCTGTCTGCCCAGTTGCCTGCCTTTCTTCCCGGCCCCTCCCGCCTGCCTGCCTTTCTCTCTCTCCAGGGCTCCCATCCGTCTGTCTACTTGCCTTTGTCCTTCAGTCTGTCCCTGCGCATCTCCCTGCGTCCCCACCCACTTGTCTGACCTCCTGCTGGCCTGATGTGGGCTTCCTGCCCTCCAGCCTCTCCCCAGCCCTCCCCGCCTGCCTCCAGGGCGCCGGCGACACCGCACAAAGCAGCACTCGCTCTGCCCAACTCATTTTCTCAGGAAGGACCCGGGCAGATAACAGATTCCCATGGCAGCCACCTGACCGAACCAGCTCTGGAAGCGGCCCGGCCCCTCTGCCGCTTCCCAGAAGCTGGGGCCGAGGCGCAGAGAAGGGAGAGGGCTGGTCCAGGGCAGCGCGGCGAGCCGCTCGGGAGGCGGGGCTCCCCTCAGGTCCCCGCAGGAGGGGACGGAGCACATGGCCCGGAGTCCTAGGGGCTGCTCTGCTGCGCGAGCGCCTGTCCCTCTGCTTCCCGCCTGTGCGCAGGGGCCCCGCCACACGCTTCGGGGGCCTCTCTGAGCTGACACCCCAACTTTCTTTCTGATAACCGGCAGCTTCACGTTCAAACTGAAATACGGATGGTCCTAATTTGGGAAGGAGCGAGCACACGGTCTTGTAGGCCATGTGCCCTTGAGGAGCCGAGTACATTTCTCCTTCTCAGTCTGCCTCCCCGCATCCCCGGGTGCCCGTCCGGTGACAGAAAAAGTAACTCCCAGCCTCGTCCGCACGAACCTCGGAATAGGGAGGGGGTCGACTCTGAGTGACTGACAACAGTGAGGATCTGTCCTGGGGCCAGAGAAGGGGAAAGAATGGGAGGGAAGAGGAAGCAGACATAATAGCCATTTCTAGATCAGGATGCATGGAAACGCTTGGCACGTCAGGAATGCTGACCAACAAAGGCTGGGAAATCGGCAAGAGCTGACCCTTCCTTGGTCTTAGATACGGGGCCGGCCGAGAGCCGGGGGCTCCTTCCCGGAGGCCAAAGGGAGCCGCAGAAGCTTTTGGAACAGGGAGGGAGATGTGGTGTGCGTGCCCGCGGGGCGAACCCGGCAGAACCCTCCGCTCGGGGCATCGGGGTCAGGGAGGCGGCGGCCAGCGCCCCGAGTGGAGCCCTTCTGTCTCGGTTCCGAGTCTCTCGGCACCTCTCCAAGCTTTGGCCTCTGGTTGCACGGTGGGAACGCTAATCCTTTAGGAGGTTAGCATGAGGACCGGAGGAAATAAGGGTCCACAGACTGTAAGCAGGTAGGGGGTGGTGGCCGCTGAGGACGGGCGCACGCCGTGGAAGGCTCCCTTGGATGGGCATCCGTGCCTCAGAGCCCGACAGCCCCGCGTGTCTGAGATGTCTGTCCCCAGCTGTGAGTGACATGAGCACGGGGGCCAGTGCACCCTCCACTGAGCCGACATTCGCTGAGGACTTCCTGTGCGCCAGCCACTGGGCTGAGCGCGTGGCATGCACTCCCTCCTCCCGCCCTCCTGGGGGACACTAGGTGGTGTATCTTATCCCCATGTTGTCCACGGGAAGTCAAGACACCGACAGATTGGTTAACAGGCTCAAAGGCACGCGGTGTCTCTCGGTTCAGAGCCCAAAGGCTGATGGCAGCAGGCCATAAGTAGCATCTAACCACAGAGCTCCTCTGCGGTTGCTAAACCAGAGCCAAACGGACGGGAGCCCAGTGGAGCAAGTCCAGAGCCCTTGGCTTGCCCGCCGCCTCCCAGGCGCAGTTAGTTCACCACGGGCACGTGCTGAAAAGTATCGGTTGTTCTTGAGAACAGAAGTGTGAACACAATGGCGTCTCCGGGAAGGGTTCATTTCTTGCTGAAAGTGATTTTGACGACGGTGATGGGCTAGTGGGCCGGCCCCAGGGATTAGTTCTCGCACTGATCCCTCCAGCCACCGCCCTCTGAGCTTGCACTCGTCTCAGTCCCTGTCTGGAGAAAAAGGGATGTCTGAGCCCCATTGCCATCCAGCTAGTGGGACCTCGGATGACCCGCCTAACCTCCCCTCCCTCAGGGGAGTGGGATAAAACTCCAGGATTGGTGTCAGAATTAGAGAACACACGTGCAGCACGTGCCCACACAGAGTGAGCCCTCAAAAGGCATTAGTGGCTGTGAAGCTACCTCCCTGAGCTGCAGAGGACAGCTTGCCTGGCACGCTCCCTGCACCAACATTCAGGAACGGAACTGAGCTGTGTGCGGGGGGCACAGAACTCCCAGAAGGGCCCATGGACCCGTTGGCGGGGGGGAGGGGGTATCCAGTCACACGTGCTGACGGTATGTGCACATGTATCAGATAAATACAGAGTTGTTCAGACATGCATATTTTTTCCACTCACTTTCTCAGTCTCTGTCAGTGTCCAGGCGGGTCGCCCCAGCCGTGTGTGCGCATGCACGCGAGTGCCCACGCACACGTGCACGACTGTCCATGTTCCTCTGTCCTGATCTCCTTCCGAAAGCAGGGTGTGAGGGCTCCGTGGGATCCTCACTGCCAGGGAGTGATGAGTTTCACGGAGATTTTGCAGCCAGATGGGGACATTTGATGAGATCCAAGTAAGCCACACGGGGGCCCTGGCCATGGGGAAGAGGCCCCGATTGTCAGGAAGCAGTAATTAGTGGCATATTGGGGGTTCCAAACGTTGCATCCTTAGTCTGTCAGCAATTCTAACTGGCACCTCTGGGCCAAAACAGGAACCTAAGGTTTGCACAGTCAGTAATTAGGTCCATTGAGAGACAGAGTGCTAGCGGGGAGGGGCACAGAGAGAGAGGGAGATACGGAATCCAAAGCAGCTCCAGGCTCTAAGCTGTCAGCACAGAGCCGGACGCGGGGCTCGAACTTGTGAACCGCGAGATCATGACCTGAGCCGAAGTCGGACGCTCAACCGACGGAGCCACCCGGGCGCCCCTAGTTTTCATTTTTAAATAAACCCAAACCCTGCTAATAGGATGTATGTGCCCACTGGTTGCTGCATGACTTCTCAGTCCGTGAACACCGCCGCCCTCATTCCATCCACATGGTGCTTACTTTTTTTTTTTTTTACTCTAAATAATTGCCAAAAATACAAGTTCACGGACACAGGGTGTGGCTGAAAGGGGTGGAGCGCCCTCCGTAGCCGCAGTTCTTGCGAGGCCAGGCAGCTGTGGAGAACTGCTGTACTTAGTTCCCTTTAACATTGTGAGCACCGTTCTGTGCCCCCTGAGTTTGCAATCCGGCCCTGGGGTGCCTCCGCACACCGTGTGGCAGCCTCGGGCCTCCGCCCGGAGAGGCAGGTGGGGGCGGGCGGGACGACAAAGCACTTGGCCTTCACCGCCCTAGCTCACATCTGCCTGTGTCCGCCTCAGTTCAACCTGGTTTGTGGTCGGAAGCACCTGCAGGAGACCTCGCAGTCAGTGTTCATGGCTGGGCTCCTCGCTGGGGCTCTGGTCTTCGGGCCCCTGTGTGACTGGTAAGAGCGTGACCCGCTGGCCCCTGACCTCGCGTGCTCCCGAGCTCCCCCCGGCCCCTTCCCTGGTGTCCAGCAGACGGCCCTGGCCCCTGGCCCTCAAACAGAGCTCACAGGGTGGGGCCCGTGTCCTCTGGGAGACGGAGAGCCCAGGGCAGGCCCGGGTGTCCCGCGCCCCCTCCTCCGCCTCTGCTCCCCAGGATCGGCCGCAAGCCCACCCTCCTGGTGCAGCTGCTGCTCTTCGGGCTCATCGGCCTGACCACGGCCTTTGTGCCCAGCTTTGAGCTCTACATGGCCCTGCGCTTTGCCGTGGCCATTGCTGTCGCCGGGTTCTCCTTCAGCAACGTCACCCTACGTGAGCATCCGGGGCCCCCAGCCTTCAGCCACGGGGGGAGGCCTCGGGGTCTGCGGGCCCCCTTCCCAGGCGGCCCCGGGGGAGCCTTGTGAGGCCCCCAGGCCATGGGTGGGACCGCGGCCCAGCCTGGCAGGGGAGCGTCTGGGCAACGGCGGGCGGCGCCGCCGGCCGGGGCTCAGCGTCCCTGCGTACAGTTGCAGAGTGGGTGGGGCCCTCCAGGCGGACTCAGGCCATGGTCCTGGCCCAGTGCGCCTTCTCCGTGGGGCAGATGGCGCTCGCCGGGCTCGCCTACGCCGTCCCAAACTGGAGGTATTTCCAGATAGCCGGCACCGCACCGGCCTTCCTGCTCTTCTTCTACGTGTGGTGAGGAGGCACTTCCCAGGGGCGGGCCGCTGGCCGCGTGGCCGCGTGGCGGGAGCGCACCTACATGCACCCGGGGACGTGCCACAGCGCAAGGCTGGGGGGCTCTGTGTGCCCCAACAGCTGCGAGGGCCCCTGGGGGCAGGAGGGGAGGGGGGGGCACTGAGGTCACAGCCATGCCTGGCCTGCAGGGCTCTGCCCGAGTCAGCGTGCTGGCTCCTGACCAGAGGGAGGGTGGAGGAGGCCAAGCAAGTGCTCCAGAAGGCGGCCTCGGTCAACGGGCGGAAGGTCTCCCCCGAGCTCCTGAGCCAGGTACCCTCACGGCCCCGCCCGGCCCTGCCCCTGCGCTCGGCCTGCACACACTTTCTGCCTGTCCCCTCATGGCGCGTCTTCCTCCCAGCTGGTCCCGGAGAAGACAGGCCCCTCAGGGAGCCCCCTGGATCTGTTCAGACACACCCAGCTCCGGAAGGTGACCCTGATCCTCTTCTATGTCTGGTAAGGGCGCCAGGGCCCCTGCCCCCCTCTGAGGCCCGCGCCAGAGGGAGTCCCGGCTCGGGCGGGCGTGTGTCGGTGGCTGGGACACGGTGGCTGGCCGTGGGGGGCGTCTGTCCCCGGGCAGTGACAGGGACTCCCGGACGCCCCGTAGGTTTGTGGACAGTCTGGGGTACTTCGGCCTGAGCTTCCAGGTCGGTGACTTTGGCCTGGACATCTACCTGACGCAGCTGGTCTTCGGGACGGTGGAGGTCCCCGCCCGCTACTCCAGCATCTTTATGATGCAGTGGCTGGGCCGCAGGCGGAGCCAGATGCTGACTCTGATTCTGGGCGGCCTCACGTGCATCAGCATCATCTTCGTCCCAGCAGGTACGTGGGCTGGCCCTCCCCACCCCCACCGCCCGGCACGAGGGGGCCGGGGTAGGGCGGGGGCTCTCTGACCAGCACCCTCCCCCAGATCTGCCCGTGGTGGTCACCGTGCTGGCCGTGGTGGGCAAGTTCTCCACGGCCGCCAGCTTTACCATCTCCTACGTGTACTCTGCCGAGCTCTTCCCCACCGTCATCCGGTAAGGGCTGCCCGGCACCCCCGCTCCCCTGCCTCACCCGTCCCGTGGCTCACCTAGGAGGCTGGCTCGGGGGCAGCGGCGCCGATGGGGCCTGGGCGGCTAGAAATCTAGCCCGAGTCCCCACGTTACCCCAGGCGTGGAGGACGGATTGTAGAGGTGAGGCCCTGGCCTTGTCCAGACTGGGCCGCGGAGCAAGCCTAGGAAGGAATGGCTCGGGAAGAGGGTCACTCACACAGGGGCAGCGGGGGAGGCGGGAGGGGCAGCCGGGGACCCGAGACGTGGCATGCCAGCAGGAGGCCACACATACACAGGCCTGCAGGTGACAGGGGGGTGGCACACGGCTGGGCGGCCAGCGGTGCCCAGGCAGGAGCGGAGAGCAGGGGGCCGGGTGGGCCCGGGGGCCCGCAGCCGTGCGGGGCCAGCTGAGGGGCTGGGCTCTCGCGATCGGGGCCCGGAGCCGCGCTGGGCGTGCTCAGCCGGTCCCGGCCTTCCCACAGGCAGACGGGCATGGGGCTGGTGGGCATCTTCTCGAGGATCGGGGGCATCCTCACGCCCCTGGTGATGCTGCTGGTCGAGTACCACGCGGCCCTCCCCATGCTCATCTACGGCAGCCTCCCCATCGGGGGAGGCTTACTCTGCGCCCTGCTGCCAGAGACACGTGGCCTGCCCCTGAAGGACACCATCGAGGACCTGGAGCAGGGGCCCCGCCCTCGGTGAGCTGCCGGCTCTCTCCGAAGCCGAGGCCTCCCCCTCTGTGTGTCCTTGCTTAGCGGCCAGCATGGGGCCCTCAAGCCACCTCTGCCTGGCTTTGGGCCAGACCGCCTTCTGTGGAGAGGGGTGGCGAAGGGCACTGCCACGGGACTGAGCCCTGGCCGGGCAGTGATGGCCTCCTGCCCCCCGCCAGGCCTCTGGACTCAGCACCTTCAGAAAAGGAGAGAGAGGCTTCAGGAACAACTTCCAGCCCGGGGGTGACCTTCGGGAGGAGCACGTACTTCTGATCGCATCTCCGGAGCCGGCAGGGAGCGGCCCGAACACCCCCTGGAAGTGGCTGGGGGCTGCCCGCGAGCCCCCTCCCTGCCGTCCCACAGATGGACGCAGCACACCGCTGACCCGGGCCCTGTCCCGGCCCCTGGCCGCCCCGTCCTGAAGCGTCCGGGAGGGCCCCCTCTTCTTGTCTCCCCGCACCACCTTCCTCATCCCAGCCCACCCCCCACCCGTTCAGGGGTCAGGCCTTGAGTGTTTCCTGGGCTTCACTGGTTTTCTGGTAGGCTCTGGTCCCCTCCGTCTGGGGTCCCCCTGCCCTCCAAACACTTAGGCCCAGAACACAGAAGATGGGGAGGGCCTTTCCAAGAATGTGGCAGCAGGAGGAGAGAAAGTTGGAAGCTGTGGCCTGTATCCAGGCTGGTGGGGAAAAGGCTGAGGATGCGAAGGCTGTGGCTCCTTCTAGGGGCTGGCCCAGGCCCCAGGGCCTTTGATCCTGCTGACAGAGGACTCTGTGCTTGACGTCAAACCTTCAGTCTTGCATTCTCTTCAAAGATCCTCCATCCCCTGCCCCGCGTTCAGTTCAGCTCATCCCTGACTTTGCGGCCCAGGGCCCAGCAGTGGGGAAAGGGAGGAGGCTGGGTGCTCCTCTCCTCGCCTCCCTCCTCCCTCTCATGTCTGCTGCTTCTGGCTCCTGCAGGGCAAGGGAGGGAGGGGGCCTCGGGCCTGCTGCTGCCTGGGTTCCCTCCCTGCGCGTCCTGGCTGCTAGTGAGGGGACTCCGGCGGGCTCCTGTCAGCCCCCCGTGGGGACTCATCGCTGGACTCCTTGGTGGCGCTCCCAGGACCTCTGCCTCCTCCTTTATCTGACGGGTGTGCTCACACCTGACCTGCGGGGCCCCCTCTTCACTACCTGCCCCCAGCACTGCTCCCCGCACGGCCACTCTTACATGACCCCCCTCCTGGCGGGCCCCTCACGTGACCTCCAGCCAGGACGCCTTCCCAGGGCGCCACAGACGCCCTCGCACCAGCACACAGTGGAAAAGAGCTTGCCAGGCCTCTTCCCCCACCTTGCCCCCGGCTACCCGCGCAGCAGACAGTGAGGGTCAGCCTCTCCCCACGGGCCCCAGGCCTGCAGAGGCGCCTCCGTCCCTCTCTCCCGCGCCCCTTCCCTTATGGAGGCCGAGGGAGTGCTCCGCGCTACTTTCCCCATCTTTGTGGACCCGAATGCAAGTGTCCAGCACCTCTTTTGAGTATGTGACGCTTTATTGATGATGTAACAAAAGGCAAGCTGACACTCCACATTTCCCTCCCCGAAGGTGGGAGCGGGACTCACGGGACGCTTCTCAGACACCCCTGACTGCCGAGAGCAAAGGAAGGAAAGAGGCAGTGGTCGCCTGATAAAGATCACAGTCACGAAGGACATAAAACGCCTTCAGTTTGTAACTGTCTTCGTGATTTACAAGAAGGGCACACACCTGACGATAGACCTATAGACTCAATTTCCGGAGCCCTAATGCCACCTCCTCCCTCCATAGGATACAAAGCCCCATACATGGGGCGCCTGGGGGGCTCAGTTAAGCGTCCGACTTCCGCTCAGGTCATGATCTCACGGTTTGTGGGTTCGAGCCCCGCGTTGGGCTCTGTGCTGACAGCTCAGAGCCTGGAGCCTGATTCGAATTCGGTGTCTCCCTCTCTGCCCCTCCCCTCTGTCTGTATATCTCTCTCAAAAATGAACATTTTAAAAATAAAAAACATTAAAATAATTCTAAAAAAAAAAAGGCCTATCCAGTCACTCCTCACACTTAGGATACAGCTTTTTCAGCTCACAAGTTCTGTCCTCAGGCTTTAATAAAACCGCCTTTTTTGCCCTGAAAACGTCTCAAGGGATTCTTCCTTGGCTGCTTGCTCTTGGACGCAACCTCCCAATTACATCATTTATTACTTCCAGACTCGGCTTTGGAACAACGGGGAGAGTCCTACTCAGCTTCCCGACGCGTGCCCGATCGTGGAGTCCCAAGCTCGCGTCGCCCTTCGGGTCCCCGAACGTCTTCCCGGGACGGCGCGGGGCGCAGGCCGCACCCGCCCGGCCGGGAAAACACCGCTCGTGGGACGTGCAAAGCCGGACGCAAGTGCGAGGAACAAAGCCACGGCCTCGACCTAAGGAGGCCGCAGAGCCGCGGAGCCAGGCCGGCACCAGCGCCCCCGGAGCGCAGGCGTCCNAGGCGCGGCCAGGACCCCCGCTCAGCCGCGAGGAGTCTGTGCAGGAAGCGGGGTTCCCGCCCCGGACGAGCAGCGGCCCCCGGCTTTACCTCCTTTTCCTGGGCCTCGTTTCCTCTGTCGCGTGTGCAGAGCCGACCGCCGGAGGCCTGCGCGCCTGGCGGGGGCCTTTGGGATCAGTTGAGGGAGCAAGTGCCGCGAGCCCTGCAGGCTGGGGGGGCCCCGCAGGGGACGGTGANTAGCTGCTGTGCAAGGTACCGCACCCTTCGCGGCTTCGCGCAGCTGTCACCTTCTACCTCTGGAGGTCGGAAGGCCGAAAGGGGCCGAAAGGGGCCGAGCCAGGCTGAAACCAGCTGTGAGCAGGGCCCCGTTCCTTCCTGGAGGCTCTGGGGGAGACTTCATTTTCTCACCTTCTCCAGCTTTTGCAAGCTGTCCGCATTGCTCTGCTCCTGGTCCCCTTCCGTCTTTAAAGCCAGCAGCGGTCAGGTCGTAATGGATGCAGCTGACGTCTGTTCTTTTCACTGCTGTATCGTATTCCGTTGTAGAAATATGCCCATTCTTCTGTTGATGGGCCATTTTGCTCTTTCATTTTTTCATATTTGATGTGTGTTGTCATGAACATTTTGGTCTTTGTCTCCTGGATTGTACATAAAAATGTTCCCCAGAGTGTACACCAGAAGTAGAATTGCTGGGTCGTCAAGGACACAAAGCTCAACGGTGTCAGACGGTGCTAGATTGTTCTCCAAAGCGGAACAGTGAATCATCCTGCCGGAAATGGTGATCCTCTCCAGCACTTGGCATTGCCAGGTTTTCCCAAGTCTTCTCAGGCAGAGTAGTGTGACCACCTCATTATGGCCCTGATGTGCATTTCCCTCATTATTAAAGAGATTGAACATTTCTTCATATGTTTGTGGGCCACAGGAATTTTCCGTTCTTGAAATGCCTATTCATGTCTTTTGCCCGTTTTTCTCTTGACTTTTTATCATTGTTTTTGTAAGGTACTTTATATATTCTTGATTCTAATTTTTTCCCCCAGCAATATGTGTTTGCCAGTATATTCTCTCAGTTGTGGGTTGGTTTTCTATTTTCATATTTTCATTTTTAAGTAGTCAGGTTTATCATTTAGCATAGCGTGTATGTCTTGGCTAAGAAATCCTCATGCGAAAAAATTACATATATATTCCTTATATTTTCTACTAAAAGTTTTGTTCTTGAAATTTAAGTCCCTATTAGGACTGGGACTTTTGTTGTTGGTGTGAGGCAAGAATCCAGTGTTAATTTCTTCCATTTCTGACCCTTTACGCTCCTCGTTCTCATCCTTCCAAACTTTTGTTAGCATGGATCTATTTCAGGGCTTTAAGTATTACCACCGTGCCTTGAATGAAGGTAACTTTATAAAAAAATTCAGTATCTGGCAGGACGAATCATTCCTCCTTGTTCTTCAGAACTATCTTAGGTATTCATGCCCTTATTCTTCCATAATTTAGAACCATCTTGAAAATTTTCACAAAAAATACCTTCTGTATTTTTTTTTTAACTTTTTTTTAAAATGTTTTATTTCTAGGGGAGAGAGAGAGAGAGACGGCGTGAGCAGGGGAGGGTCAGAGAGAGAGGNCTTCTGTATTTTGATTGGAGTTCTACTGAATCTAGAGATCGATATGGGGAAGAGTTGACAACTTTTATTCGTGACCTTAGATATCTGCTTATTCTGCTTTCTCAACATATGTTTAGAAGTTTTGTAATTATTTTACATGCTGGCCTTGCACATACTTTTAACCATTTTTTTAATTTTTATTTTTTTGAGAGAGAGAGTGCAAGCAGGGGAGGGGCAGAGAGAGATGGAGGCACAGAATCTGAAGCAGCTCCAGGCTCCTAGCTGTTAGCAAAGAACCCGATGGCGGGGCTCAAACTCGCCAGCCGTAAGATCGTGACCTGAGCCAAAGTCGGGTGCTTAACTGACTAAGCCACCCAGGCGCCCCCTAAACCATTTTTTATTGTGGTAAAATACATGTAATATAAAAATCTTTTTATCCGTTTTTAAGTTTTAGCTTTATTGAGGTATAGTTGACATATAAAATTGTAAGATGTTTAAAGTGTACGTTGTGGTGCTTTGATCTACGCACACATTGTCTAACGAGTCCTACCTAGTTAGTTAATGTGTCTGTCCCCTCACTGATTTATCTTTTTGTTTGTCAGTGAGAACGTGTAAGTTCTACTCTGTTGGCAAATTTCAATCATACAGTACAGTGACATCAGTTATAGCCATCATGTTAAATCAGGGCTTATTCATCTTATAGTTGAAAATTCGTACCCTTTTTCCCCACCTCGCCCTATTTTTCCCGTCCTCTAGCCACTAGCAACCATTTTTCTACTTGCTGTTTCTCTGAATTTGACTTTTTTTTTTTTTAAGATTCCACATATAAGTGATACCGTACAGCATTTGTCTTCCTCTGTCTGACTTATTTCACTTAGCCTAATGCTCTCGGGGTCCCTCTCTGTAGTTGCAAATGATAGGACTTCCTTCTTTCTCTTGGCTGAATCATATCTCTCTCTCTTTCCACGTATATGTATGTATATATCCACATTTCCGTATATATGCAGATCACATCTTTATCCATTCTTTATCCATTTATCCTAAGTGATAAACTCTTAGGTTGTTTCCATGTCTTGGCTCTTGTGAATAACGTCTCCACGAACATGAGAGTGTAGATTTCCTGCCAAGGTACTGATTTCAGTGCTCTCTTCGGCAGCACATATACTAAAAAAGATAGTGATGTTATTTCCTTTGAATATATACACAGGAGTGGAGTTACTGGGTCATACGGTCTTTCTTATTTATTCATTATTTATTTATTTTTGAGGAGACGCTGTACTGTCTTCCACTGTGGCTGCACCAGTTTTCCTCTTCTCGCCAACCTTGCCAGCTGCGGTTACCTTCTGTCTTTGGGATGCGAGCCCTTCTGACCGGTGTAAGGTGGTGTCTCATTGTGGTTTTGATTTGTATTTCCCTGATGAGGAGTGATGTTGAGCACTTTTCCACGTGTCTCTTGACCATTTGTCTTCTTTGGAGAAATGTCCATTCCGTTTCTCCACCCATTTTTAAATTGGATTCTTTGCTTTTTTGCTATTGAATTATAGGAGTTCTTTCATTTTAACCATGTTTAAGGGTCCAGTTCATTGGTCTAAAGTACATTCACACTGTTGTGCAACCTTCACCGCCATCCATTTCCAGAACGCTTTCATCGTTCGCCTGCAGCTCTGTCCGCGTTAAGTAACACTTCCCCGCCCCGACAAACCACTGTTTTGCTTTCTGTCTCTATGAATTTGTCTACTCCAGGTCGTTCATATAAGTGGAATCATACAATATTTGTCCTTTTATTATTGGCTTATTTCACGTAACACAAGATCTCCAAGATCATGTTGAAGCATGTATCAGAATTTTATTTCTTTTTAAGGGAGAATAATATCCCATCATCTATTTTGCTTACCTATTCATCCATCGATGGACACTTGGGTTGTTTCTGAATTTTGACTATTGCCAATACTCTGCTATGAAGATGGGTGTACGTAAACATCCGTTTGAGCCCCTGCTTTCAATTATTTTGGATGTTTACCCAGAAATGGAATTGCTGGATCAAATGGTAACTCTTAATTTTTTGAGGAGCTACCATACTGTTTTTCCCAGTGGCTGCACCATTTACATGCCCATCAGCAGCGCACAAGGGTTCTGATTTCCTCTCCTACCAGTACTTGTTTTCTGTTTTCTGAGCCGTCCTAATCGGTGCCTTGCACATATTTTGTTAGATTTGTTCCCAGTTGTATTTTCTTACTATTATAAAGTTTCCTTTCTCAACTAACCTGTTTTTTAAAATCTTGCTTGAAATAATTTTAGTTTTAACAGATTTGCAGAAGTTATACAGAGGGTTCCCTTTTATTTGAAACCCACCTTCACCTAATGTTCGCATCTTATATAACCACAGTGCAATTATCTAAACCAGGAAGAATAGCACTGATACAATATCAGTAACTAGTCTGTAGATCTGAGTTGAGTTTGGCAAGTTGCCCTACTAATGTTCTTTTCCTGGTTTGGGATCCAGTCTAGGAGCTCACACTACAGTTAGTTACTTAGTTAGTTATGTTTGTTTATGTACACTGTTTTTACAAATCATCTGAGAGAGCCAGTTTTTGTAATTTCTTCACATGGTGTCACATGTCAGTGACAATAAGTAAACCATTCCTGTTTCTTATTATACTGTCTGCTCCTGGAAGTACACAGTCGTTCTAAGAGCAGAGCAAAGTTTAAGATTGGCCCCTACATGCTCTGCTTCCCCCAGCCCATAATTTCAGTCCTTTGGTTAGTTTTTCATTTTATCCATAGGTGATACATCAGACTCATTTGTGAGTTAAAGAATTATTCCATTTGGTCAACATTTCACCTTGTACCACAGACATATTTTTGGGTGATATAGTTAAATTTTAAAAGAAAATGCAGTGGCACCTGGGCGGCTCAGTCAGTTGAACATCGACTCTTGATTTCAGCTCAGGTCATGATGTGGAGCCTGCATAAGACTCTCTCTCCCTTCCCCTCCGTGGCTTGCACTCTCTCTTAAAAAAAGAGAAAAGTAAATGCAATCTTTCTGAACTATTTCATTTGGACCAAACTTTTCATTTAAAACGTATATTCTTGGGGCACCTGGGTGGCTTAGTCATTTGAGCGTCCAACTTCGGCTCAGGTCATGATCTTGTGGCTTGTGAGTTCAAAACCCCATGTCGGGCTCTGTGCTGACAGCTCAGAGCCTGGAGCTGCTTCGGATTCTGTGTCTCCCTCTCTCTCTGCCCCTCCCCAACTTGTGCTCTGTCTCCGTCTCTCAAAAATAAATAAACATTAAAACTTTTTAAAAATTTATATTCTTTATCTCACAATTCTAAAAGGAAAAGGAAATAGTGCTTGAAATATTAACTCTAACTCTTTAAATAAAGAATAACTCTGGATTAAAAACTTCTTCTTGGGGCGCCTGGGTGGCTCAGTCGGTTAAGCCTCCGACTTCGGTTCAGGTCATGATCTCACGGTTCATGGGTTCGAGCCCCGCATCGGGCTCTGTGCTGACAGCTCAGAGCCTGGAGCCTGCTTCAGATTCTGTCTCCCTCTCTCTCTGCCCCTCCCCTGCTCATACTCTCTCCCTCCCTCTCTCTCTCAGAAATAAATAAAGCATTTAAAAAAAAAAACCTTATTCTTGAACAGTTACCTGGACAAACTTCCTTGCCACTGTCTATAACCAGCTTTTATTTAGATAAATATTTTTTAAAATGAGGTTAAGACATTTTGCCGTACAATACACATGGTACAGGATACGAGAATCTTCAGGGAAGCTTATTACACTAAAACAGCATAAGTAGCCAGTTACAGTAAACATTCATGGTCAGATGACAAAAACATTACTAACATCTATATAGAGGTGCCCACTGATTTTTTTTTTTTATAATATTTTTTATTTCTGAGAGAGAGAGAGAGAGAGAGCGTGAGCAGGGGAGGGTCAGAGAGAGAGGGAGACACAGACTCTGAAACAGGCTCCAGGCTCTGAGCTGGCAGTCAGCACAGAGCCCGACGCAGGGCTTGAACCCACGAACCGCGAGATCATGACCTAAGCGAAAGTCGGACGCTTAACCGACTAAGCCACCCAGGTGCCCCTAGAGGTGCCCACTGATTTAGCAGCATGGACCCCCAGTATGGCCTAAGGAAGACTCTTCCCCTGGAAGTGAAACTGAGGGAAAAAGAAAGAAAGGCAGGCAGGCAGGCAGGCAGGCAGGCAAACTCCTGGGAACACAATTAAGGAAGGGAAAGTTGAGCCATAGGAAGCTAACACAATTAGCAGATGGATGGGCTTCATGATGTCGAAAAGATAATCTAGGGGCACCTGAGTGGCTCAGTCTATTAAGCATCAGACTTCAGGTCTGGATCATGATCTCAGGGTTTATGTGTTCGAGCCCTGCGTTGGGCACTCTGGTTTCAATGCAGAGACCCCTTCCCCTCTCTTTTCAGCTTAATCACATCATCAACATAAAGTTACATAGATTAGTTCTTCTCCATCCCCTTCAACGTTGTTATGTATAATACAGCTACATTTGCCATTTGGATTTTTGCCTTGTCCTGATTAATTTTGATTGCTTATTTATTTAAGGAGGGGTTGTATGTGAAACATGCTATGGTTCTAGGGGTCAGAATTATACAAAAAGTTATACTTAGATTGGTGATGATGCAGAGGAAGGGGAACCCTTTTGCACTGCTGGTGGGAATGCAAACTGGTGCAGCCACTCTGGATAACAGTATGGAGGTTCCTCAAAAAATTCAAAATAGAGCTTAACCTATGAGCCAGCAATTACACTACCGGCTGATTCATAGGGGCACATGTGCCCCAATGTTTACAGCAGCGCCATCAATTATAACCAAGTTATATAAAGCCCAACATCCTTGACTGATGAATGAAGAATACACACACACACACACACACACACACACACACTGGAATACTACTCGGCAATGAAAACGAATGAAGTCTTGCTATTTGCAACAACGTGGTTGGAGCTGGAGGGTATTATGCTAAGCGAAATAAGTCAGAGAAAGATAAATATCATACGACTTCACTCATATGTGGAATTTAAGAAACAAAACAGATGAACATGGAAGGAAGGGAAAAATAAAAACGGAGAGGGAGGCAAACCCTAAGAGACTCTTAAATGCAGAGAACAATCTGAGGTGTGTTGGGGGGATGGGCTGCATGGGGGCCAGGCATGAAGGAGGGCGCTTGTTGGGATGAGCACTGGGTGTTCTGTGTAAGTGATGAATCACTAAATTCTGCTCCTGTACCATCAGTACACTGTATGTTAACAAACCTGGATTTTTAAAAAATTTAAATATTTAAAATAAATACATAAATCAATAAACTGGATGCCAGATGGTGGCAAGCTCTCTGGTGAAAAATAAAGCAACTAAGAACGATGGGGAAAACATAATACAATGAACATGAAAATGTTAGTAAACTATAGAAACTACAATTATAAGTTGTTATTAATAATGATAATATTTACTTTCTTTTTGTTAAAAAAAAGCTGTACTCAGGGAAATGTCCCTCCCCCTCCTCCCCTCAACTCCCTTCGCCCGCTTCCGTCTGCTCCCTCTCATAGATGACCAATCTTGGTCGCTTGCGACTTCCCTGTCGTGAATTTTTTTCCTGAAAATGAGCATGTATCTCTGTTTATTATATAAAGCGTAGCATACTGTACGTATCCTTGAGCGTATTGTTTTCTTTGCCTATCAGTATGGCCTGGAAATCATTCCATATCAGTTCATAGAAATTTTCCTCATTCTTTTTTACAGCTGCGTAATGTTGCACTGGGCAGATACACCGTCATTTATTCAGCCGCTGTCCTATGTATGGGCACTTATGTTGTTCCCACATTTTGCAATGCCCTCATCGCCGTGTTGAATAATCTCCCACCTATGTGTTTGCTTACCGTCGGGAGCATATCTTCAGAGGAAATTCCTAGGAGTGGGATTGCCGAGTCAAATCGTAAGTGCATATATAGTTCCATCAAGTGTGTCAGTGGTCTCGAAGGCCACCCCAGGTTCTGTGATTTACTGCGCTCACAGGCCTCAGAAATGGTTATGCTCCCAGCTAAAATTTACTACAGCAAAGAGATACAAGGCAAGGCCGGTAAGGGGAAGGACACGTCGGGTGGGGGCAGAACGACACATGATGTGCTCGTTCCCCCAGTGATGAACAGTAGCAGCGGAGGTCTTTTCTGCCGGGAAAACTTCCTTGAGCTTAAAAGTTGAGGGTTCTCACTGGGGGTTGGTCACATAGGCACACAGCACCTTCAAGACTGACCACAGTTACTGAAACTTCATTACTCATTTTCAGGCCTGAGGAAGGAAGGAGAGGTTCCTCATAAGGCACAAATCACACAGACAGGCCGGTACAGTGGGGTTCAAGTTTCCAAGCGTGCAAAATACTCTTATCAGTTTGTAGCCCAGGGCTCAAGTGAGCCCGGAGGCCAGCTGAGGACCAGTCACACACGCAGTTTCTATGAGAACATGCGAGATTTAAGCACCTCAGGTGCCCGGGTTAACTTTCCGGCACATTAGGTGTTGCCTAAAATCGTCCTGCAGAAAATTTGTGCCAATTTGCATTCCCATCAGCAACAAGAATTTGTTTCCTCACGGCCTCACCAACAAATGTGTTGTCATGATTTTTAATTTTTGCCAATCTGAGAGGTAAAAAATGTTATTCTGGTACTGTTATAATTTGCATTTCTCTAATTTCAAGTGAATTTGAACATTTTCCCATTAAAATGGTATCTTTTTACAAATTTAATGGTTTGGGGTTTACAGACCTGTAATTGACTTTTTAAAAAGTATTTATTGATTTTGAGAGAGGGAAAGAAGCAGAGAGAGAAAGAGGCAGAGAGAGAATCCCAAGCAGGCTTCATGCTGTCAGCACAGAGCCCAACCCAGGACTTAATCTCACCAACTATGAGATCCTGACCTGAGCCAAAACCAAGAGTCAGACTCTTAACCAACTGAGCCACTGAGGCACCCCATGTAATTGACTTTCATTTTTTTTAATGTTTATTTTTGAGAGAGAGAGAGAGAGACAGAGCATGAGTAGGGGAGGGGCAGAGAGAGACACACACACAGAAACTGAAGCAGCTCCAGGCTGAGCCGTCAGCACAGAGCCCGATGCGGGGCCTGAACTCATGAACTGCAAGATCATGACCTGATCCCAAGTTGGACACTCAACGGACTGAGCCACCCAGGCATCCCCAGTAATTGACTTTCATATATTCACATTATACTCAGCTAGCTTGCTAATTTCTCCTTTCATTTCTAATCATTTGGTAGATTCTTTGGGGTATTATTTTCTTCTTTCCACTCTTTATGCTTTCCTTTTATTTTTAAAGTAATTCTAAAGCTTCACCTTTAGGATATTTTTGGGAAGGGGGTAGATTCTCTTTATTGGATTAAAAAACATCCAGTTTTTGTCTAGGATTTTTATAAAATCATGAATTAGCATTAAAATTTTATCAAATGCATTTTCTGTGTCTCTAAACATGATCATGTGGCTTTTCTCTTTTATTCTATTAAGCATAATTATTTATGTATTTTCTAATAGTCAAACCATCTTTGCATTCCTAGTTTAAGTTTTTGTTTTTTTTAACATTTATTTATTTTTGAAAGATAGAGACAGACACAGGCAGGCGAGGGGTGTAGAGAGAGGGAGACACAGAATCCAAAGCAGGCTCCAGGCTCTGAGCTGTCAATGCAGAGCCCAACGTGGGACTCGAACCCACAAACTGCGAGAACATGACCCGTCCGAGCTAAAGTCGGACGTTTAACCAACTGAGCCACCCAGGCGCCTCCTGACTCTTGATTTCAGCTCAGGTCATGATCTCACAGTTTAATAGGTTTGAGCCCCACAGAGCCGGCTCCGTGCTGACAGTGTGGACCCTGCTTGGGATTCTCTCTCCCTCTATCTGCCCCTCCCCCACGTTCACTGTCTCTGTCTCTCAAAAAATAAACAAAACAAAACCAACTTTAAACATAGATTTTACACCCTTTACAAAAATGAGCCCAAAGTGGATCATAGGCCTAAATGTAAAACACAAAACTATAAATCATCTAGAAGAAAACAAAGAAGAAAATCTAGGTGATCTTAGGTTTGGAAATGAATTTTTTAAAAAGATTTTTAAGTTCCTTTATTTTGAGAGAGAGCACAAGTGGGGTAGGGGCAGAGAGAGAAGAGAGAGAAAGAATCCCAAGCAGGCTCCACACTGTCAGCACAGAGCCCAACACGGGGCTCAAATTCACGAACCCTGAGATCACGACCTGAGCTTAAATCAGGAGTTCAACACGTTACCAAATAAACCACCCAGATGCCCCAGCAGTGAATTTCTAGGTACAATACTTAAAACATAATCTATGAAAAAAAGTTGGTAAGTTGGAGTTTATTAAAATTAAAAACTTTGGCTTTTCAAAAGATACTGTTAAGAGAATAAAAAGGCAAGCCACAGACTGGAGACGATATTTGCAAAACACATATCTAATAAAAAGACTTGTATCCAAAATATACAAAAAAAAATCATAACAATAAGAAAACAAATATCCCAATTTAAAAATGAGCAAACAGTCTGAAGTGGTGATCCCCCAAAGAAGATATACAGAGGACAAACTAACATGAAAAGATATACAACATTATTTGTCAGGAGGGAATCACAGTTTAAAGGAACTGAAGAATGGTATAACACGGCACATCTATCCGAGTGGCTAAAATCCAAAAAACTGACAACACCAATTTCTGGCAAGGGTGCAGACAAACAAGCGTTCCCGTTCCTTGCTGGTGGGAGTGTGCAAAATGGTACAGCCACTTTGGAAGATAGTTTGGCAGTTTCTAACAAAGCTAAACATAGTTTTTACCATATGATCCAGCCACCCGTGTTCTTAGGTATTTACCCAACCGATCTGGAAACTATATTCACACAAAAACCTCCGTGCAAATATTTATAGCAGCTTTATTCACAATTGCCAAACACTGGAAACGACAAGATGTCCTTCAATAAGTGAATGATGAAACAAATGGTGGTAAGTAGATACAGCAGAATATAGCTCTGTGATAAAAAAAAAAAAAAGAAAAAGCTATCAAGCCATGAAAATTTATGGATCACCCTTAAAGTGCATATTGCTAAGTGAAAGAAGCCAGTTGGAAACGCTATATACTTGATGATTCTAGCTATATGACATTCTGGAAAGGCAAGATACACAGTAAAAAGGTCAGTGGCTGCCAGGAGTGGGAGGGAGGGAAAAGGGTTTAATAGGTGGAACACAGGAATACTTTTTCAGACAGTGAAACTTCTCTATGATACTCTGTGGTGTCATGGTGGATTTGTGACCCTATACATTTGTCAAACCCCATAGGACTTTAAAGAGCAAAGAGTGAACTTTACATATGCAAATTAAATAAAATCACTACGGAGACCAGGGGGTCTCAGAATAGAAGGCGACTCTGACAAATAACTACAACTGTATTACAAATGTATGAAAAATATACAGGAATTCTTTTTTTTTTTTTTTAAGAGAGAGAGAGAGAGACAGAGACAGAGAGAGAGCCCCAGCATATGCATGGGCGAGGGAGGGGCGGAGGGCGAGGGAGAGAATATCTTAAGCAGGCTCCATGCCCAGTGCAGTCCGATGTGGGGCCCATTCCCACGACCCTGGGATCATGAGCTGAGCTGAAATCAACAGTCAGATGTTTGGGGGCGTCTGGGTGGCCCAGTTGGTTAAGTGTCTGACTTCTGCTCAGGTCATGATCTCATAGTTTGTGGATTCAAGCCCTGCATCGAGCTCTGTGCTGACAGCTCAAAGCTTGGAGCCTGCTTTGAATTCTGTGTCCTCTTCTCTCTCCGTTCCTCCCCCGCTTATGCTGTGTCTCTCTCTCTCTCCCTCTCTCTCGAAAATAAATATAAACATTTAAAAATTTTTAAGAAAAGAAAGTTTGCAGGATATTTTGGCTCTGATTGTCCCCTTCCTGACATGTATTATTGTTGCCCATCATTTTACCTTTGTTTTTAATTCCACAAATGGATAGGATCTTTATTATTTAATGCAGCCAATATTTGGATTTGCTTACATATTTACTTTTTTGATTGCTCTGAGCCTATCCTCCTGAAATAGTTTTCCTCCTTATTCTTTAGAAACTCCATTAAATCAGGTCTTTTACATGAATGCTCCCTCAATTTTTGACTGGCTATAACTGTCTTTATTTTACCCCATTCTTGACAGATAATTTTGATGAGTAAACAATTCTTGATTGACTATTATTTTCTTTTTTCTAAAGACTTTAACTCTCTTCTGGTTCCCTTGCTGCTGGTTCCCTGGTTCCCACTTTTGTTTAATAGAAGACTACTGACAGAAGACCGTGATCTGTCTTCTGTCTGGATGTTTCTGAAGACCTTTGTCCCTGATGTTCTGTAGCTTCATTGCAATGTGCATAGCCATGGCTTTCTTTTTTTATGGATCTTGCTTGGGACAGGATCCTGTGCCTGCAGGACTCTATTTCCTGAGTCTACAGATTGATGTTTTCCGAGTTTTAGAAAAAGGCATTGCTTTTCTGTCTTTAGATTTTGCTTCCCTGTTTCTGCTACGGGCCTCCCCCCTCCATGCCTGGTAAACCTGTGCCTCTGGAGTCGGCCTCTGGTTCACATTTCGGCTCTACGTTCCAGCTCCCTAACTCCTTGTGTCAAACCTGACTCCGCTCTCTCTCTCAGTGTTTCCATTTCATTTACAAGTTCAGTGTCTTCCCTCCAAGTGTCTGGTTTCTGTCATTCCTGGTCGTCAGCTCATCTTGTAATTACGACTTTCATTCTTTTTTTTTTTTAATGTTTTATTTATTTCTGAGAGAGAGAGAGAGAGAGCATGAACAGGGGAGGGTCAGAGAGAGAGGGAGACACAGAATCCAACACAGGCTCCAGGCTCTGAGCTGTCAGCACAGGGCCCAACATGGGGCTTGAACCCACGAGCTCTGAGATCATGACCTGAGCTGAAGTCGGACGCTTCACTGACTGAGCCCCCCAGGCGCCCCAACGACTTTCATTCTTTGACAAGCCTGTATGACGGTGGTTCTGGGCAGCATACCTGACCGTTCGGACATGTGCGGCCGAGAGCCGTTGTCTCCGTGGACTCTCAGAACGGACTGTCTTCTCACGACTCATGATCTTTCCTTCTGAACTCATTGCTTGATTGTAATCTGTGCAGGCTTCCCAGAGGAGGCTTGCTTCTGCTTCCGTGGGCGCCCAACCCAGGACCTCCTTCAGCTCCGCCGAGGGTTTCAGCTGAAAACAGGTTTAAACATCGTTTCCCACCTTGCTGCCGTTCCAAGGTAACCGATATCCTCACAGTCAGAATCGCTGCCTCCCCCCCGCCCCCACCTTCCCTACCTGCCCTTCTAGCTTCGCTCTACGCTGCCGTGCGCCCCTCCGCCCAGGCCTGGCCCCTCTCTCTGTGGTCGACACTTCCAGCCACCCCCCTTGGCCTCAGTTTCCCGGCAACTCTTGGTCCAGATACTGGGGGAGGGAGGGGTTGCTTGTCTGTCTATCTGTTTTTGGAGGAGTTGTCCCCGGAGACCCCTCCTACCTTTGCAAGGCGGCAAGTGCCTCCGTGTGTGTGAACAAGGTTTCAGCTCTGGGGAAGCTGTGGGAGACGAAAGTTTCTCTGAACTTACCCACGACCACAGGGCAGAGCACTTTCTAAAACATGTTTTTTAAAAACTCAGTGTATGGAAAATCCGGGGTGGGTGGGCTCGTGGGGGATAAAGGATGTTTGCTAAGAAACTTCATAAGCAAAGGAGGGAACTACAGAGAACACCAAGGCTGGAACCCAAACTGCGGCGAGACAGAGAGGCCCGTTTCTGGTCGGTGGCTCCCAGTCCAGTCTCTGATGTCTGGCAGGTGGCGGCGGCAGACCCCGAGCGGCGTCCTTTCTTTGAACAGATGTTGCGAGAAAGCAGCTGCAGGGTGAAGCACAGATCCCCCCACCTTCCCAAGGAATTGAACAAGCCTACGGCACGAGAGCACTCCGATTCCTGGTCTCTGGAGAGGCTGTTGCGCAGACCGAGGGCCATGGAAGCCAACCAGGATGACAAGCTGGCCCGCGTCCTGCGTGCGCTGGGGGAGTTCGGCGCCTTCCAGCGGAGGCTGGTGGTCCTCATCCTCGTCCCAAACATCCTGCTGGCCTTCCTCACCTTTGCTGACTTTTTCGTGTTCACAGCCCAGAGGCCCTACTGCAATACCAGCTGGATATTAGCGGTGGGGCCCAACCTCACAGAGGCTGAGCAGATGAATCTGACCCTGCCCCGAGGACCCGATGGAAGTTTCCAGACATGCCTCATGTACCTGCCGGTAGCCTGGGACCTGGATTCTATCATCCGGTTTGGCCTCAACTACACGAAGTCATGCCAGGATGGGTGGATCTATCCTGACACCAAGAAGCGGTCACTGATCAATGAGGTGTGGCTTGTCCTGAGCTGTCTGCAGCTCCCCCACAGGCCCAGAGATGTGCCCCTCACTGAACAGGTGGGGACACGAGGCTCGGGGAGGGGAACCAGTTGACCCGCGGTCACCCTGCAGAGGCAGAGGCAGAGGCAGGGCAGAACCTCGGACCCTGTTGTCCAGCCCGGGCCTCAGCTGTCTTAGCCAGGACGCTAGAGTGGCTCTGGGGGAGGAGGCACATGTCAGGCGGTACCTCCGCCATCTGTCCTGGGAGCTGCAGCTCCGCCCTCTGAACTCACACGAGATAGAGAACCGGGGAAGAAGCAGCTTTGACCGGTGTCTCTTACAGGGCTCTCTCAGCCTGAGCTGCAACCCGGGCCCTTCGCCCCACAGACTGGCCCAGTTTAAATCTCTAGCCTGAGGCCTGTCATCTGTCTTCCGTGATTCCGTCTTTGCGCAGTTCCCTCTCCAGCTCTTCCCCATTCTGGCCTGGGCCTCTGGTCCGCTCTCCCGGCCTCACTCCCAGAGCACCCCCCCCCCCCATGCAGGCCAGAATGCAGACTAACAGCTGACCGAGGGGGCGGGCAGTGGTCTGTCTGCGACCCAGGCGTCTTGTGCCTAAAGGGCCCCCTGGGGGCGGGGGGCGGGGTGTGGGCTCACTCTCTAGGCCGGCAGGCTGACCCTGGCTGGAGACCTGTACCCAATCCTGTATGAAACCCCCAGTTTGACTTGGTGTGTGGCAAGGAACAGAACTCGGAAAGCGTGCAGACCATACTCACGGCGGGCCTCCTCATAGGGTCTCTCCTCTTCGGGCTCATAAGTGACAAGTGAGTGTCCCGGGTTCCCTCGAGTTCCTGGAAGCCCCTGCCCCCGCCCCGTGGGCATCCAGAGCCAGCGTCTAAGCTGGGGAAGGTGAGGGTGGGGGCACTCCGGAGGCCTACGACGGCTCAGGCCCCGGCCCCGGGGTGTCGCGCCGGGCCAGCCAGGGAGGTGTGCGTGCTTGGCGCAGCCTCCTCCTGACGGCCCCGCAGGCTGGGCCGCTGCCCCACCATCCTGGTGTCGCTGCTGGGGCTGATGGTCTTCGGCTTCGGGACGGCCTTCGTCAACACCTTTAACCAGTACCTGTTCTTCCGCTTCGGCGTGTCCCAGGCCCTGGTGGGCTACACCATCAGCAGCGNCCCCCCGCCTCATTCCTCCCACATTCCCCCCTTAGCTCTCTTGCGTCCCCCCATGGGGCTTACATTTATTGAGCCCTTCAGAAGGACCAGGCAAGCTCTGAAACCCTTTACATCCTGTCTCACTTCATCATGACAGCATCTTATTCCGTAGGCGCTCATCCATCCCTTTAGCCGGGAAGGATGCTTGAGCCGCAGGAAGTTGACCACCCTGCTCAGGACCACACACCAGTTACATGAAGGGGCTGGGGTTTCATCCCGGACCTGTGGGATGCCAAAGCCCTCAGTGCCCGTACACGCATTCAGCTTACAGCTGCCGCGGCCTAGTGAGCTAGGGGTCCCCGACGGGAGACCTCTTCTCCCCGGGGCTTGTCAGAAGGAACTGGCTTCTCCCCAGGGCCCAGGGCCTAGGTGGCCAAAGCCCCGAGGGACTAAAAACAAACAAGGACACAGATCCCTCGCCTCACCACGTGTCAGGCCACGCATGAGGAGTTGTACCCAGAGCTGGGCCATCTCTGAGAGAGACATCAGTGGTCAGGCACGATGTGTTCAGGGGGAGCAGTCAGGCTGAGGAAGGACTGGAGGCTTTCTAGTACTTTCTAGTACTGTCCACCTCGGGCAGAAGGTCGTTCACCCAGGTGGAACCGTCCGGAGCAGGGCTGCGGCACCTCAGAAGGCTGGGTACAGGGGTAGCCCTGGGGACACGGAGCTGACCAGGGTTTTGTCTTCTTGGCCTTCGCACAGCCACCGAGTGGCTGCTGACGGAGCACCGGGCCCATGCCGTCATCCTGGAGCACTGCTTTTTCTCCGTGGGAGTCTTGTTGCTGACAGGGCTCGCCTACAGCCTCCCCCACTGGCGGCTGCTGTTTCTGCTGGGCGGGGCCCCTGCGTTCCCCCTCATCTCCTACATCTGGTGAGCACGCAGGGCATGCGCAGGGATGCGTCCGATGGGCTGGCAGTTGAGGGGTTCCGAGGGCCCCGGAAGGGTGGAGTGGGTGGGAGAAATGGATGTGGCTGAAGTGAGAAAGAGCCCAGGGCAGAGCCTCTGGAGCCCTGGCACTAATTCCCCTCAGAGGAGACCCTCGAAGAGAAGTCAGAGAAGTAGACAAAGCAGAAGGCGAAGTGTTGGGAGGCAGGAGCTCAGGACAAGAGAATGGTCAAGGTTGAAGGCAAGAAAGGTGATGCTGGGGAAGAGTCTACTGGCCTTGGGGACCTTGCGGTGGCCTCAGGAAAGTGGCAGGGGGTCGAGGGAATAAAGAGAGGCTGAAGACTGGAGCCCCCCACGAGGTGACTGGAGCGCAGTGCCCGGCTGCGGTGGGTGCGCAGCAGAGCCGGGGTCAGGGAGGGCATGTGATGTTCTGACTTGTGGGGCGTCACCGACAGGAACCTGAGGGACCGAAGCTAGGAAGGGACAAATGATTGGAGAGGCAGGGAAGAGAAGGCAGAGAGGATGAGGCTGAAATCACCTGGTGAAGGGTCAAGTTCAACGTGAAGGAAGGATTAGGTTTCACCTTGGAGTCATGTTTAATCTTTACAACCCTGAAAGATGGGTGTGAGTCTCAGGTCTTGGGGGCTGAAGAGGTGGGGGTGAGGGGAGAACTGAGGCTTCAGGGGATGGAAGTCACTTGCCCAAGGCCACAAAGTGGCAGGACCTGGGATTGGACTCAGCTCACGTGGCTCCAGAGCCTCTCCATTTTACCCAGTGCGCCACACACAACATGGGTGGTGAGAGGTGGAGTTACCAGTTAAGAGTGAGCCCATGTAGGTGGCTTGGAGACCTTCCAAATTCGGCAGGTGCTAGAGACCATCTTTGGCAGTGGCCGGGATTCCCAAGTGTGTGTGGGGACCCAGCTGATGCCAGGTGGCGTGACTCTGTCGCGTAGCTAGGAAATAGCGTTTCATGGCTAGACCCTGAAACATTGTTTTAAAATGTCATTAGCGCAGTAGAGGCAGGTGGTTAATGACTAAGTCACAACCAAAAGGTTTGTGGTGAAAAATAACGGGCGCCTGGGTGGCTCAGTCAGTTAAGCGTCCGACTTTGGCTCAGGTCGTGATCGAGCCGTGTGTCGGGCTCTGTGCTGACAGCTCAGAGCCTGGAGCCTGTTTCAGATTCTGTGTCTCCCTCTCTCTGCCCCTCCCCCACTCGCACTCACTCTCTCTCTCAAAAATGAAAAACTGTTTAAAAAAAGAAAAGTCAGTCCACAGTTTCAGGCCCCTCAGCCGCCGCTCCTTCCCCAGAAGCCATCACCCTGGACTCGTAGCTCTTTCTTCGGGTGGACGCCTCCCTAGTTCTGTATTCTGTGAGTAGGTGGCTCGTTGCAGGGGGTCCAGTTTTCTTCAGACGCCACCTTGTCAGCTGCTGCTTTGCTGACACTTGACGTTATCGTGGTCAGTTTCCATCTCTTCATAGTCATTCTTAGTCGGAAGAAAAAGTCTCATTTTGATCATTCAGACTCACTTTCAGGCATGAAAAAAATCCAATCCGGTCCAATTTCAAACCTGATCTTGCATCCAGTTCGCGGCTTCTCCCTGGCGGCCAGCTAGCTCAGGCTAGTATTCCGTCTGAGCTGGGCCCGTCTGGCTACCTGCTCTGGGACCTCAGGTCCTAGGCAGGGGATGGGCCGTCGGAGAAAGATCAGTGCACACCAGGGCCGCATCGATGCCCGTTGTCATCTGTAGGGCAGATGCTCAACGGCAGGGGCCTCGGGGCCCGTGTGTGGGTCTCCCGGGCTCTGTCTTCCAACGCTCTAGCACAGTCCCTGTGACCTCTCCGCACCCCGTCCCTGGTGGTGCTCTCCACGGCCTCTCCCTGCAGGGGTCTCCTCACCCTGGTACGCGGGGTGACCTCAAGACAGCAGGTCCGCCTCGCCGCAGAGGTTCTCACGCTCAGGCGCAGGGGCGTCCGCCGGCTCCGGTGTTGTGCAGGCCCTCCGCCCGAGGGGACGTGGACTAGCTGTCCTGTCCGTGGCTGTCGGGCCCGGGGCAGCTCCCGCTTTCCTGAACCAGGAAGCCCCAGGCAGGGAGCGGGCGCGCAGACCCCCTTTCTGAAAAGCGGCCCCTTCACCAGGCTCGACCAGATGAGAGCGGCCACCAAGAAGTGGGAGTTTCCAGCCCCCCCCAGCAGCCGGCAGATGGCTGCGGCGCTGTTTTCCGTTCTGTTAGTATTACTGTCGTCATTTGTTCTGGAAGTCCTATCCGGAAGGTGGCAGCGCCTCTCTTTAGAAGGTGAGGTGAACTGCCATTGTAGCAGCCCCGGGACAGCAGCTGAAATTCCAGGACAAACGTTTGCCCTGTCACGTTGGGTCACATTGCTCTCCTTAACTCTCTGATTGTTTAATTAAAACACACTTTTTAAAATTTTTATTTATTTTTTAATTTTTTACATTTATTTTTGGGAGACAGAGAGAGACAGAGCACAGGCAGGGGAGGGGCAGGGAACGAATGAGACACGGAATCGGAAGCAGCTCCAGGCTCCGAGCTGTCAGCACAGAGCCCGACGCGGGGCTCGAGCCCACGAACCGCGAGATCGTGCCCTGAGCCGAAGTCGGGCACTCAACTGACTGAGCCCCCAGGCGCCCCTGATTTTTTAAAATTTTCTCAATAGCATTCAAAACTTGCATTATGAAAATGCAATTGTAAAACAGTCTCAAATGTTTTTGGGGATACAAATTAGAGTTTTCTTTTTTTTCCCCCTCCTGCTCCCGACATTACCTGTGTCCTCTGGGCTAATTATTTTTTCCTGCTCGATTATTTTGGCCCCTGTTTCAATGGGAGGGTTTTTTTCCCTTCAGTATTTAGCGGGTTTTGGTCATCCCTTCATCTTTAAGAGCAAGTTACTACAAAGCTAAAGAGGCTGTGAACAGAAACTGGTTGACTTGGATCTCAAATTTCGAGGAGCCGCAGAGTCGGTCACGCGGGTGGGGCCGCGCGGGGTGGGGGTGCTTGTTAACTATCAGCGACTGGTCACTGCCCTCAGCAGGACTGGGGTGGGGCCCGAGAATCTGCATTTCTAGCAAGTTCCCAGGTGACGCTGACGGTGCTGGTCTGCTGACCACACTGAGAACCACTACTACTGGGTGACCAAATGGCAGTGCCTTTTCAGTGAGGGGTCCTCGCGCCAGGTAGCTGCCCGGCTGCCCCCTGGCGGCTCTGGGAGCAGGGATTCTTGTCACCGTCACTGGGACTTCCCCTCGGTTCCCCTGTGTTAGTCCTCAGCCTCCCTGTGCCGGGGGGGCGGGGGGGCAAACTACAGAGGGAACCGGAGTCCCCTGTCTGAGGACTGGGGTGTTCAGGGCCCCCCGCTCCGTGCCGCGCCTGCCGTGTGGCCGCCAGCCTGCCTGCAGAGCAAGCTCTGTGTGTTCCTCAAGTCTTCCTTGCACCCGTCTTCTCTCCCACCCCCTTTACTGGTATCTCTCTTCATTCCTGTGGTTTCGGGGCGGCATGTGACCAGTCTCCCACCTTTCTGAAGATGTCCTGGTCGGGTGACTTTCTTTAGGAGAGATCCCTGGCCTCATCGTGGAGGAGGATGTCGGGGACGCCGGCCGGCCCCAGGGGAGGGCAGGGCAGGCAGCAGGAAGGCAGCCCCCTCCAGAGTAGCGGGCACACGTGTACACTGCTGGCCGGAGCTCAGGCGAGGGCCTTGGGGGGAGGGTGATTCAGGATCTGCATGGAGGCCGGCACAGTTGGAAAGGCGCCTAATCGGGGCCCTGAGAGCCGTACCAGCTCTGCCTTTGTGACCTTGGGCATGTCCTTACCCCTGCGGCTGGGAATGAACTGAGGATAATCCAGCTAGGTCCAGGGTTGATCAGGGATAAACTGGATGATATTTAGGCAAGGGCGTCGGGCACAATCCCGGGCACATAGTAGGTGCCATAGTGTTCATCCGTGCGGACTCTGAGAGCCGGGGAGGATCGGGAACTGAGGGCCCGAGTTATGCAGGGGTCAAAGGCAGTGGGCAGCGCCGTGAGGGAGGAGGTGGGGGCGGAGGGGACTGCCCTCGCTGGGGCCGGGGTCCTGCCCTGCATGCTCTGCAGGCTGCCAAGAGGGAGGTGGG